>NC_073230.2:15125984-15429015 GCF_029281585.2 Gorilla gorilla gorilla
GAAAAAAATACTGGTGCTGTGACCCATTCCTAGATTCTGATTAAAAGGTCCTGGGATTAGGCCCAGGAATTGATTTTTTCCCCCCAGAGTTCTCCAGATGATTCTAGAGTTCATGCAAGGCTGAGAAGCACTACAGTCCACTCTCTAATAATTGTATGTCATCAAATAATGTGTTGAGACACTTTGAAAAAGACTTCATAAAATATAAAGTTACAGTTTCTTTTTTAGTTGAGCCATAAAGAAAAAGCAAATAAAACCACAGAATTTCTGGGTAATTACATTTCCTTCAATATATTAAATCATTAAATAGAAAAAGAGCAGAAAGCTTCATACATAATCCTATGAAATGAAATTTGTTTTCTTTTCCTTTTTTTTTTTTTTAGACGGAGTTTTTGCTCTTGTTGCCCAGGCTGGAGTGCAATGGCGTGGTCTCTGTTCACTGCAGTCTCCGCCTCCTGGGTTCAAGTGATTCTCCTGCCTCAGCCTCCCAAGTAGCTGGGATTACAGGCATGCACCTGCCTAATTTTTGTATTTTGGATAGAGACAGGGTTTCACCATGTTGGCCAGGCCGGTCTCAAACTCCTGACCTCAGGTGATCCGCCTGCCTTGGCCTCCCAAACTGCTGGGATTATAGGCGTGAGCCACTGCTTCCAGCCAAAATTCATTTTCTATGAGTAATATACAGTTTTCCCTTGGTATCTGTGGGAAATTGGTTCTAAGACCCCCGCTCATACCAAAATCCATTGACGCTCAACCCTCTGATATAAAAGAGCATAGTTTTTGCATGTGACCTACATACATCCTCCCATATACTTTAAATCATCCCTAGATTACTAAAATACCTAATGCAATGTAAATGCTATGTAAACAGTTGTTTTACTGTATTGTTTGGGGAATAATGACAAGAAAAGAAGCCTGTACATTTTTAGCACAGATGCAATTTTTTTTTTTTTTGAGACAGTGTCTCACTCCATCACCCAGGCTGGTGGCAGTGGCACAATCTTGACTCACTCCAACCTCTGCCTCCCATGTTCAAGCAATTCTCATGCCTCAGAGTCCCAAGTAATTGGGATTACAGGCGTGTGCCCCCATTCCCGGCTAATTTTTTTTTTTGTATTTTTAGTAGAAATGGGGTTTCACCATGTTGGCCAGGCTGGTCTTGAACTTCTGGCCTCGAGTGATCCACCCCTTTCGGCCTCCCAAAGTGTTGGGATTACTGGCCTGAGCCACCACGCTTGGCAACCACAAGCAATTTTTTTTTCTGAATAATTTTGATCCACTGTTGGTTGAATCCACCCATGAGGAACTCATGGATATGGAGGGCTGACAGTTTTTGAAACCTTAGATGTTTTTTGAAAAATCAGTGGAACATCTGGGAAGCATTTTATGAAATTAATTATACAATGTGAATTCCAACTGATCTATGACTCTTTCTGGCTTTAGCCATAGTACAACTATGAATTTATGTGAAATTATTTGACAGATTAACACCCGTAAACTTTTCAAACCAACATCTGAGGTACTTTTTAAAAATCAGACTAACGCATTCCAGCAGCCATGTTTTAATACAACTATTTGGGGGTAGTTGACTGTTTCACTATGGTACTATTTCCTTGAAGGGTGCTTATTCCATACAACATCTGTAGGGAAAACATTGTAAGTATGCATACCATGTTATGTAAATGGAATTTCTCCTACTGTTTCCTTACAGGCTTTACTAATGCTGTAACTTCACATTTTGTCAGATTTAACTCAAAAATTATGATAAGTGGCTTTCATATTTATTTAAACTTTATTATTTCTTTATATTAAAGATATAGATAATGAGGATGAGACTCTAAGTAAAATGTACAGTATGAATATTCTACCTTGTATGAATAATTCATATAGGGTTGGAAGACCTGAATGTCTTTCTGGTAATCTTAGTACTACAATATTCTTTTATACTTAAGTAATTATCATATTGAGCATCTTTTTTTTTATTCATTGCATGTAACCAATGCATATCATGAAGGGAAGAATTATTATTGGGCTTACACATTGATCTTTTTTTTTTTTTTTGAGACGGAGTCTTGCTCTGTCTCCAGGCTGGAGTGCAGTGGTGCCATCTCAGCTCACTGCAACCTCTGCCTCATGGGTTCAAGCGATTCTCCTGCCTCAGCCTTCCGAGTAGCTGGGACTACAGGTGTGCGCCACCACGCCCACCAAGTTTTGTATTTTTAGTAGAGAAGGGGTTTCACCACTTTGGCCAGGATGGTCTCCGTATCCTGACCTCGTGATCCGCCCGCCCCTGTAATCCCAAAGTGCTGGGATTATAGGCGTGAGCCACCGTGCCCGGCCACATTAATCTTTATAAATGTGAATTTCTAAAAAATTTAAGTGTTGGCCCACTTGGTTTCTCAAGTTGCCTGCCTGACCTTCTTCCTAGTTGTACTTTTCTTCTTTTCTTTCCTTTCCATACTATTCTAAAGCTTTTTAATAAACTTTCACTCCTGATCTGAAAAAAAAAAAATTTAAGTGTTTTCTTCCTTCATTATATCATGATAGAATTATGGTCTTACCTTGGAAGAATAGTATCTCATAAAATAAGTAAGAAGAATGTGGTAAATTAGTGTGGTATCTTTTTTTGATTGTAGTAATCGGTAAGTGAACATTCTTGAGCACTTTCTCTATCCCAGGTGCTCTGCTGCTTGGTTAGGGATGCTCCAGATTCCTGGGCCTTGCCCACACCTAGTGAAACAGAATTTTGGGAGCTATAGCCAGAGAATCAGCATTTTAACCAAGCAATGCATTTAGTATAGCTACTTGGGAAGAGTTGACTGTTTTACTCTACAGTATTTTTATGCATACTGATGTCTGAGAATTGCTGGAATAATTATTTTTATAAGGTATGGTAGAGGAGCAAAACTATTCTAGGTGGTGGGGCAGATTGTGTAAAGTTATATAGCTTCAGAAGAATCTGATACATAGGCAGGGCCAGTATTCTTGGCTGAATAGAGAGGGTGTATCAGGGCCACTATTGGGAAGTGTGTCCAGAAACATGGTTTGTGGGCCTTGTGTGGCCTTCTCAAATGTTAGAATGTTATCCCATTGGCAGTAAGGAACTATCAGACCATTTTAAAGCAGTGAAGTTATGGGTTTTGTTTTTTTGTATTTTTTATCAGAAATGTATTGACAATTTTTTAAAAATGTAGATAATTTTTATAGTTTCAGCAAGATTGAGAATTATCTTTTAATGAAAAAACTAATTGCAGCATCATGTCCTGAATGCATTACTGAGAAAGCATGCACGTATACTCATACGAGCTTGACAGAGTAAGTCAGAGAAACCACAACAACAAATTAATACACTTTCCAGAACCATCATGCTGCCAAGTTATTTTTCCGAACACCTGATAATTTAACCTTTTAAATCTTCTTTAGCTTCATTGTGATATTGGGCAGACACTACTAGTCCCTCAATATCTGTTTCCCCCTTTATCTTTCCATGTGGCCGTTTTCCAGTTAGGTGTGAAGATTATGATGAAGTTTCTGGCCAATGGGATATAAGAAGAAATGTTGTGTTGCAGATTCTAGGAAATCTTTTAAAAACACACTGCTGTGTACCTTCCTTACTCCTCTCCCCTGCCCCCACTTCCCTTATCCTGGAATGTGGATATGATGATTACGTAGAATTCTAGCCAGCATCTAAGACCATGAGAACTAGGGTACGTTGTAAGGATAGCTGAAGAGTGAAGTCAAAGAGTTGTGAAGTTGCCATACCAGTCCTTTGAACTTTCCTTTGAACTTCCTTTATGTGAGAGACACAAAGTTCTGTTCTGTTTGAGCAACTATTTTATTATGTCATTTGCGGATGAACCAAGCCCTAAGTAATACAGGTACTGAACTGGAAATAATAGTATTTGGATTCTATTTAAGTTCTGTCATTTACTTGCTGTGTGATTTTGAGCAGGCTACTTACCATTTCAGTCTCATTTTCCTTTTGTGTGAAATGTTAATGATATCATGGTGTCTTCATTACATTGTTGCAGGAGATGAGGCAAAAGGAAACTGTACACAGCTCTGCACTGACAAAAGGGAGTACAAAGAAATTGTAATTATTTTGCTGACCCTGGGCAGTTCAGTGAAATGCTTGGGAGAATGATTCTGAGGTAGCACTTAGTTTAGCTGGAAAGAATTTGGGGATCACTAATGATGTATGTTGTAGGCAAAGGAATGGTGTGCACCCTGCCAGGGCCACATATAGGCCTTCCCTCATCTCAGACTGGAAGGCCGATCTATGCTTCTATGATCAGTCCACCAGAAAGTCTATTCACACCCACTAAAAGCTGAAGTGTTTAAAGTGTGCATTAACTAGCAGAACATTATTAAAGAGAATTGCTGCCAAACTCTGGTTATCAGTTAAATTTGAAAAGGATTCACTTCCTACAACTGGTATTTCCATCAAAAATGATATGTACTTTTATGACTGTACATACACACATATTTTTAATGATAAGTATTAAATACATGATATTCAAGGTTTACACTATAGTGTTACTGACTTAAAGGAGTAATTGCTCTGAAAATTTTAAGTATTCTAAGTCAAATAACTAAGCTGTAAATTTATGGAACGACTTATTTTTATTTCTGGCATCCATCATTTCCTGATGCACCAGCTGAAAATATGCTTGGCAGCACCAAAGGAAAACTGTAATCCCTGAAATAGCTTGTTGATGGATGGCTTGAAGAAGTTGATAACTGAGATAAGCAGCCATTGTCCCTGTTGCTGTTGCTATGTTAGGGGTTCTTAACCCATTTTGAGTTTGGAGGGCTGCATGCAGTGGTCTGGAAACTTCTGACACTACATGTAAAATTTTAGGTTTGTATTTTTGGGGGGAGAACATTCCCTGCATTACATCAGATTCTCAAAGATCTGTAACCCCCAAAAGAATTACTTTTTTAGATGTTGCTTTGGTTTACTAGCTCCTTGGGCTGTGATTTCTTGGGATATTTTTATCTTAATGGTAAAGGTGGGAGAGTTGTTGTCAGGTGGGGCATATCTCATTGGGTACCTCTACTAGTTTGGCTTCAGAAAGTAGAATGTGAGAACCTTTTTACTTGTTATCTTAAAAAGGAAAACTTACTTATAATTAGTAGTGATTATTTGCTCATGGTTTGCCTTTTCACTGATTATTCTAATCCAAGGTGTTTTTCTGCTCCCTTGCCCTCAGCCCAGTGTTTCCTCATGCAGAGTGCCCAGCTTGTTTCATTTTGTCTGTGTCCTGTTCAGTGTAAAGATCTCAGATGAAATCTGTCTCGAGGCTTCCTCAGTTTCTAGATAGCTCTCTTTTTGATCTCATGTTGTGAATCTTCTATCATTTATTTGCTTCTTAATCACATGGTATTTTGTAGCAGCTCCTATATTATTGTTTTGTAATGTTATTTACGCCTTTATTTTTGTATGTCTTGCCGATTATGTTGTAACCTCCTAAAGGACATCTAACCCGCTGCGTATTTTACAAAATTGTAAGCACATGACTATCAAAAAGCTGATCCTTAGTCTGTATATTGTTAATAGCTTTTGTAATGACTTGTAAATCATTTAATATTTGGATAGAAAACTTGGTAATATCTTCTATTAAGGTATTTTCTCCAATGAAAATAAGTCTTTGTTTAACTTATCTATTACTTGGATTTAAATTATACTTATTTTATTTAGTTATATAAATGCAAATTAGTAAGCATTCAGGCTAAGCCTGCCTTACTCTGGGGAGGAGGGCCTTCCTTCACTTCCCTACCTCTGCTTGACCATGCATTTTAGGAGAGCCAACCTTATTCTCAGCTCCAGAAAGTCAGTGCTCATTTGCCTAAGCCAGTCATGGTAGTCTAATTCACCTTGCCAGTGATTGGCTTAGGAATGGGCACCCATCACATTTCTGACTGGACATGAAGGAAGATCAACTGAGAGACTCATGGGCAGGTACAGACAGAAGAGACTGCCACCTCTTCTGGATGAAATGACTGATGATGTTTTATCTATCATTGCCAGCTTTGCTTAGGAGAGCTAGCTTGAGACAGAGGTCACATGTCAAAGATGGCAGAGTAAAAGGAGGAAGCAACCATGATGACATTGTTGAACTGACATATTCACTAATTTGGGAGCTGTTTACCTCTGGACTTTTTAGGTGAGATAATAAATTCCCCCATTAAAGTTTAAGCCACTTTTAGCTAGGTTTATGTTACTTGCAGCTGAAAATGTCTGCACTGATGTTTGACAGATGTGCTTATAATGCTATCTCCCTGGATAATCTTTTCTTGGTAGAGCCCCTGTTTTTCATGCCCAAACTTCATGGAAATGTATTTATATGTATATCTCAGTAAAGCTCTTCAGTCTGTGTCTATATAGAAGACATTTATATTTATGTCTTTCTAAACGCAAAACAATTGGAAATCGTCTGGAGTTCAGTTTTAAATGAAATTAATAGATTGTCAGAGTCATAAGTAAACATTTTGAATGGTATACTCACTGCCATCAAAAATGTTGTGCATTTTGGATATTGCTGGTACCAAGGGAGACCATATTACTGCTAGAAGGCAGCTAGTGATTAACAACCATACTAATTGGTGATCAGGAAACAAGTTTAACATGCTCACATAACAGTTTGCTACTTATATATAGGCGTTTTTACTGTGTTTTAGTTATGTCTTAAGAAATTGGTTGAGGGTTTTAGATGATATATTCCACATTGTAATTTTTCCCATCTAAAGTGATGGGAAATAAGCTTGCCATTATATTTTCCCACCCATTTGATTTTCAGGAACGTATTACTGATATTAGGCAGGGATTCCTTTACTAATCTGGACCAGCTGTGTTATTAAGTCAGCAATTCTGCTAATGATAATGTAGTCTTTAACTAGCAACTCACCTGTATCCCTCACATATTTTAAATGTTACATATTTGGAAATGTATTTCCAAAATGCTGAAGGCAATAAATGAAACCATGATTTTTTTTTTAAGCATGGAAGTTCAGGAGAAAAATGGAAGTGTATATGTTTCCTTTTACCATCCCAAATTTCTAGTTACAAAATCACTTTATAAAGTTTAAGGCCAAGTATATATTATGTTTTTACTGGAGTTGAACATTAATCATGCCCAGTATGTCAGATGTTAAAGAAGAGTTTTAAAGGTAGTGAAAAATATTGTATTAATCTTATTTTTAAATGTTTACTTTTTTATTATAAATTGAGCTGCAGTTTTTTAATATTTTGCAATTATAAGGTGAGGGTGATGCGGCACATAAGTTTTAGAGCTAAAAGGACATCTTAGGGATAATTCTAAACAGCCACATATGTAAATATTTCTGTTTGATAGTTATATATTGAGAATACTTTAATATATCTAAATTCTTTTGTTTTTGCTAAGGAGAGAAAGGAAGGTAAATATAGTATTGAGCTACCTTATATGAAATGCCAAATTATGGTATGAACCAATTATAGTGAAAGCATTCCCTTCACATATAAATGCTTTTCTAGCCTGTAGGCATCTTTTCATTGCTAAAGTTGGGTTAAATTTTCACCACAGAAATTCAATTATGACTTATACCTGTTATGAAAATATGTAAATACATCAAATATATTTTAATGTTTTAGGTCCAGATATATTTAAATGTTTTTTATCCCCTAAAGGAGTGCAGTTTCTTTCTGCTCCTTCTAGGTCTCCAAAGTTACAGGACCTTGAAGCATGTAGAGCTCAGCATGGTACAAACCTGTATTTCTCAATTTGTGCTGCATGTGACCCTTCCTGGAACTAGGCAGAAGTGTCATGCTGCCAACATTGAATAATGGTGGTCTTTTCACAGTTCATAGGGGGAAAAAACTGATGGAATTTCAGGTTTTTCATTCCAAAATTGTCCTTAAATTCTAGAAAGAGCCACCATTAATTTTCAAGCAAGTATTAGGCAGATAAAATGTATGTAAGAGGAAAAAATGGTTATTCAAGGAAAAAAACTTGTAAACAACTGATAATATCTACTTTTATAACTGTTCTTTAGATATTTGTAGTCGCCATCATTATTTTATGTTCAATTAAAATAAACCAAACATTAATAGCAATTTAAACTTAGAATTACTAAATACATAATTTCATCTAAAATGATAGTTTGTATGATAGAATTTAAAATATCAATATTCAATATTGTCCTGCAAAGAGCATTTTGACTTCAAGCCCTGTATGACATTCACTATATGAAGAGATTACATTTCGAAGGAGAAGATGGGAACTCTGCTGCTTATTTTCTTTCTCATCTTATGCATTTCAGATCATTTTGCTGGGGCATAGATTCTCTATCCAGTGACTGAGGAAGTAAATTGGATTTTTATCTCTAAAGTTTTCTTAGAAAGAGCTTTACATTTTAGTGACACTTTTTTGTTCTATGTATTTAAAGAGACTGACAAATCCCTAATTTATTCTAATCTTTATCAAATTAAAATTTGATGGTATTGAAGTGTTTTCTGATACATTGAGTTCTTTCTCAGGAGGGAAAAAGGTGGTTCACTGGCTGCCAAACAAAAGTCATGAAGGTTTTTTAGTTAAAATTTTATCTGGCTGGTAGCTCAGTTTAGCCTTGACTAATCTTGTATTAAAATACTCATGCAAATGTGGAAGGAAAAATTTTATAACTGTTCCAAAACTTAGGAATGACAGTTTAATGCTAGAAACTGAGGTGAAGTTAGATTGAGAAAAAACTAAGCTTCTACACATAGTACAGTATGTTGATAACTGCAGTTATTAACAGTTATTCCTCTTTACCCCTGGGGTTCCATTCTGTAAATGAAACAGAGTACTTCGCCCCCTTTTTCTGCACTCTGGCACACATATCACCATCTTCCCTTACTCTGGAAAGCAGCTAGTCAGCAGGTAGAGAAGGGACTGGTGGTGGTGGTGGAGGGTGATGGGGAGGTGTAGTCTAGTCCTCACCAGGAAAATAACGTGGGCAGGAATAGAGACAAAAATTGGTGCTGCTAGTAGTCATGAGGGGAATTATAACTTTTTTCTTGTACTCCTGCAGACCACGTGGTAGAAATAAGAGGAAAAAGACATTCCAAGAGAGAAGAATGACACTGAATGAAAGGCCAGAGAAAATAGGCAAATGGATTGAATGCTCTGGGCACCCACCTGCCTCTAAGCTGGTGGAAATTTATATTCATACAGTCTTTCTGGAAGACAAATTGTCAATATGTATCAGAAGCTTTAACAAGGTAGATCGATTCCCTTTGCCTTAGAAATTCCACTTTTAGTAATTTATCATCAAAACACAAGCAAATGCATTTTTTGTTTGTTTGTTTGTTTGAGATGGAGTCTTGCTGTGTTGCCAGGCTGGAGTGCAGTAGTGTGATCTCAGCTCACTGCAACCTCCACCTCCTGGGTTCAAGTGATTCTCCTGCCTCAGCCTCCCGAGTAGTTGGGACTACAGGCCTGCACCACCACGCCCAGCTAATTTTCGTATTTTTAGTAGAGACGGGGTTCACCGTGTTGGTCAGGATGGTCTTGATCTCTTGACCTCGTGATCTGCCTGCCTCGGCTTCCCACAGGGCTGGGATTACAGGCATGAGCCACCGTGCCTGGCCAAAATGTGGTTTTTAAAATGGTATATTTCATGTGAACCTTTTTGTTATGTATATTTTATGTGTCTAAAATAGCTGTAGGAGGAAAAACATTTACCTAAGGACCATATGATTACAGGTAATTTAATCTTTTTTCTTCCTGTTGATTACTTATATCTACTTCATTATTCTGTAATGAACAAGTATTACTTGTATAACTCCAAAGTCAAAAGGAACCCCAAAAGTATATATATGTCCCTGAATTCTTGAATCTCTCAGGGAGCTGTAGTTCTTCTAAAAGCAGAAGTACATTTTACTATTACTACTGAAATTGTACTGTGCTTCTTATTTCCAGTATACAATTCACCAAACATTTACTAAGTAAATATGAATAGTTACTCTTAAAATATCTCTATCTATCTATCTATCTGTCTGTCTATCTATCTATCTATCTATCTATCTATCTATCTATCTATCTATCTATCTACATTATTTCGGTAGACTTAAGGCCAATGTATAATATAGGAAAATCTCATCTGAAACTTTCCATTCATTCTGCAATAGCTTAGTAATGTATAGACTTTCCAAGGGGAAAAGATGTTTTGGGGGAAGAAGTTAACCAAATTTTTATTTGGGTTTCTCTCTCATGTTTTCCTGGATGTTGATAGTTCTTTTATTCTCAAAAGAGCTTCATGAAACTAGAACTTCCAGTGTATCAGGAGGCATCCTTTAAACATTAAGGTCTATTTTAAGGTGAAATTCTACTATATTTTAAAAATTGTTTATTTAAATTCTATAACTTTTACTGGATTGCACAAATTTATGCCTTGTTTATTTTGTAATGACTTTATTACAATTTTAATAATTTAGCAATATTATATGAACGTGAAGTTTTATATCCTTCTTTAAATATTTTGTAAGATGTTTATGTGATATTTTAAGTTTAAACTTATAAACTCTAATCATATTAACACTAGTTACCATGAGTGTATGTAATAATTTTTCCTCTATGGTGGGTTTTTATATTGATAATAAAGTTATATTTCATATTATCTTAAAATGGCAATTATTAAAAAGGAGAGCTTTCCCTCTGAGGACTGAGATCTCTCTTTTTGTTGCCATTATTGTCAGTTGTTCTGGAATACTAATGCTTTGTTGATATAAGGCAACTGAGTTTTTTTCAACTGAGTCATTAGACACTTGAACAAGAGCAAAACTTTAGATTTTTCTCCATACCTATAGCGGGGCACTATGAAGTAGTTGGAAATTTGTCTGTGTGAGTCATATTTGAGCATTCCAAAGAAGGAATGAAGCATGTTTTCTTTTTCTCCTCATGACTAGTGATAATTGAGTATCTTTTCTTGTGCTTATTGGTAACTTTTTATTTTTAATTTTTATGAGTATATAGTAGGTATATATATTTATGGGTTATATGAGATCTTGATACCGGCATACACATATAATAATCACATCAGGGTAAATGGGATATCCATCACCTCAAGCATTTATCATTTTTTTGTGATACAAACACTCCAGTTGTACTCCCTCAGTTATTCTAAAATGTATAACAAATTATTGCAGACTGTAGTCACCCTGTTGTGCTATCAAATGCCAGATCTTACTTATTGTATCGAACTATGTATTTTTGTACCCATTAACCATCCCCATTCCCCACCCCACCCCCACCACTGTCCTTCCCAGACTCTGGTAACCATCATTCTACTCTCTATCTCTCTGAGTTCAATTATTTTAATTTTTAGTTCCCACAAATGAGTGAGAATATGTGAAGTTTATCTCTCTCTGCCTGACTTATTTCACTTAACATAATATCTTTTTTCCATCTATGTTGTTGTAAATGACAGGATCTCATTCTTCTTTATGGCTGAATAGTACTCCATTGTGCATATGTACCACGTTTTCTTCATCCATTCATCTTTTGATAGATACTTAGGTTGATTCCAAATCTTAGCTATTGTGAATAGTGCTGCAATAAACATGTGAGTACAGCTATATCTTTATTATCCTGATTTCCTTCCTTTTGGGGATACACCTAGCAGTGGGATTGTTGGATCATATGGTAGTTCTATTTTTAGTTTTTTGAGGAACCTCCCTACTGTTCTTCATAGTGGTTGTATTAATTTACATTCCCCCCAACAGTGTTTGAGAGTTCCCCTTTTGCCATATCCTTGCCAGTGTTTGTCATTACCTTTCTTTTGGATAAAAGCCATTTTAACTGGGGTGAGATGATATCTTGTTGTAATTATGATTTGCTTTCTCTGATGATCAGTAATGTTGAGCACCTTTTCATATACCTGTTTGCCATTTGTACGTCTTCTTTTGAGAAGCTTGCTGTTTCCAAGTAGAGAAAATCACTGTTGCTGCCAACCAAGTAGCCGTGCAATAATTTGTTTACTTGCTGTCAACATTTTCCCCACCACAGTTTATCTCATAGAGAATTCTCAAGCCCAGCCAACTTTAAGATTTCATTTGTAACACAGAATGATTATGTTATATTAGATAAGAAAGGCCGTAGAGAGAGAAAAATCTCCTAACCTTGTCTTTCTGTCTTTTCTAGACATAATACGTTGATTTTTTTTACTCTGATTCTGTCCATTTAATTTTTGTTACATGTTTCTCAACCATGGTCTTTCCTTGTTACTTTCAGGCATAGAACTTCCTAAATGTTTAGTCTCAGAGCAAGAACACTCAAGCTTTTCATGTTCTTTGGCACTAGCAGCTGTAACATTGAATTTCTGGCAGTGGAATTTCTACTCACAGGATCTGACCCCTCACACCATGGCCCTGAATTAAAAAAAACATTGCTTCTGAGCATATGCAACTCAGCAAGGATCCTCAACAGCTTGTGTTCTGTGTAGACCTAGCATCTTTAATATCTATGTATGTTGGGAATTATCTGTCAATGTGTCACCTTTAGGTTCTTTATTTTTCTACATCTGTCTTCTGTGGTCATAAATGCTGATTGTAAGTTAAGCAGCAGTGTGCACACTACATCTTATGCACTAATGGTTGGATTTAGTATCCAAGCATGGCAGGAGTGTGAAACACTGAGATGGATCATTGACCTTTGTCTATAGGAGGCTCTTTTAAACCCTACTGTGTATATCTCCGTTTTTTTTTTTTTTTCTGATAAACTTACCAGTGTAATTTTTTTTTTGAGATGGAGTCTCTGTTGCCCAGGCTGGATTACAGTGGTGTGATCACAGCTCACTGCAGCCTCTACCTCCTGGGTTCAAGCGATCCTCCCATTGCAGCCTCCTGAGTAGCTGGGACTACAGGCATGCACCACCATGCCCAGCTAATTTTTTAATTTTTTGTAGAGATGGGGTTTTTGCCATGTTGCCCAGGCTACCAGTGTAATTTGTTTTCTCCTTGAACTCATACAAGACTCACTCTTTTAGCCAAAGTTGATAAGAATTATTAGGTAGATTAAAAAAAAAAAACACCCCAAAACAAATGTGGTCTGATGGTGAAGTATCACGATAAAGACAATTTGTAAAAAACTGTGAAATCATATTAGATCTTAGTATAAAATTCTAATTTTCTATAAAAAAAATACTTCTTAGAAGTCCTGAGCTTAGCCACTAGAACTGGCCACAAGACCTGATTTGGGAAGAGGTAACCTGTTATATGAATTTAGTTAGTAAAATTGTAGAAATTCAGATGTCATTTGATCCCAGGGAAGTGTATTTCTCCCCAGCTATTAACCAGTGTCAACTGTCTGAAATTTATTGATCTGAAGGCTCTTCCTCATTTGTTGCCAGTAGCTCTCCCTCATACAGAACAAATGACTCACATGCTCAAGCTAAATAAAGCACTCCGTAAAGATTTTTCTGCCTCTAGAACTGCTCAAAGTCAGCTCTCAATAGTGGGCACTGATTCTTGCCAACTGGTTTACCCTTACTAAGTCTATAGGTAGGGCCCTGTGAAACCACACTAACATGTAGATGTTCTCTCTTTTTCTTTCTTCTTCTTCTTCTTTTTTTTTTTTTAAAGGCTTCCATTTTCAGACATTCCTTCTGAAATCTGTTAAGAATAACATAAGACTAGTCACAGATTTATTGATTTTTCCTGGGCATTTGACTATGTGAAGTGGAACCAGCTATGACCTAAGCTTAGCAAGCTCAGTAAACACCCTCTCTTTGCTCCAAGGTCTATATAACTTCTGTCTTAGTACACATTCCAAGCAGTCAGTAGGAACGGTCTTGTGATAGATCAGATGATTTTCAGTCAGGATCAGTCAGATTGTTTTGCTTTTCTTTTTATTCAAAAAATTATTTTTTCACCCTTTAAAATCTTGATGATCA
Organism: Gorilla gorilla gorilla; assembly: GCF_029281585.2. Classification (NCBI taxonomy): domain Eukaryota; kingdom Metazoa; phylum Chordata; class Mammalia; order Primates; family Hominidae; genus Gorilla; species Gorilla gorilla. The sequence continues at coordinate 15,139,896 of NC_073230.2, forward strand.
TATTCCACTTCTTGATGGAATGTGTACCTGACCCTTTGATACACTTTGCAATAGTCCTGATTGGCTTTCTGAACAGATTCCTTATTATCTGGGAATGATCTCTTCTATCTAATTATTTTCCCAAATAACTGCTTAGTGTTTATTGCTTTAATATCAGAATCCTCTATTCTGCCAGACAAGTTGCAGCATTTAATTTGTTTTTTTCTAAAACACCTATGAAACAGATAAATTATCCATTTTATTTCATTTCCTGTAAGTTATTTTCTTAAAACACGTATCTTATGGGTACATACTGGAAACTTTAAAAAATGGCTAATGTAAAATTCATTTTGAAATATTACTGTGGCTTCCTTTTGTGGCAGTCCTGCTCAAAATTTTCCAAGTATCTCAGGAAGGAAGAAGCATGAATATGTACCTGCTAAAGCCCTTGGGGTGGGCACCTAACTTTAAAGATATTTTTAATTTTTTAAGCTGATATTATCAAATTCATGTGACATTGGCACCCCGTGTATAATAAAGCTGTGGTTATTTTAACATAAAATGCTTTAAATTATGTATCATCAGGTAGTAAACTAGAGGATACGAGATTTACTGTATTTTTTCCTTGTCATTATGCCTCTTTTCACATGGTGCATGTACTCTTGGGTATCCATCTTCCAGTTTGAGAAGTATAAATCAGAGTTTTTCAGTTGCTTCAATGACTCTCTGTTTGAGACCAGAAGTGTTTTCAGAGGAAAATTTTGATATTCCCTCAGCTCACCTTCATGAGGGCTGTGAAATAAAAACTTTGGGGAGTTGCCTGGATTGGATTCCTTAGCAAGCTGACCCCACTACTCATTTGATTGTTCGAATGTGCATTTCTTTTAATTAGAAATAGAGAATTTCTGCACTTCAGGTTCTGGCTAGACAATATGTTATCTGAATCAAATACTTACTAAATGCCCATGAGTTAGACACTGTGCTGACAGGCACGAAGAATAAACAGGTAGTTCTACATCTGATGTGATATTGTTTATTTTGAATTGCTATATGCTTCATTAGTGGTTTTGGATGAAATTTAGTAAGATATAGACAAGGCACATTTATTTCTGTGAGAAGATTGCAAAATATAACAGTTCCCATTCTTGAAGTAACTAGAGAAAATTTTTTTAGTGCTTTTTAAAATAAGGTTTATATAATGGTGCGTTTCCTGCTGCATCTCTGCCATCAATTTCAACCAAACTGGTAGAAGTTTTGATTGAGAAGTAGCTGTAAGTTGACTTTCAGTGTTTTTACAGCTTAGCCTTTTCCTTAGAAGTCACTTCTAGAACCAGATCCACCTGACTGAACAAAATGTGTTTGAGGTTGAATCATTGCAGGCTTTATTCTGTCTAAATGTTTTTTTCTTTTCTTTTTTTTGTAGTATTTCATGTAACTGGAGATCCTGTTTAGGCAGTTGATTCCACAGTTTTGACTATCAAGTAGCCCAGTTGTAATGTGGGTGCTACAGCCTCAGCTTCTTAAATTTGGTTTGGAGCATCCTTTCAACCTTCTTTCTCCAGCTCTTAATAATTACCTGCTCCACTTCTTTAATGACTATTTAGTGGTAAGGTAAACAGGAATCTTGTCTTAAGATGAATTCATCTCAAAGTGATTTGGAGCCAAAAACCAGACCCTGACATTTCTGGCTGTGGATTTCGTTTCCACCAACTCACCCTCTTGTCTTTTTTTTTTTTTTTTTTGAGACAGTCTCACCCTGTTGCCCAGGTCTGATAACAGCTCACTGAAGTCTCGACTTCCCTGGGCTCAGTGATTCTCCCACTTCAGCCCCCCAAGTATCTGGGACTACAGGAGTGCACCATCATGCCCAGTTAATTTTTATATAGTTTCTGTGTGTGTGTGTGGGGGAGTAGATACCAGGTTTGCTATGTTGCCCAGGCTGATCTTTGCCTGCCTTGGCTTCCAAAGTGCTAGCATTATAGGTGTGAGCCACCGTGCCTGGCTGGGTTCCCCCAACTCTCAAGGGGTGCTGAGTTGACTGATTATGGGAATGCCAGAATAGAATTCTGAGAATGCATTTGTGTTTTTCCTTCTTATCAGACTCATTTTAATAATATAACAGATTTAATTTTTAGTTTTCATTGACTCTTTATCCAACTGATTTAAAATTTAAAAATGTTTATGCTTTAATCACTCATAAACTTGGACCTCAAGTTAAAAATTTAATATCCTTAGTTCCTTAGAATTTTGTAAGAATTTTTGAATTAGAAGTACAATTTTGTTTAGTTTTTACTTACACTAAAATAGGAAAATCATTAAGCTGTTTAAAAATAGTGGCACCAGACTGAACTAAACAGGAGCAGTGGAAAGTTTCACTTTAGAAACTGCTAGAGAACTGAATCCCTAGGGTGGTCCCTGGATGTGATGGTCCAATCTGTAAGGTCATCTTGGAAATAGATTTAGTTCTAAGTTTAGGACCAGAAAAGACTACTTCCTTCCTCCAGGCTTTTCACATTTATCCCTAAAGCTATATTGAGTGAGGGCAGATATATTTTTCAATTCCACAACTGCTGGTGCACCACAACTTGTAAGGTTCTGTAATCTTAGTGCTCATATAATGCCTTACAAATATTAAGTTTTTAGTAAATATTTGTTGGGGGAGAATGAGTAGATGAATTGGCATGGTAAGAACTCTAAACTGAGCTCTGTCTAAACTGAGCTCTGGGTTATAAGTAATACTATTTATATAAGTGGAAATACGTTTTTTTGTTTATTCATAGATTATAGCCAGAAAACTACACTTAAAAATAAATTCCTGAAGTGAAAGTAAAAATTAATGTTTTCTTCTCATGAAGTAAGTGTGGTGATACTTACAAGTTATTCAAATATTTAGAGATGCTCAGTAAATAACTACTTCTGTGGAGGGCGTCTTAGTCAGTCTGGGCTCCTTTAACAAAGTATCATAGATTGGTGGCTTGTAAACAATAGAAATGTATTTCTCAGGGTTCTGGAGACTGGGAAGTCCAAGATCAAGGCATTGGCAAATAGGCAGTCTGGTGAGGGCCTTCTTTCTGTTCACAGATGGCACTTTCTCCCTGCTCCCCACATGTTGGAAGGGTCAGGGTGGCTTTCTGAGGATTATTTTATTCCATTCATGTGTACTTCACCCTCAATACCAAAGCACCTCCCAAAGTTCTCCTAATACCATCACTATGAGGGGTAGGATTTCATTTCATGAATTTTGAGGGAACACAAATATTCAGTGTAGAGAAAACACCTGAAGTCCAAAAATTTATATTAAGAAAAAGTCAGGGTGGGTGCAGTGGCTCATGCCTGTAATCCCAGTTTGTGGGAGGCCAATGTGGGAAGATCGCTTGAGGCCATAAGTTCTAGACCATACTGGGTAACGTAGTGAGACCCCCATCTCTACAAAATAAAAACAAAAAACAAACAAAAACACCAAAGGGCCGGGCGCGGTGGCTCACGCCTGTAATCCTAGTACTTTGGGAGGCCTAGGTGAGCAGATCACCCAAGGTCAGGAGTTCAAGACCAGCCTGGCCAACATGGCAAAACCCTGTCTCTACTAAAAATATAAAAATTAGCCAGGCATGGTGGTGGGTGCCTGTAATCAAAGCTACTTGGGAGGCTGAGGCAGTAGAATCACTTGAGCCCAGGAAGTGGAGGTTGCAGTGAGCTGAGAATGCGCCACTGTACTCTGGCCTGGGTAACAAGAGCGAGGCTCCATGTTAGAAAAAAAAAAATGCCAGGCATGGTGGTGCATACCTGTAGTCCCACCTACATGGAAGACTGAGGCAAGAGAATTGCTTGAGCCCAGGAGTTTGAGGCTACAGTGAGCTATGATCACGGTACTACACTCCAGCATGGGCAACAGAGGGAGACCTTGTCTCTTAAGAAAAAGAAAAAGTCATACAAGTATAATTCACACTTGGATCTCTATCGCCATTTGGTTAATATTCCAGTTGTGTATTAGACATTTAATAAACATGTTCTGTATTCTTGTAGAGAAAAATGTGTGAGGAGGAATGGAATCTATCATACCTATTTAAGGAATGAACTGTATCATTTCCTCTCTAACTGTGGGGCTTAGAGCCCTAAAACCTCATGTAAAGATAAATTTGTGGCTGAGAAACTTAAAATTTTAAGGGGAAACTAGGTTAGGGGACCTTAAATTGAAGGTATGTGACAGTTTTTGCATTTGCTAAAAGAAAACAAAGCACACTACAGACAATCTATGTGACATTTTATATATCTTAAATTAGTAATACTGGAAACTGTCCTGCTCAACTTCATTTGCCATCCGTTGTTTGCTAGAGACTTTCTCAGTGCTCACTCTTACATGCTTGTAAATCTGTGCTGCTTTGTGAAGATGAGAGATGTATGAAGTAGTATTTTTCTGAACCTTCCCCTCTATTTAAATGCTCTGTGTCTGTGCTTTTCTGATTCAGAGTTGACCTTATGGGTCTTGCTTATAAGGTCCTATATTTCATAGTGAAATATGATTAGGAGGCTGATTAGGATGATTAAGAGAATGACAGTGTATTTACTTATGTTTGCCTCCTATCTGTTTATCAGTTCCCCTTCATTCTATTCAGGTTTCTGCAGCTGTGGGTCCTCCCATGGTTATTTCATGACAAGCCCTTTACCCATGTCTCGGATGACTGTCTGCCCTCTGAGGATGCCTGGGTTTATTTGCTTTCTTCAGTCTCCATTTATCTTTCCTAATAATTCACTGCAACCATTTCTGCCATCTCTCTGCCGTCAGCTATACCTCCCTTTTCTGTTTCTGACCTCTTTTCTCTTCTTAACGAATTTTCCAAATAAGAGTGGCTCATGATTTGTAAAAAGTAGAACTGAAATTCATATTGAAATTCAGATAGAGAAGGTATACAGAAATATATTCACATATAGTTGAATTTAATGTAAGGGATGTCAAGGTAGGGAAGTGGTTACTATGTAGATGTTTTCTGTTGTGTTTGTGATTGAAAGGTAGATTTTATATGATAGTCAAAGCTTGTCTTTAAAAGTTTGGTATGTGATAATATCAGAGCAGTAAAAGGCTATTTCACATTTTAAAACTAAATCTTTATTAAATAATTATTTCACAAGTTAGTAATTATTGATATTCTTCTTCAGGGACTAGAGTTCCTATGCTTCCTAAACTGACTTTTAAGGAAAGATGAGACTATATTCAGTGCAGTTTTAATATTACATATTTTATTATCTCTTATTTTTTAAATTGATATTTTATGAAGGAGTCTATGGAATATAATATGAAAATTCTGGTTTGGGAGGCAGGAAACCTGGCTTTCAAGTACACTCCAATAGCTTTTATATAAAATTCAGGTGTTCTTTTTCTCTAATACTTGAAATAGCTATTTTCATTTTCATGTCATTTTCTGTACTTTTCCTGATACTTTTAAACATTGTTTTATTTTCAAATGAACAGCCCTCAAAGATGAAAATAAAAAGCAAAAGTTTCTTAATGTCTTAAATGCTTTTGTATATATTAAGTGACTTTCTTTAAATTGAATCTTACTTTTCCACTGACATCTATTATGATTTCTGAAATGTGCTCCTGTGAGTAAAATTTGACAAGCCACTCTATCTGTCAGTGGCCTGGTTTTTTTTTTGTTGTTGTTGTTGTTGTTTTTGGTTTGCCTTTTGTAAAAAGTGCTTAGAGACAAGTCAACCAGTTTGTTTGCTGATGAACAGTTATTGCTTCACCCACCTGTACAACTTCATTGTCCTAGCTACAGGGGAAAATCATTTGATTTTTTACTTGTGTCATTCTCCAGTCCTGTTGTCGTGTAAACTTATAATGTGCTCCTTGAAGCCATGCGAGCAGGCACAGCAGAATTTCAGGAGAATGCCTTCAGCTAGTCTTCTAGTTAGTGCTACGCTGAATTTACTGCCTGCTTTTTAGAACTTCCTTGCCAAACCTTCACTGAATGACTCTTCATATAATTGAATACAGCTGTAGTTTATTTTATTTGCCGAAAATAATAACTGGTGCCCACTAAAATGGTGATTAAAATCCACTTGATGTTTGTACTCTTTTTTGCTAAGATTTTAAAAAGGTGCTTACAATGAGGCTTCTACAGTAAAAATAATGTAGTTTCCTGAATTATGGAATTTGTGTGTTCTCATTTAAGGTTGCAGTTTAAATTGATCTTTTATCAAAATTTAGACTGAAGAAGAGATTTTCCATCTAATTTATTTACCTATAGAATTTTTAACTTTTTAGTATGAAGTACCTTTTTGTGAGTGCTCTAATTTCTTATTTATTAAATAAAAAGAAAACTAAATTTTATTCATTGTATGGATATAGCAAGTACACATAATTTTATAAACATCTTTTTGTAACCTATATTGAATCCCAGAGGTCCTGACTCAGGTTTCAGACAAGCTCAAAATACAGGCACTTACAACACAGGTGCTAACAACAATTTGTCCTAATCAGTTCAGGGCCAAAGTTCAGCTCCTTCTTCTCTGGCCAATAGGATGTTTTAATTATGAAACGCAGACATCTCAGCACTTTGGGAGGCCGAGACTGGCAGATCGCTTGAACCCAGGGGTTTGAGATCAGCCTGGGCAACATGGCGAAACCCCGTTTCTACAAATAATGCAAAATTAGCCAGGTAATGTGGTGGCGTGCCCCTGTAGTCCCAGCTATTTGGGAGGTTGAGGTAGGAGGATTGCTTGAGTCTGGCAGGTTAAGGTTGCAGTGAGCCGTGACTGTGTCACTGCAGTGAAGCCTGGGCGACAGATAACCTGTCTCTTAACAAAGGAAAGAAAGAAGGAAGGAAGGGAAGGAGGGAAGGGAAGGAAGGAAAGAAAAGAAAAGAAACAGACATACCTTAGAGCAACAGTTCTCAAGGAGATACTTTGATGGAATCCCAGACATCTTCCTTTTCCAACTAAGTATCTGTGTGTGAGGCTGTGTTTTCTTTAATGTATTTCAACTAAACAACACATCACGATAGTCTGAATGCAGAAGAGAAAGGCCAACTGTTTTCTGTTGAGCTAGAAGTTAAGGATATTCGTAAAATTATAAGGCTACTCTTTTTACTACCTTTCTTTTTGTTTTGGAAAATATAGTCATTTTTCATAGAAACTTTCATGTAAATATGTAAAACAGTTAACTTAATATATTTAAAATTTGTTTTGAAGTTTTGATTTCTAATATGAAAAATATTAACAGATGTAACTGATGTAAGAGTCCTTTGGGTCTTCAGTAATTTTTGAGAGCATAAAGAGGTCTTGGAGATCACAGAGTTTAACAACTGCTGCCATAAAGAATTGCTTCTGGGCTGGGCGCGGTGGCTCATGCCTGTAATCCCAGCACTTTGGGAAGCCGAGGTGGGCGGATCACAAAGTCAGGAGTTCAAGACTAGCCTGGCCAATATGGTGAAACCCTGTCTCTACTAAAATAGAAAAAACAAACAAACAAACAAAAATTAGCTGGGCGTGGTGGTGCACGTCTGTAGTCCCAGCCATTCAGAAAGCTGAGGGTGAGAATCACTTGAACCCAGGGGGTGGAGGTTGCAGTAAGCTGAGATCGCACCACTGTACTCCAGCCTGGGTGACAGAGCGAGACTCCATCTCAAAAAAAAAAAAAAAAAAAAAAAAAAAAAGAATTGCTTCTGTACTTAAATGCCAGTTTAACTTATAGATTGTCTTTAATCACAAAAGGGTCATCAAATGAAAAAAAACGATGTGTTTTATTTGGGTAAAGTAAAATAGGCCTAGAAGATGGGCAGATTCTAAACAGTATTCATCATCTGAGTGAAAAGAAGATTCTGGATAAACTCAGCATGCCGTTACAGATACAGAAGAGGAAGGGTGCTGACTGTGAACCATGGTGCTTCTTGGCATCTGTAACACAGGACTACTGACGTTCTCTCTGACATTGTTATTATTCTGAATTGAAGGGAGGTCCTGTTCTGACATGTTGTAAACCAGTCTTTGTTTTTGAACTTTTTATGCAATGATGAGAAGAGATCTCAACTTAGAAATCTTGTTGACATGCATGGAATAGGAAGTGACATATAAACTTCCAAGATGATTGTAATGAAGTTCGTATAGTTGATGCACTGTGATTTAGTTTTGTCATTAAGATTCTGTTTTGGAAAAATATCTGACTTATAAAAAAATAGAATCTTAAAAATGTTTAATCATAATAACCACCTACATTATTAGAGTGCTTTGGAGTTTAAAAAGTAATTTTACATGTTCTAAATAATGTAAGCACAATAAAATAACTATGTAGGTTTAAGTTAATATAATTGGTTTGGGTCACTGCTCTGTACAGCCTGCACCCAGTGTTTGTATTCAGTGTGTTATTACAAAATGCTTAATACATATTGTATGTAATCATCTGGCTCTAAGTACTATGCTTATCTAATCCATTATTTTGATAATCATATTAGTATTTCTATTATAGGGATAATGAATTAGAGTTCAAGATGAAACAGTCGAACTTATTTATAAACAGAGAACTGAATGTTTTTAGGATTTTTAGGGTAGTGAAACTACTCTTATGTTAATATATTGGTGGGTACATGTCATTATAAATTTGTCCAAACTCATAGAATATAAAGTAAAAAGAGTGAACCCTAATGTAAAATATGGACTTTGGTGATAGTGATGTGTCAGTGTATGTTCATCAATTGTAATAAACATTCCTTTCTGGTGGGGAGGTTGTAAATGGGGGAGGGTGTGCATGTGTAGGGGCAGGAGTTATATGGGAATTCTCTGTACCTTCTGTTCAATTTTGCTATGAACCTAAAACTGCTCTAAAAAATAACCTCTGCTTTAAAAAGGTATGTGTACTCTATAATCTTTTATTAGAAATATTTGTTGCTATTTTTACATGGAAAAATACAGGATGAAGTCATTATTCCCTAGAATAAATTATGGAAGTCACCATTCAAAGTTATGATGGAGTCAGGATGCTACAAAGAAAGTAGATTATCTCAATAGTGTTGTGTGTGTTGACTGATTTGGGGAAGAGAGAGTAATTAGTGAAAATATATGAAGTCCATGTTGAGTCAGAACAAAACGGATAATCACCTTTTGAGATGAAAAAAATCATCAAAAAGAGTCTAAAAATTATCTGTTGGTACAGATTTTGGGAAAATCTAGAAGAGGTGGAAGTAGTGAGGCTGCTCATGTTATCACCCTAGTCTGGGTTTGCTGGTTAGAGCATGTATGATTGGAAGAGAGAGGGACAAGTTCAGGAAATACCAACAGAGCATGGGAACTGTACTAGGTTCAGTGATTCCAAAACCAAAAATGAAAACTATATAACAATGCTAACAATATATGTAATATTTCCAGAGTTTCCAAAGCCTCATTTAAATTGTGCCTGAAAATGTTAGATATCATTTTTTAAAATTGGAAAAAATGAGGAATACAAAACTTAAGTAACCCATCCAAAGGCACATACTAGTAGGTAATAATGAAGATAACTAATAATAACTCATTTACTTAAGAACTCTAAGAACTTAGTACTATTATTTCTAACTCACAGATGGGAAAACTAAGTGTCGATGAGGTTGACTAACTTGCCTAAGAGTGCGTGGTTAGTAAGTGACAGCTGGGATTTTAAACTAGATTGTCTGAGTCTGTGCTCTTAATCAGTATGTTCTACATCTTATCTGTTGTTTTTGTTATTTTTTGGATAGAGCATCTTGACTTACTTAGATTTAAAATAAAATCCATTGCAGCACAAACATTTGCAGGGGTGGCTAAGATCCTAACAGAGGCCCAGGGAGATGACAGCAAATCTTTCCTAATGCCAGGCTTATATTCTTGTCTCATTCTTATCTTTGAAGTCAAAACATTTTTAGTCAGTCCCTAGAAACAGAAACATGACTGTGTCAGGACACTAATTAATTAGCATTGAGGAGTTGTTTTCTGATTATAAATATATAACTATTGTACTACCATTCCCTGTTTGTGCACATTATTTGAGGAGATGGAATAAACAGGCAAAACCAGTTTTTACAACCCTGTGTGAATACTGGTCTGTACAGCAAAGATTATATACATTATGGTTATAAACCCCTTGTCTGCCTACAATATTAATATGGAATGAATGTTATCACCAAGTTACTGTAACTCAGAAGACTTCAGAAAATATCCTCTAGGTATCAAATTAAATTTTTAACTATGGTACTTTTTGCTTGCCTTGAATGACTTTCCCTGGAAGCCAGAAGCCTTGTGTTCAGTTTCTAGCACCATCATCAATGTTACCTTGGGTAAATCATTTAAACATGTTGAACGTATGTTCCATTTGGCAGTGGGAATGCCATATGCTCTCAAATTGCTTCAGTGTGATTTTGTAAAAGTGAAATTGATTTTAAAATATGAATATATAAAGTGATTCCACTACTTATTAAGTAGAATGCATTGTATACTTCATAAAGCTAACAAATAATACAAGAATAAATGATATTTTGGAATTTAAAAAAGACCTCTTTAGTTTTCTGTGATCCAAAATCTGGCTTAATTTTGCCTTAAAGCTATTCTTAGTGTTAATATATAATGCTTTTTAAAAATCGGCCAAGGTATCTTTGGGCATTTGTAGTCCTTTTCTGTTCAGAAGTGTCATTAACTTGAAATATAAAGATGCTTTCTAAGGAAACTGGTTTGCCTAGCCAGATCTTTTAATGTAGTTATTTTGCTATGTGAGCTGTAAAACCCAAACATTGAGGCTGCTTTCCACAATGCCTTGTTGCCCAGACAGTGATGTCATGTTTTAAGCATGTTTAGTTTGCAAAGGTCCTGCTTTTGATCCTTTAGTTGTCACTTTTTTAATGCAGCTCCTCCTGAATCACAAAGGTACTGAAAGTAATTTGCTTCATTAAGGTCTGTTGCTGACACTGTTGTATTTCAGTCGTCATTCTTCTCTCAGCCTCCTTCATTAAGACCTTATTCAAATTTGGATCATGGTTCTGCTGCGACATCCATGCCATTATCATCTAAATAGCAATTACATATTCAAACACAACAGCTTCTCCTTAACTGTCTGTAACTTAACATTTTACATAGATTCAAGTGGGAATTAAGAATAAAATGAATCTTTTCTTTGTGATTTACAACCCTCCCTTTCACCCTTGGTTTACTGGTTAATGTTGAATAAGCTACTTGTAGACGAAGGAAGACAAAATTATTGATTGCTCAGCTTTAGTTTTGTAGACAGATATATATTATAAATTGTTTCTGTATTAAACAGTTACCCAAGTGTCAGTGACCCTTATTCAATCACCCATGTATGTATTAGACAGCATTTACCATTTTGGATATAAGGGGATCAGGTCTAACACTCTATTAAGAAATTAATAGGATCTTTTACAAAAGCAGCAGTGCTTTATAACTTGAAACTTTGAAAGGAAACCTTTAAAAATAAGTCAACATATTTGTACTTTGTGGGACAGACCTCAAAAATAGAAGCAAATTCCATTAAAGTAGTAATATACTTTTCCTACTACTTCGTTTTGGCCATCTTAAAATTATATTTTATAATTAGTAAATAAGCTGATTTGACTGAAACGAGCAACTATGTTTATTGGAGACCCAGCTTTTCAACAGATAGAATGTTAGGACTTTTTTTGCCCATTAATATGTGGTTTAAAGGGAAGTTATAACAAGACACCAAATGTTTATGTATATATACAAATATAGGCAGTTGTATGTTTTTAAGAAGTTTTTAACCAGCAAGGGGTGTGTGTTTGTGTTTGTGTGTCTGTGTGTGTGTGTGAGAGACAGAGGGAGAGAGAGAGAAAGGGAGAGGAAGGGAGAAAGTGTGGGAGGAAAAGAGGAGAGGAGGAGAAGACAGAAGAGGAAAACAGTCCTAACTATTAAAAATACCAATTAACTACTTAATAACACATCTTTCAGTGTCTTGCATAATAATTTCTTAGATATTTTGCAAAATTCGGCATGGTTAAGGGATTTTGTAATGGTTAAATAATTTTATTAGTTGTTTGAAATTAACTGTCTTTGTTTTTCTATCTGTGTGCTGAGATTTATCTCCATTATATGTGTGAATAATATTATGCATGGAGTTGCTTTTAATATGGATTTCACTGAGATTCTAGACTATATTCTTTGTAAACATGAACATTAGAAACTTGTTCAATTGTGGGTCGTCATTAATTCAAGTCAGGAAGGCTCACCCTTTGTCCTCACACCATCTCTTAAGAAGATAAGTCCTGTGGATAAGCTGGAGAGGTCAGATGTTGGTGTTCATTTAAAGCATTGCCACCCGAGGAGGGCAGAATGCTGTAAAACAAAGCAGAAGGAACTGTGTGGAGAGAAGGTGAATGACTGGGGGAGTTGAAGTTGAAAGAAAAGTCAGGTGCTGAGCCTGCAAGGGCAAAATGAGGCTTGTGGGATAAGAATGGTTTGTCAGAAGTCATCTGTTTGCTCAGAAGTCATCTTTCCCTAACAAGGGTCTGTTTGGTATGTTCCTGTATTACAATTTATAATAACTGTTTTTTTACCTGCTGAGGGTAAGATCTTTAAAGTGACATCTTACCAGATATTATTCTTAGCTCTTGCTTATGCAAATCTCAATTTGAAAAATAACCTTTTAAAGTTTTTTTTTTTAAATAATGAGAAGATATTCAGAATGACAATGTGATGAACACCTGTGTACCCACCAGTTGGTTTAAGAAATATAATTTATTGTTAACCTTGAAGTTCTCTAGTCTCCTCCTTACTCCCACCTCAGAGGTAAATTCCACTCTTTAAATTCTGCTTTTTTGGGGTCTCTTTTTAAATAGTGTTAACATATTTTTAATATGTGTAGTTTTGTATGTTTTACAACCATATATAAATCGAGTCACTCACAATGTATGTACAATATGTTCTTCAGCAATTTGCCTCTCTCACTCAGTATCATGTATCTGGTCTCATCTATATTGCTCCATGTATCTTTAGTTCTTTCATTTTTATTTGACATTCCATTGATGAGTATACCACAATTTATATATCTGTTCTGATGATGAACATTTGGGGTTTTGTTTTGTTTTCCTAAAAACAGTGCTGTTATTGAACATTAGTAGGCAGAAAAAAAAAACAAAACACCTTGATCTGTGTCTCACACTTTATGCAAAAATTGCCCAAAATGAAAGGACTAGTCCCTAGAATAAGTACTTGCAAAACTCAGCAGTAAAAAACAAAAAACAAAAAAACATAAAACCAAATTAGAAAATGGGCAAAAGACATGAAGAGACATTTCACTGAAGAGTATATACATATGGCAAATAAGCACATGAATAAGTGTCATTAGCCATAATGCAAATTAAAACCATAATGATAGGTCTCTACAAACCTGTATCAGAATAGCTAAAATAAATAGTAATAACACCAAATGCTGGTAAGGATGAAGAGAATCTGGATCACTTATCAATGATAGGAATGTAAAATGGTACAATTACTCTGGAAAATAGGCAGTTTCTGAAAAGCTGAATATGCAGTTACTATACGACTCAGCAATTACACTTTGGGCATTTATCCCAGAGAAATTGAAGACGTATATGTGCATAAAACTGAGTATTTATAGCAATTTTATTCATAATAGACCCAAACTGGATACACACCAAATATCCTTCAACAGGTGAATGGTTAAATCTATGGTATATCTATATCATGGAATAATACTCAGCAAGAAGAAGTAACAAACTGTTGATATATACAACAACCTGGATGAATCTCCAGAGAATTATGCTGAGTGAAAAGAGCCAATCCCTAAAGGTAATGTACTGTATGACTTCATTTATGTAGCATTCTTGAAATGACCAAACTATACACAAAAAATAGAGAAATTATTGGTCGCCGGTGGGTAAGGATGGGGTGAAAGTTAGAGGCAAGTGTGTGTGGCTATAGAAGGATAACACTGGGGATTCTGGTGGTTATGGAGATGTTCTGTATCTGGTCTGTGTTAATGAAATATCCTGGTTGTGGTATTGAACTATAGTTTTGCAAGATGTTGCCATTGTGGTAAACCGGGTAGAAGCTACATGGGATATTTCCATATAATTTCTCCAATCTGCCTGTGAATCTATAATTATCTGAAAAAGTTCAATTAAAAGACAAAATGTTGCTGTTACAAACATCCTCGTACATGTCTCCTGGTGCACATATGTGAGCTTTCCTCTAGATTTTATTTCCAGGATTTTATTTCTATGCACATGTTAACTTTAGTAAATCATGGCAAATTTTTTTCCCAAGTGGTATATGATAATTCTATCCTTTTCATATCATACTCTATCCTTTTTAAGGATATTATACTTTAAGGATATTATACTCTATCCTTTTTAACATATAATACTGTGAGACTTACATTTTTATCAGTCCGTTGGTTAGAAAATGGTATCTTGTGTTTTTAATTTACATTTTCTTGTTTAGAATGGAATTGGACATTTTTATTTATATTTAATGGTCATATGTGGTTTTTTTGCTCAGTAAAATCACTATTGATCTCTTTTCCCTATTGTATTGTCTGTCATTTAAAAAGTTGATTCTAAGGGGATCTAGTTACAAATTTTGTTGCATTTTACAGTAATCCAGTTAATGACTTATGTTTTTCTTTTTATCTGTTAATGAAGAGACATTTTGATGTGACAGTTTTAAAATATATAAAACTTTTCCTTAACTTTCATATTTCAGTCTGATTTAAAAAGTCCCTTCTTGGAGATCAGAAAGTCATCTTCCTATAGCATCTTCTTAAAGCTCTATGGTTAACTTTGGTTATAGTGTGGTATAGTGATCCGATTTTAATTTTTTTTTGTAGGGATAACCTATTTTCTTAGTACTATTTTGGCTTAATTCATCTTCTTTTCTTCACGTATCTTCCAAGCTTACTCTTACATATATAGTATCTTTGGTTCTCCTACTTTATCAGGCTATTTTTCTCTCTCTTAGCCAATGTCATAAAGCTCATTATATTATCATCCTTTAAAACCATCTCAACCTTCCTTTGTTCTCTGCTTTTCTATATAATGAAGCATCAGTTGATCTTATGCCAGATAAATAAAAAATGAATAACAAATTTTATTGAACATATAGATTAATTTAGGGGAGAATTGCTATATTTACAATATTTAGTCTTCTTCAGAAATATATTTCTGTCCATTTGCTTAGGTTTCCTTAATAAATTTTTGTAAAATTGCTATGCATTTTTCATAAAAATCACATTTCTCCTTTTGTCAGATTTATTCTTAGAGTGCTTTTTTGTTTTATTATTATAGTAAATATTTTTAAAATTGTATTTTCTGTTTGTTGCCAGCATAGAAACATGTAGCTGATATTTGTAGCAACCATCTTGATAAAATATTTACTTCTCATAATTCATCTTTAGATTCTTTTGAATTTTCTAAGTAGATAGTTATAACCTCTGTGAATAGTGAGTTTTGTTTCATTCAAATCCTTGTGGTTTCATTTTATCTTTTGGTCTTATTGCATGGTCTAGGACCTCTAGTATGTTGAAGAGAAGTGTCAAAGAAAATATCTTTTCCCCACTTTTGATTGTAAAAAGAATGCTTATAATGTTTGCAATTGTTAATTATTGCATACAGTACATTTTGTTTTTTTGGGTTGCTCCTGGTTGGCTAAAGGCTTATTGTAGAAACATAATAGGCATAGAGTGTTATTAGAATTGGTATAAGATTTGATTTTAATAGAATTCACCTGTAAAAATTATCTGGGCCTGGGGTTTCTTTAGTGGGTAGCTTTTATGTACCGAATGAATTTGTTGATAATTGCAGACTAGCCTATTGTGTCAATTTGGTAAGATATTTTTCTAGGTGATTGCTCATTCAAAAAATATTCTAGGGCCGCGCGCGGTGGCTCACACCTATAATCCCAGCACATTGGGAGGCTGAGGCAGGCTGATCACAAGGTCAGGAGATTGAGAGCAGCCTGACCAACATGGTGAAACTCTGTTTCTACTAAAAATACAAAAAAAAAAAATTAGCTGGGCATGGTGGTGTGCACCTGTAGTCCCAGCTACTCAGGAGGCTGAGGCAGGAGAATCACTTGAACCCAGGAGGCGGAGGTTGTGGTAAGCTGAGATTGCGCCACTGCACTCCAGCCTGGGTGACAGAGTGAGACTCCAACTCAAAACAAAACAAAACAAAAACAAACAAACAAAAAAATCTAAATTTATAGACAGTTTTGTTTTTTTTTTAGTGATATCTTCTTACCATTTTTTAATCTCTGGGATTTTCATTATGTTCTGCTCCTCCCCCCCATGGCAATATTGTTTATTTATTGCTTTACTATTTATTTTCTTAGTGTTTTCAAAAGACCAGTTTTAGGATGTATTGTTCCTCTTTTGCATTTTATTTTCGTTTCATCATTTCTTGCTCTTACCTTAATTATTTCCTTTTTCATTTTCTTTGGAGTTTATTTTGTTAGTTTCATTTTGACTTTTTAAGTTGGTTGTTTGTCCTTGGATCATCATTTTTAAGCTTTTAAAAATTCTAATATGTTCATTAATAATGCCCTGTATTTCCCTTTAAATGCTATTTAGCAGCTTCCAAATTTTAATTTGTATTATTTCCATTCGTTTGTTATTTTGCACATTTTTCTCTTTTCAAAAAATTAAAAAAATTTTTTCCAGAGGCAGGGTCTCACTCTGTCACCCAGGCTGGAGTGCAGTGGTGTGACCCCAGACAGCTCACTGCAGCCTCGACCTCCTAGTCTCAAGTGATCTTCCTGCCTTGGCCTCCTGAGTAGCTGGGACTGCAGGCATGTGCCACCACACCTGCCCCACACGTTTTTCATTGTCAATACTTCTTTGTTGAGTTATTTTTAAATGTTTTAAGATTTCCAAAAATGGAGCTTTTTGGGTGTTATCTTTTTGGTGAAGATTTTTAATTTAATGCCCTGTGGTCAGAGAGGGTGGTACAAATGATAGAAATTCCTGAAATGTGTTGAGACTTGATTCATGGCCTTTTCTCAAAGAAAAGCATATCAGTCTTAACTGACCTCCACTTATATGACTTTGCATATTGACCAGCATTTCCAACTTTTCTATAAATCCTTGGATGTTGACAGCATCTAGTTTATTCTCTGATGAGCAGACTTTCTTTGGCTGCTCCAGCAGAGTGCTGTTGAAGTGTCAAGCTGTTTGCTCCTAAATGTATGTACTTGCTTATTATAATTGCATGATTTAATTAAAATATGAATTAAGAGGTTGTACTTAAACATGAATAAAGAGGGAGTACTTATAGCTATGAAACTTTGTTAAATGCTTTAGAAATAATCTATATAGTTTAATTGCTAAAATAAAAAAGGAGCTGTCAATTTAGGTGTGGGTGAGATGACTTAGGATCTAGGAATCAGTGATAGATTGGTTTGTAAATATCTTTAACTTCTCATTTGCTTAAAAACAGTTGGAGATTGTGTACAATGTATTATATGTTGGGCTTACATAAAAAAGACTTAGAACTCTATCAGGTGTCCGTAACTGCAAATAAAGGCCTCAGCTGAAAAACTTCCTGTGGGAAGGTTAAAGCAAGTAACAGGTTGGAAGCTGGGAGAAAGTCAGGATTTAGGGTGTTGGGCACTTGTGTAGAGTAATTTTTTATTTCCTCATGAACTGGTTGTTCAAAAATTTTACTTTTTTTTTTTTTTTTTTTTTAGTTGATAGCAACACTTGCAGACCTGTTGTACCATGTGGTTGAACTAAGCAGAACAGGGGCACTAGAATTAAAAAACAACAACAACAAAAAACTACAGAGGAATTACAGTTGCCATAGGCAGCAATGAAACTTGAACTAACAAACTGCAGTTTTTTGTTGTAGGCAAATCCACAAATTTTAGAACTTAAAAAAAATACTTTTTTTAGTGTTTTACGAGATGAACTCTGAATTATAGAATATCTCACCATTAATATGCACCTTCAGCATAGAAACAGTTAAAGAAAATAAACTTACCTGAAACTATTGTATTCCCTGTGCATTGTCTTCACATCCTTTTTCTGAGTACCTGAGACAAAGTGAACTACAAGTAGGATAAGAACTGAAAAGTTTTCACCAGGTTTATGAATACAATTTCATCAATGATCTTGGTGAATAGTAGGAGCAGAAGAGTTGACCATAGACCTTATAGCTAGCTGTTAGAATAGCTAATTTAATGAATTTTTTCCCAAATCTGAAACTCAAAGCTACTGACAACCAAAGCTAGTTCCCTGATAAGTAACTTAGAGAAGTGCACTCTTATTTCAATAATTAATGCTTCCATGAAATTATATAAACGTTCATGCATTCAGACAATATCTGAATATTTCTGTGTGCTAGGTGCTGTGCTGGGTGTTGGGTATGCCATTATGAACAATACAAAGAAGAGCTCTGTTTTCATTCAAATGAGGATAAAGTTTTTCAATAGCAATTATTTTTAAAAATGAAAATAAAGATCCACAAATTTCCAGAAAAAAATGACCTAAAAGTCATAGTTTTACCATTGAATGTAATATCCTTCCTGTAATCCATGAATCAGAGTATGTAAAGAGATGTAAAAGATGTAAGAAAGAGTTTTGAGTTTTAATTTGGGAAAAGAAGTATAAGACAGTAGTAGCAGTCATATAAAATAGAATAGCATCGAACATTTAAAAAATAGTATAGTGATAGCATAGAGCAAAATTTACATTTAACCATTTACTAAACTTTGGTGAAAACTATCACTTAAAAAATCCTTAATTACAAGCAGATAGTATAAAACATAGTTTGTTGCTGTTGTATATTTGTTTTTAAGTATCTCAGACAAATCGAATAATTTTTTAAATTAGAAACTAATGTATGTCAGGCATATGGCTACAGTTAAAAAATTTTTTTTTGAAAATGAAATTATGGATGCAGAAAGCAAACAAGCTGTGGCAGAAAAGGATGGATCTAAATATGAAGAGGAGGAGGAGATAAGAGCAATCCAGCCGCAAAAATTACTCCTGCCATAGGTAGTTTTAGATGCCCTAGAAATAGTTCTATGTTGTATTGAATAACAGCTTGAATCAGGATTCGATATTATTACAACATGGGAAGGAACAATGCCAAGAAAAATTGTATTTATTCTTATAACTTCAAAAGTGATACAGGAGCTAGAAAGAAATTTAGGCAGTTAGTGAGGCTAAGAGAGTCCTTGGCAAGGTTTCCTTTTAAATAAAAAGCAGCCCCCAAATCATTTCTTTTCTAACAAAAGAGCAGCCTGAAAGATCGAGCTGCAGACATAGATAAGCAAGCTGGAAGCTTGCACAGGTGAATGCTGGTAGCTGTGCCAATAGTAAAGGGCCACTTGGAAGCCAGGTATGTTCAACATGGGGGCTCCACCTTCCCTTTTCTTTGTCACCACGTGCACAGTAAAGAGGCAGGCAACATGGTGCTGGCCAGGTAGCAAACCCATCTGCCTAGTAAAAGATTAGGGTGGAGGCCGGCGCGGCCGGCGCGGTGGCTCACGCCTGTAATCCCAGCACTTTGGGAGGCCCAGGCAGGCGGATCACGAGGTCAGGAGATCGAGACCATCCTGGCTAACACGGTGAAACCCCGTCTCTACTAAAAGTACAAAAAAATTAGGCGGGCATGGTGGCGGGCGCCCATAATCCCAGCTACTCGGGAGGCTGAGGCAGGAGAATGGCGTGAACCTGGGAGGCGGACCATGCTATGTAAATGGCACACCTGGTCTGATCAATCTCTCGTGCCCTATGTAAATCAGACACCGCCTCCTATAAAACCAACCTCTTCTTGCCCTGAACCCGGAAACCCGTTCGGGACCCCTTCCTCTGCACGAGGGAGCTTTCCTCTTTCTTTTTCCTTTTTCTTTCTTTCTTTCTTTTTTTATTTTTTATTTGTTTTTGAGACGGAGTCTTGGTCTGTTGCCCAGGCTGGAGTGCAATGGCATGTTGGCTCACTGCAACCTCCGTCTCCCGGGTTCAAGCGATTCTCTCACCTCTGCCTCCCGCGTAGCTGGGACTACCGGTATGCGCCACCACGCCCAGCTAATTTTCGTATTTTTGGTAGAGACTGGGTTTCACCATGTTGGCCTGGCTGGTCTCGAACTCCTGACCCCAAGTGATCCGCCTGCCTCAGCATCCCAAAGTGCTGGAATTACAGGCATAAGCCACCTCGCCCAGCCTCCTGTTTCTTTCATCTATTAAAACTCCACTCTTAAACTCACTCCTTGTGTGTCCTCGTCCTTCATTTTCTTTGGCATGAGACGATAACCTCAGGTATTTACCTCAGACAACTCTGCTACTTCAGAAGTATTTACTTTATTAAATGAATATGATTTATTGTTTTGAAGTAAAATGTTTAAGGTATGCATGTATTTTTTATGATTTCCCACTTTAACTGATTTTTTTATTAAATGAAGAAATGGTCTCAATCACATTGGCTAACATGGCCTCTATTTATTTAATTCATCTGTTTTTCCCACTTTGGGGCATCAACAGCATGGAGTATTTGGAAAACTACTTGTATTTGTAAAGAGTAAAATGCAGTTTAACAAAGAAGTTAGTCATTGTATAGTTCAGGAACTCTGGCCTGGATGAGAGCATGAGTTTGAAATTTTGTCCTCAAGATTTTGTTTTTATCTTACCATCACCTTTTATGCTTAAGTTTATGATTGGCCATAATTATCAAATTAACACATTATGTCATGTGAAAATCTGTTTACCAAACTTTTCTATTAATAAACTTGATGTTTAATTGTAATATTAAGAGTCACAGGGTACTGTAGATTCTGTTTGTCATAGTTGTGTAGCTTTTAGAGTTTAGGGAAATCTAGTTTTTAGAATTGACACAATGATTTTTAATTTTAGCAGTGTGTTGAATAACCTGTGATATACCATTCACTTATTAACTTCACATTTTTGTATATTAAGTTATAAATTTTAGATCACATAAGAAAGTAAAACTGGTATTAATTTGGGAAGAAGAAATTGCAGAACTTGAGTGATTTTTCCAAATAATGTGTCAGCTATAACTTGAATGTGTTATTTTTATCCCCAAGGGTATTTTGAAATATACTTATGTGAATTTCCTATAAGATAGTTTATTTTAACCATAAAACTATTTTGATATTTTTATAATGCCATCGATGATACTGTATGCATAGTGAGGGCATGGGTTGTCTGTTCTTACCACCATATTCCCAGCACTAGCATGGAACAAATGAATAAGAACGGAGTAAAAATGCATAATCTAAATTTGACTATGTGTGTCTTCAAAATAATACCTTTAAGTTATTTTGAAGGAAAAAACTATGTATCCAACAAATTGAAACAGATACTTACAAAATTAAGACGATTGTAAATGTGTGTTGTACTCCTTCTCATTGTTTTTCACATCCAAAAATGTCCTCTTGGAGCCTCTTATCTGAGTAGCTTCTGTGGATCTGATGATGCTAGGATTTTATTTTTTCTTTTATTTTAAAGTTCTTCTGATTACATCATCTCTTTGTATAGACATCATTCTTGACAGATGGCATTTATTAAATATGGACAGTAGCAGGCAGTTAAAAAGACCTGCATGAGATAGGCAGGAACCTTTCTTTTTTCTTTCTGACTCTCAGAAGCAATACCAGCATTAGCTTTATTTAACTTCTAGATTAATTTAAAAAGAAACCTCTTTAAATTATGATTCAACAGGTATAGGGTGAAGTGGGGGAAATGTATGTGTGTTTTAAAGCTTCCCAAGTGATTTTGACCATCAGTTAAGTTTAGAAACACTGATTACAATTAATTTCCTTAGAATTTGCTCATATATTTAATTCCAAAGAGGAAGAAAATGGAAATTTTAAAAAACATATGAGTATTTTTGGAGATGACATAACTTTCCTTTTATTGTGTTAAAAAAAGCTTTAAGAACTGTTTTTTTCTGTGTTTTTATTAATTATCAAGATTTAGTGATGGTTTAGAGAGCTAAAAACACCTTTAGGGTGAATTCAGAAGATCCAGAAGATACAATGATGAAATATGATCAGCAAGCTTTAGGAGAGGATAACAAATGTGTGATTTTGAAATCTCTTCTATTTGAAACCCATCCAGAGTCTTGAATTTGATCCAGTATATAGTATGCTACAAATGGAAAGATTAAACTGGAGCAATATAATTAGGGTAAGCCATTGCATCTGCACTTGTACCGCAGCAACTGAATTTGAAACCAGCTGCAAAATGGTGACTAATCTCTCTGGCAAGCCCACATGAGAGTGTAGTACAATAAGCCAGCTTCAGCCTCATGAGCACATGTTTCTTCAGCTTGCCTCTGAGCAGGTGATGGTGATGATGCAATCTGATTATACTTTTGAATGTATTCTAACCACAGTCAACAGTAGAGTCTCACGAGGGATTTCACAAAAGACTTCAAACCGACTATATATTTTTCAGAGAGTTGAGCTATAGACAGCCATGGAAAGTAGTATTTTTTTTTTCACCTTAGTGACTATTGTACTTTGCAGTACTTTATAATCTTAAGTTTAGGAGGCTTTAGTTTTCATATGTGAACTGAAGATGAGAAGAATAATGTGGAAAGAAAGTACTTGTACTTGGAGCTTTTATTCTGAATTGTTCACAACAACTTACACTGATCAATTAAAATAATTAAATTGTCTAGACTATTTAATTCTGTACAAACAAGAGATGGTAAATCAGTGTACTGTGTTTAAGTGGTACACTAACCTTTCCATATTCAGAGAAATACCTCCCTGGCTATTACCTGCCCTGATGAGGTGATATTTAAGTGTCTTGAACATTAAAGGTGTTTAATAAATACTCAGTTTGACTTGGACTTGAGCCTTTATTTTTGAAGGGAATAAAGTTTCTTCTTCCAGTGTACCTCAGAGGGACTTGGTAAGCATGAATAAAGCCATCTGTTTGAAAATGTATGTCATTTTTGGAAAAGTGCTACAGAACCTAAAATATAGTCACAAGTATTATTTCAAATGTATAGTTCAGAAGTAGAATACTTAGAAATTGCTTGTTAATCTTAATTGTAAATAGCTAAAAAAAATATAGCTTGCAATAAAGGACCCAAGAGCATTACAATATAAAAGTCACAAACTACATCTCTGAGAATAAAGGGGGAAATGGGATGTAAAAACCCTAGGCTGGTGGCACTCAAAGTTGGTATACAGCAGAATGACTTTGGCTGCTTGTCAGAAGTGAATAACCCTGGGCCTCTTCCCCATCACTTCTGATTTTATAGGTTTGGAGTGTGTTCCAGGCATCTGTGTTTTTAATCATTTCCCCCCCTAACTTACTCTCCCCATCTAAACTTGAGAAACACCCAGACTACTGTAGTATTATGGTACTATAGACTACTGAGTATTAGTACAGTACTATAGTGCTGACTAGTAAGCTTCCTAATTGCCAAGCAAAAGAAAAATTTTCACTGTCATCAAAAGAAATAAACTTTCTTCATGGTAATGATAAAAAGACTTTTTGAGAAAAAAAAGCATCTTCAATAGTGATTTTGTAGAAGAAGCCAATTTGTTTTTTTGTATATTTTTATTTAAACTTTTTTATAAAAACAAGGGGCATTTTACTGAAGAATTAAGAGCCTTCAGTGAAGGCTAAGTGCAGGTGTGCTGCCTTCCAGTAATCCAGACTAGGTGGTTAGTATGAGTTATGGGTTGAATTCTGTCCCCCCAAAAAGATATATGTAAGACTTCACCCCCAGTACCTATGAATGTGACCTTGTTTTGAAATAGAATCTGTTTGCAGGTGGAATCAAGTTAAGATGAGGTCATACTCATTGGAGTGGGCCCTCCTCCTTCAATGACTGATGTCCTTATAAGAAGAGGGAAATTTGGACACAGGGAGACACAGAGGAAATGGCCATGTGAGAGAGGCCGAGATCGAAATGATGCCACCACAAGCCAAGGGACACCAAGGATTGCAAGAAACCACCAGAGCTAGGAAGAGGCAAGGAAGGATTCTGCCCTAGAGACTTCAGAGAGAGCTTAGCCCTACTGACACCTTGATTTAAGATTTCTAGTCTCCAGAAATGTGAGAGAATAAATTTCTGTTGTGTTAAGCCACCAAGTTTGTATCATTTTGCTATGGCAGCTTTAGGAAACTAATACAGTATGTGAATCTCTTTTTCTGTCATTTGGATTTTTGACCAAAATTAGACAGAAAAAAAACATAGTAAAGTTTCTTTTCTCACATATTCCATATGTGTGCAGAGGTTCATGAGCTCTGGACCTGTCATTGTGGTCAAGTTTGAATTCTACTTTAAATGTTAGGGCGCCTGCATGGAAACCACACTACTGCTGCATAATTGTGAGCCGTAGGGGATACTGCCATTAGGAGCCATTTTTCCTTAAAAAGAAGCTCATGCATTTGAATAAGTAGTAAATGGTGATGGCAGAGTTATGTTTCATAAAATATGGAGGAGACTTTTGTCATCAGCAGGAACTGTCACTTTTATGATCTTCTACTGGAATGAAAACTCACTTCCACCCCAGGAAAGATCTCTGCAGAGGCAGTGAATCAATCTCTGTGCTGCCTCTTCCTCCTCCTTGATCTTTTTTGTGACTGCCCATGAGGATTTTGCTACCTGCCCTCTCAGGGATTTCACTGAACTCCCCATCTGTGATGGTTAATACTGAGTGTCAACTTGATTGGATTGAAGGATGCAAAGTATTGATCCTGGGTGTGTCTGTGTGGGTGTTTTCAAAGGAGATTAATATTTGAGTCAGTGGGTTGGGAAAGGCAGACCCACCCTTAATCTGGATGGGCACTATCTAATCAGCTGCCCGCTTGGCTGGGATATAAAGCAGGCAGGAAAACGTGAAAAGGCTAGACTGGCTTAGCCTCCTAGCCTACATCTTTTCCCATGCTGGATGCTTCCTGTCCTTGAACAATGGACTGTAAGTTCTTCGGCTTTGGGACTTGGACTGGCTTCCTTGCTCCTCAGCTTGCAGACGGCCTGTTGTGGGTCTGTGATCATGTGAGTTTAATACTCCTTAATAAACTCTCTCTCTCTCTCTATATATATATGTATATATATGTATATCTATATAGATATATAGATATGTACTATTAGTTCTGTCCCTCCAGTGAACCCTGACTAATATAGATTTTGGTACGAGGAGTGGTTCTAGAGGAACAGAATATTAAGGATGGAGTTCCTTCGTTGGTTTTGGGGATTCTGGAGTTGGCTGCTTAATATGATTAGACCCAATAATGCTAAGGACTCTACTTCTAACGGTATAGAGAACACTGATAGTCCTTGGCATGAACTGTTTAGACAGTTATGCAAAATAAATGCATTTGACACTCCTGATTTACCGCCCATGTGAGACAAGGAGTTTAGTGACTCTGTACATAATACCTTTGGCTATATGTGGAGAACTAAGGAATGTAATGAAGTTGGTTGGTTGCTCCTAAGTTCACTGGACAAAGTGATGAAGGAAAATGATGAATTCAGGGATTCTAACTCCTGGCTTCAGAAGCATATACTGAGCCTTAAATCTAAGACTGCCCTCAGTGAGAGTCTTACCTCCTGTAGAGAAAGAGCTGAAATTGTGGCAAAACAGACACAAGCTCTTATCATGTGAGTGGCTGACCTGTAATGGAAGGTGCATGCACAGCCTCACCAGGTGTCTACTGTTAAAGTGAGGCCATTGATTGGAAAAGAATGGGACCCTGCAACTTGGAATGGGGACGTGTGGGAGGACCCTGATGAAGCTGGGGACACTGAGCTTGTAAACCCTGATCAATCTTTTTTGCCAGAAGAAACAGCTTCTCCATCCCCAGTATTGGCAACATTCCCTCTCCAACCGATGCTGCCATCAGCCTTTCCACCTTTGTCTGAGGAGATAAACCCTGCACTGCCTGAGGCAACAGTGATGGCCTCCCCTGAGGCAGTTGCCAGGCAAGATAATGTTGATTCTCCTCAGGAGCCACCCCCAACACCCCTGTTTGCTTCTAGAGCTATAACTAGACTAAAGTCCTGCTGGGCCCCTAGAGGCAAGGTTCAGAGTGTGACCCATGAGGAGGTGTGCTACACTTGAGAAGAACTGCTTAAGTTTTTCAGTTTATATAAGCAGAAATCTGGAGAACAGGCATGGGAATTGATATTAAGGGTGTGGGATAATGGTGGAAGGAACATAGAGTTAGATCAGGCTGAATTTATTGATTTGGGCCCACTAAGTAGGGATTCTGCATTTAATGTTACAGCTCAGGGAGTTAAAAAATGTTCTAATATAGTTTATTTGCTTGATTAGCTGAAATGTGGATTAAAATATGGCCCACTATGAGCGAGCTGGAAATGCCTAATCTCCCTTGGTTTAATGTAGAGGAAGGGATCCAAAGGCTTAGGGAGATTGGGATGGTGGAGTGGATTAGTCACTTTAGACCTCCTCTTCCCAGCTGGGAGGGTCCAGAAGTTATACTTCCAGAAGATATACAGTGCTTTGCAAAATAGATTTGTGAGGGCAGCACCTGTATGTTTCAAGAGCCGGATAATTGCTCTTCTCTGTATGTCAGAACTAACAGTGGCAACCATAGTCACTCAACTACAAAATTTAAATATGATGGGAATAACTGGATCCTGAGGTGGCAGGGGCCAAGTGGCGGCACTCAACCGTCAAAGGCAAGGCGGGCATAGCTACTGTAATGGACAGCAGAGGCAAAGCAACCATCAGAATAGTCTGACTCGTGTAGAGCTCTGGCACTGGCTAATTAATCACGGTGTTCCTAGAGGTGAAATTTATAGGAAGCCTCCTGCATACCTACTTAATTTATATGAGAAGAAAATTTTCAGATCGAATGGACAAAAGACTAATTTGAATTATAAAAACAGAATCATGGCTCCTCAATCAATTTCCAGAATTGAGCCAGTTTACAGACCCAGAACCCCTTGAATGAAGGGGAGGCCGGGTCCCCTTGAGGAAGGATCCCATTATACTACCGACAATTTATGCTGTTAATCTTTCTCCCATCCTCCCCCAAGGAGACCTCCAGCCTTGTATCAGGGTAGCTGATAATGTCATTTCAGATAGTCCCTGAAATGCCTCATCATTTCCCTTTCTCCAATGCACGGTTGATCTGAGGTGATGTTGATTCCGGGGGACCCAATGTGGTCTTCCAGTTAAAATAGGGCCTTATGGAGGTCAGGTAATTAATGGAGTTTTAGCTCAAGTCTGACTTACAGTGTGTCCAGTGGGTCCCCAGACTCATCCTGTGGTCATTTCCCCAGGGCCAGAATGCATAATTAGCATAGACATACTGTCATGAACTGGGCGCTTTCTGACCCATCTAGCCATAAAGTGGGTCATGCACAGCAGCATTCCATCATCAAATGGAAGTGGTATATATGTGATCGGGCTTGAGCAGGTGAAGGCACAAGTTACATGAGGAAGTGGCTCAAATGCCCATGGTCTCCACTCCTGCCACCCTGCCTTCTCTTCCCCAGACTGCACCAATGGCCTTTTGGGGAGTTCCCTATGATCAGTTGACGTAGGAAGAGAAGACTAGGGTCTGGTTCACAGATGGTTCTGCATGATATGCGGGCACCACCTGAAAGTGGACAGCTGCAGTACTACAGCCTCTTCTTAGGACATCCCTGAAGGACAGTGGTGAAGGGAAATCTTCCCAATGGGCAGAACTTTGAGCATTGCACCTGGTTGTGCACTTTGCATGGAAGGAGAGATGGCCAAATGTATGATTATATACTGATTCATGGGCTGTAGCCAGTGGTTTGGCTGGACGGTCAGGGACTTGGAAGAAGCATGATTGGAAAATTGGTGACAAAGAAAATTGGGGAAGAGCTATGTGGATGGACCTGTCTGGTCAAAAACCGTGAAGATATTTGCATCCCATGTGAGTGCTCACTAACGGGTGACCTCAGCAATGCTTCTGCCAAGACTACCATCCATGGACTCATGGAATACCTTATCCACCGTCACGGTATTCCACACAGCATTGCCTCTGACCAAGGCACTCACTTTACAGCTAAAGAAGTGCAGCAGTGGGCTCATGCTCATGGAATTCACTGGTCTTGCCATGTTCCCCATCATCCTGAAGTAGATGGATTGATAGAATAGTGGAATGGCCTTTTGAAGGCATAATTACAACGCCAATTAGGTGACAACACTTTACAGGGCTGACGCAAAGTTCTCCAGAAGGCCGTGTATGCTCTGAGTCAGTGTCCAGTATATGGTACTGTTTCTCCCATAGCCAGGATTCACAGGTCCAGGAATCAAGGGGTGGAAGTGGAAATGGCACCATTCACCCTCACCCCTAGTGACCCACTAGCAAAATTTTGCTTCCTTTTCCTGTGACATTACGTTCTGCTGGCCTAGAGGTGTTAGTTCCAGATAGAGGTGTTAGTTCCAGAGGGAGAGACGCTGCCAGGAGACACAACAACGATTCCATTAAACTGGAAGTTAAGATTGCCAGCTGTACCCTTTGGGCACCTCCCACCTTTAAGTCAACAGTCTAAGGAGGGAGATACAGTGTTGGCTGGGGTGACTGACCTGGACTATCAAGATGAAATCAGCCTAATACTTCACAACAGAGATAAGGAAGAGTATGCATGGAATAGAGGAGATCCATTAGGGTGTCTGTTAGTATTACCCTGCCCTGTGGTTCAGGTCAGCGGGAAACTACAACAGCCCACTCCAGGCAGGACTACAAATGGCCAAGACCCTTCAGGAATGAAAGTTTGGGTCACTCCATCCGGAAAAAAACCCATGACCTGTTGAGGTGTGTGCTGAAGGCAAAGGGAATACAGAATGGGTAGGAGAAAAAGGTAGTCATCAATACCAGCTACAACCACATGACCAGTTGCAGAAATGAGGACTGTAATTCTCAATGAGTATTTCTTCCTCTTTTTGTTAAAAACATGCTTGTTCATGTATACACTGTATTAAGAAAATGCCTTCATTTGCCTTTTTACTTTATCATGAGACATAAGATTTATTGACTTCATATCAACCTTTAAGTATTGTTAACTTTATGTAATAGCATTTGGGTTGGGGATTGGTGTGTTTTCGGTTGTACATAGCATAGTTGAATTATGTTAGGCATAATTATGACCTTATTATTGTCTTTATTTGAAAATTATGTATCATCTCAGGAAATGTGTATGAGTTCAAGTTGACAAGGAGTGGACTTGGGATGATTGATACTGAGTGTCAACTTGATTGGATTGAAGCATGCAAAGTAATAATCCTGGGTGTGTCTGTGAGCATGTTTCCAAAGGAGAATAACATTTGAGTCAGTGGGCTGGGAAAGGCAGACCCATCCTTAATCTGGGTGAACACCCTCTAATCAACTGTTTGCTTGGCCAGGATATAAAGCAGGCAGGAAAACGTGAAAAGGCTAGACAGGCTTAGCCTCCCAGCCTACATCTTTCTCCCATGCTGGATGCTTCCTGTCCTCGAACATCAGACTTCAAGTTCTTCAGCTTTGGGACTTGAACTGGCTTCCTTGCTCCTCAGTTTGTAGATGGCTTATTGTGGGACCTTTGTGTGAGTTTAATACTACTTAATAAACTCTCTCTATATATGATTGTGTGATTTAATGCTCCTTAATAAACTTTTTTTATATACGATTGTGTGATTTAATACTCCTTGAACTGGCTTCCTTGCTCCTCAGTTTGTAGATGGCTTATTGTGGGACCTTTGTGTGAGTTTAATACTAGTTAATAAACTCTCTCTATATATGATTGTGTGATTTAATGCTCCTTAATAAACTTTTTTTATATACGATTGTGTGATTTAATACTCCTTAATAAACTCTTTATATATATATATATATATATATATATATATATTCCATTAGTTTTGTCTCTCTAGAGAACCCTGACTAATACACCATCCAAACCTATTTTCTTCTGTTGGCCCTATTTTTAACTCTTGGGACCTCCATTCTGTGGTAAAATGCCCCAGAGTACCAGCTTGAAGCCAAACTGGTACATGTTCAGATATGTGTGTACATGTGTGCACATCTAGAGTTGCTTTTTTGAGGATAATTTGGCTTTAACTGTAGGAATCTTTATAGTCAACTTGACATAAAGATCTAGGGTACCTCTACCTGGGAAAATCCTGGTTCTCGCTGTTCACAGCTGGGGGCCAGCAGGCAAGTCGTTTAATCTCTTTGAGTGTTCAGTTTTCTCATTTACAAAATTGAGATGATAAAACCTATCTCAGGCCGGGCACAGTGGCTCACACCTGTAATCCCAGCACTTTGGGAGGCCAAGGTGGGCGGATCATGAGGTCAGGAGGTTGAGACCAGCCTGACCAACATGGTGAAACCCCGTCTCTGCTAAAAATACAAAAATCAGCCAGGCGTGGTGATATGCACCTGTAGTCCGAGCTACTCAGGAGGCTAAGGCAGGAGAATCACTTGAACCCGGGAGGCGGAGGTTGCAGTGAGATGAGATCACACCACTGCACTCCAGACTGGGTGACAGAGTGAGACTCCATCTCAAGAAAAAAAAAAAAAACACCTATCTCAGAGGTTGATCCATGGATTAAATAAGTAGCCATATCTGCTACACAGGAAGCACTCAAGAAGTGGTATCTCTTGCTGCTATGTGAATAGTATTAAGATTCCAGTAGTCTTCTCACTATGTTCCTTCTCATTTGTGGTGTATCCATGTTTTCATTCATTTATTCAACAATATTTATAGTGGGCCTACCGTATGTCAGTGACTTTGCTGGGCATTAGGAATGTATGGTGAATATGATGGATACAGCCTGTGCCCTCATAGAACTGACAGTCCAGTTGTAGAGACAGACATTAGATATACGATAACCTAAATAAGTGTAAAACTACAATGTTCATAAGTGGTATGAGAGCAGCTGAACAAATGTGGAAGATTGAGTAAGGCTTCCATAAGTGCATAATGTATTTGTGTTGGAAAGGGAAACATGAATGAGTTAACTGGATGGAGAAGGGAGAGGTGAGTTTGAGACTGAGGGAACAGCAATGTTTAATGGCTCTTTTGTGGGAGGGAACATAGCACATTTGGTGAGTGGGAAAAGGCCCTTCCACTGATGTGCAGAGAGCCAGGATGGAGCATGGAACATGATGAGGCTCGGGAGTTAGGCAGACCCTGGTCATGCTAGACCTTGTAGGCACTGGCTATGTCTTCATCTTAAGAGCCATGGAAGCCAAT
The DNA here is from genome assembly GCF_029281585.2 of Gorilla gorilla gorilla. NCBI lineage: Eukaryota > Metazoa > Chordata > Mammalia > Primates > Hominidae > Gorilla > Gorilla gorilla. The sequence continues at coordinate 15,171,032 of NC_073230.2, forward strand.
GTTGAACATTAAGCTGAAGATGGGAATGAGCTGGACAATTATGGGTTTGAAATGATGTTTCATTTTCATCCTTTGAGAGGACTTTGTTCTCTCAGACAGATGCTCTTCATTCTGTCACACACGTGGTACTTGGCTTCTGTGATTAGGGTGCCAGTCTCTTGCAGTCATTCTGCCACTTCAGGCTATTTCTTTGCTACCTCATTGATAAGGCTGCCATCTTCTGAGCTTGTATTTGCCTACTGTTATCCTCTACTCACTCTGGATTGTGCCCCAGACTTCATAGAGCCCTTTGACTTGATTTCTTTCCCTTCCTAGATCCTATAGTTAGCCTGGACAACTCTAAAATTCATGATGCCCTGGTGAACACGCTAACCTCAGTCTCCAAAGACTTTGTCAATGGAGCCAGCCATTCTCTTTTCTACCCCAGTCATTCTCTGCTGTGGTCTTGCTCCAGATTATATAATCACACAGAGTAGTGCTACCTTGAAAAACGTGAATTTTAAACCCAGAAATCCTACCCTCTCGTGTCAACTTGTCCCTCTTTCCTGCCACTATTCCCACTCATTCACTGAATTCATTGACAGCTGTTTGCTCAGTCTCTCATCACTTTCTGACTTCTCTTACCCAGTCTGGAGCCTATGGTCAATAGTTGCAGTGTTCTAAGATCAGGTCTCTATTATTTAGGACCCTGCCACTTTTCAACTCTGGATAAACTTGACTTTTCCCTTTTTCTGCCCTTGCTCCCACACTATTGAGCATTCCTGGAAAAAATCACAACTGTGATATGGGCACGATAATGTGTCTTTGCTTTCCAGTTATGTGAGCTGTCAGCTCTCTTCTGTGGTCTTTTCTCATCACTTTTGTCTTAACTGGGTGAATTTCAACCTTGGCTGTACTTTGGAATCACCTGGGGTGCTCTAAAAAATACCAATGTCTGCGATTTACTCCTAGAGATTTTGATGTAATTGGCCTGAAGAACACCTGGCAGGGACTTTTTAGACACTCCCCAGGTGATTCTAACATGCAGCTAAGATTGAGAACCGCTTGCTAATGTGCCCACAGAGACTGATGGACATGTTTGCTGCTTCTTGCACTCTCTGCTAGTCCTCATTTTAAGCAATTGATCTTGTCTTATCCAGTTCTCTTCCTTTTTCTACCTTTAAACTTACCTCTAATTGCATTCATACTTGCCTAGTTCATTCTCAATCTAGAGAGAAACAATTGCCTACATCTTCACGTATAAGCCCTTCAAAAGGTACACTAGGTGTCTGTCTCACCCTCTCTGCTCCTGATCTGAGCCAGGTGATCTGAGTGGCTAGGTTTAAATAATAGGCATGTACTAATAAGCATGCATTTCTCTTAAAAACAAAACAAAACAAAAACCTGGGGGAAAAAAAACCCTCAAAATCTGCCAAACCTAAATCTAAGCAATATTAAGCAGAAAGATGACAATTTTCAAAGCAAATAATATTTGATGAAATATAGTGAGATATGTGGTATTTAATAGATGGTTGGGGCTGGATAGGGGCAGTAGTCGGAGTGGAAGCGGTGGCGGGAATGGTGGTGGGGCTTTGTATATTACACTAAAGTTGTTGAACTTTGAGTTTTAAATGTGTTGAAAGTTCCTCCTGGGGGAAAGGGGTAAAATGATCAAGTATGTTTTTTGTTTGTTTGTTTGTTTGACATGGTGTCTTGCCCTGTCACCAGGCTAGAGTGCAGTGGCACCAATCTCGGCTCATTGCAACCTCCGCCTCTCAGGTTCCAGCAATTCTCCTGCCTCAGCCTCCTGAGTAGCTACTACAAGTGCGTGCCACCACCACCCAGCTAATTTTTGTATTTTCAGTAGGGGGGGGGGGGTTCCACCATGTTGACCAGGATGGTTTTGATCTCTTGACCTCGTGATCCACCTGCCTAGGCCTCCCAAAGTGCTGAGATTACAGGCGTCAGCCACTGCCCCCGGCCTCAAGTATGTGTTTTAAGGATGGAACTATCGTAGTAGTGCAGGGCATGGTCTGTAAAGGAAACAGGTTAGAGGACATTTGGAAGCAATGTTCAGCGGTTTAAGCAAGAAATGATGATGTCCTGGACTAAAGTGATAGCAGTGAGGAAGAAAAAGGAAAAGGAAAAGGAAAAGCAAACAAACAACCCCCCCCTGCCCCCCCCAAAAAAAACACTTCTAGAGGTATTGTTAAAACTAGAATCAATAAGATTGGCTCATTTTGCATTCTGGAGAATTATGCCAAAGATTCATAGGCATTTAAGTTAATTCACTCATGGTAATTAACCCAAAAGACTGCTAAATTGCCTATTTGTTTATAAGCTGCCGCAATAAAAGAGAGTTTTCAGAAAATTTTTTTTAAAGAATAGAAATCTCTTCTATGGAGTGTAACGCTAGAGCAAATTTGAAATAAGCTGTTTGGTCAGTGACTCAGAATCTTTATAACGATCCATTAAAATGTGTAAAAGAAGCCTTAAGTATAAAAATACCATAATCAGGAGAAGTGTAGTAGCTAAGGGCTTGGCCTGTGGACACAGACTAGCTTTGAAGTTTATCTCCTGCCTTAACTGACCTGATGACCTTGAGCAAATTGTTTAACAGTGCTCTGATTCATTTTCCTTATCTGTACAATGGAGACAGTAAGAGGGTCCACCTTAGAGGATTGTGAAAAATATCTGAGATAAATATTAATGCCCATTATTTTGTTTTATATAGTCAATTTTAGATAGATATTCTTACATCTTCTGCTTGGATTACTTGCTCTAGCCATTGAGATTCACTAAATTATTCTTGTTATTTAGTAAGCAAATGCAATGAGTAATTCCTTTTAAGAAAATATTCATTGGCTGAATATTAGCCAACTGATATGTTTTTGTTAAACATAAAAAAGTAGATTCTCCCATGAAGTTCCAGTTGAGTGTTTTTTCTTGAAATTTACTAATTGTCCTTAACTTCTATAATCAATAAATTCTGTGAAGAGAAAGAAGTAGGGAGAACAGTAAGGTGAAAAGGCAAACATTTTCTAATGAGTTGCTATTAGTCTTCTAACCTGGGATAAATAATAAAGTTTCTAATAGATGTATATAACATCATAGCCATTTGGGGTGTTTTAAAAATTTCCATGTTAACTTTAAACCTTAATCTTTGTTGTATTTATGACAGAAAAAAAATTAAAAATGACTTAAATCAGTGTGCATAAGACTTTAAGATTGCAGTTTAAATTTATAGGCTTCAACATAACCACCAGTTTTTGGTGATCCAACATTCAGTCTGATTTTCCACCTCATTGAAAACATTCTACAGCTGCTGCCGAGTGATTTCATAAATTGCATTCATGATCCTGGCTGGAAGTTCTCTTAAAGAATGTGGTCTGGATGAATACACAACAGTTTTAACACAGTCCCATAAAATATAGTTCAGTGGGATAGGTCAAGTTTAAAGTTGCACAAGGATTTCATAAACACCCTGAGTAGATGGGCACTAAAACTTTGAATGTGTTATATGGAAAAACCTTATAAAGGGTGGCAGTGTTCCAAAGGTAGATTAAGTTGGTCATCTATGAAACAATTCCTACTACTGAGGGGTCTTAATAGTACCACCTGCTAGTTGTTTCATATTAAATTGTGTGAAACAACACATTCTGTAAACTGATGAACTACTTATTTATTTAATAAACCCATCAATGAAAGAAACCTCTGTCATAAGTAATGGAGTTATTTATTAGGCCCAAAAAGTCTTAAGCCAGAAATGTCAGGCATTTTTGTGGACAAAGAGTGTTGTAATCTCGTATTGTTTTTTAAAACAGCAGCAAGTAGCACACGATACCCAGTTGGTATGTTTGTCCTTTATTTGGCTGGAAACTCCAGAATCTCTGGGTAGTCAGCTGAATGCCAATTTAAACCTCAGAAAGACATCAGTGGTCTTGGTGTATAGTTTCAAAGATACCACTAGGCTTTAAGTATGCCCTGAAGCCTGACATTTTGGGTGCTTCACTGATGCATTTCCTTTGCTGATCTTATTTATTGGTTTAGTGAGAATATCTTCAATGACATGACAGTTGCTATCTTAGAAAGCAAGGCCAAACAATCTAAACTTTGTATTCCTGATTGAAGGAATTCCTCCTTCAATTCCATACATTATAATTGTGGTCCCTTGTTAGAATAGATGTTGCTCATGTTTTGAATTAATATGATGACATGAAATGAATGATACACAGAAAACATTAGCAATATATGGTAGTTATGACTTTGCCATCTAGTATGTCACCAGACATTGTACAGAATTATCCCAGGCCAGTTTTTAATACTAGCCAGTCATGTCAATTGAAGTTAGATATTCTCCCAAAATATTATTTTCAGCTCTGTCACTAAACTTTTCTTTATTTATAATAACATATGACTTTTTATAGTTGTGCGTTGTATAGGTCTAAAATAGTCCATTTGTGTTAGTAGCTTTGAGCTATCTTGAATCTAGATAGCATACACCAAGACAGATTTCCCACATATTTTTAAAATTGATTATAGACTTGTGTCACACATAATATGAGCATCTCTCTTTAGAGAAGAAAATATGAGTGTAATTTCAGGTTCTTTTAGATAATCATGAGATTTTAATTTCCTTGGATTTTCAAGGGAATGTAATCTCTTTTCATTTTTTTGTTATAAATAGTTAAGAATTAACAGTGTGTGCTTTAATTACAAGGTATGTATAAGGTTATTCTCCCCCCTGCAACCAACCCTTTTTTTAAACTTTTGATGTTTTTGATCAATGTCATTATTATCAAAGTTCTTTTAGAGTTACTGCAGGGCTATAGGCTTAAGTTCTTTTTGAGATATTGTTCCTAGTTTTGTAATCATAGGAGACTTTGTTAGCCCACGACATCTCAGAGCTTTGAGCCCCCTGTGGTATGATTCTGGGTGTGCCAGGTCAAATTAAACTGTTATATTTACCCTAGTGTGGATGTGAATCTTCTCTTAGTTCCCAGAAATTCTTTGGTTCCTGTGCCTTGGTGTTGTAGCTAACCTTTATTTATTATTAAGATTTTTAAATTTTAATTAAGGTCTTTAGGTTTGAAACCTTAAGAATTTCATGATAATAAGAAGCTTAATACTTTTGAAATTATCTTTTCTATTTAATTAAGCTATATTTTGGTGCTTTTACTTTCAGAGCTAAACCTCTCTCCCTATTCAGTGTTCACCCAAGTAAATTTGAAAGATGTTATTCTTCATTATATTCAAAAGTATATACATTTTACTGTACATTTGAAGTTTCATCATAAATACTCAAGATCACAAGGAATTTTGTTAAAATAAAGCCCTTCACCATACCATGCTGAAACTAAATGCCTATCCTCAAAGGCTTTTTTGATCTCTCTTGTTTTCCATTCTTCCCTTAAAATAGTTACCTATCATTTCCATTAATTTGCATTAACCACCTTATCATATCTTGTGGTCTTTAAAGGAAAATGATATGCTAGCTAACTTTATTTTTTCATACATAAAACAATGTGTTTAACCCCAAGTGTATTAACAATGCTTTGCAATTTCCTGCAATGCTCAGGAAATATCTAAGGCTACTATACCAAAAAGCACGTTGAATTTGAATTCTATTTTTACATAGTAAATATAAAATTATATTTTATAGTCCTAAAATTATATTTAATAAATATAGTGTGAACAGGGTATTATTTTAGTAGTTTCTGTCATGAAATACTTATGTCTCACAAAACCAATAGTGTAAAAAAATTTCAAGAACACATCAAATAAGTTACAGTTTAATAAACAATGATTTGTCTATGAAGAGTGATTATGCCTTAAATTAATATTGTTGCAAGGTCAAAGAGAAAAGTTGACATTGGTGACACACCACTCTTGAGGATACAGACATTTTGGCAAAAAATAACCCATTATGGGATCAAATTAGAAGGAAAGGTAGTAATAATTTAAAGGTAATTCTAAAGGCACAATATGTGCAGATACACACATACTCTAAAGACTTCTGCAGACTTTTAATCCAAGCTTAATTTTAATGTGTTGTAGACATTTCTTGGAAAACCACTGGGGTAAATCCCACATCCTCACCTTTTTTTTTTTTTTTGAGACAGAGTTTCACACTTGTTGCCCAGGCTGGAGTGCAATGATGTGATCTCTGCTCACTGCAACCTCCGCCTCCCGGGTTCAAGTGATTCTCCTGCCTCAGCCTCCCGAGTAGCTGGAATTACAGGGGCCCACCACCATACCCAGCTAATTTTTGTATTTTTAGTGGAGACGGGGTTTCACCATGTTGGCCAGGCTGGTCTCGAACTCCTGACCTCAGGTGATCCACCCACCTCGGCCTCCCAAAGTGATGGGATTACAGGCGTCAGCCACGGCGGCCGGCCACATTGTTATCTTAAATATGAATTTCTTCAGAGTTAATTTCTATCAAGGCAGTTTTGATTATTTTGACCCAATAGTTTTAGTTTCCCCAAAGTCGGCCTCAATGAATTTCGGAGGACTTGGAAACACCCAGAAAATATCTTCCACAGATTTTTTGCTATAGGAATTGTGTTTCTGAAAGTTTGTGCCATCATTAGGCACATCCATAGCAATGGATCTACAATTGTTTGTCCATGATTAGAGAATTGCTTTCCCTGATGAAATATTTAGATCCCCTGGTAAAGGAGAAGCTGTGGTATTTCTTGCAAAGAGCTTTACCATTTGGTGAGAAAGAGAGATGTCTTTTGAATGTTGCAGTGAAATGCATGAAATGCAGTTTCGTGTTGTCCTCCCCAATGTCTTCAACACATTCTCTTGGGACAAAGGCCTTCCTGGTTGTAGTAAGAATTTTCAGTGTTCTTAGTAGTCATTTCTCTCTTCAGTTCCCAATATAAATGTTGCATATTATGACTTGAAAAACTTAGTTTTTGAAAGTGTCTGCTGGTCAGGCCTTCTTCCTGAGATGGATCCCTTTGGATTTTTGCAGCTCTATTTTGAAATTGCACGTTTCTTCCTTATGAGTACCAGCTGTCATTCTAAAACATGGATCTTCAGATCACAGTTCAATTTTCCACCTCCCAATTTGATGAAGGTGGGTTTAAATGACTCTTCACCTGCCGAGTGTCTACTTCTGTGCATAGGAGGAGGAATTCTGCTTATTTAGATTACGTTTATTCATGCACTACTTTCAGAGATTCAGTCGTCTTTATTTATTTGATTCCAGTGTGCTCTTCAAATGATCTCCATCAGTGCAGGCCTCCTGATGTGCATGATAGCCCTTATTTACTGGTTTTCCTTTCGCAGAACATGTTTTTCTTCATCTTATTTACTAAAAATGTTTCTTCCAAAGTCTGATTCTTTTCTTTAAGAAAGAATTCTCTCTCTGAATCCTAAAGCCCTTTCTTGATGTCATCATATCCAGTGACAGAAAATAAGAAGCAACAGACTCATTGGTCCATGTTGAGATGGGAGTCACTGTATCTCTCCTCTGAGCTTTTCCACAATTCAGAAGACAGATGTCATCCTTTACCAATGCATCTCTGACAGCTGAAGCCTGGCTTCCAGCGGCCTCCTGCTGAGCTGGCTGCTTTTCATTCTCCAGTGGTGGGAAACAATCTGAAAACAACCTGGGTCACCAGAGGTCACCAGGCCTCTGGTTTTCCTGAAGACCCCACTGCTTCTCCAGAAGCTGCCATGGCCACCTTGCTCTGAGAGGGGTTTTCCTTCTTTGGCGTGGGCCATGCCCCTGTCCAATAGGTTCTCTAAAGCTACATTTTGCGAATCCTGTCGTCTTTTGGAGAGAAAGGAGTTAAGCTTACAAATTATATATACTTTCTATATATTAATTTAGGGGAAAACCCCATTGTCTACTAAGTCAGACACTTGGAGCTGAATCTCAGCTCTGCTACTTGCCAGCTGAAACTTTGGTGAATTAATTAACCTCTCTGGGCTTCAGTTTTCTCAGCCGTGAAACAAGGATGATGACATGGACTCAGTAGGGCTGTTGTGACGTTTAGCTCTAATAACTTATGTAAATTAAAATACCAGCCCAGTGGGTGCTCAGTCAACAGCAGTTTGGGTGCTCAGTCAATAGAAGTTTCCCCTTCTCTCCAGCAGAAACCTCAGGTTTCTACCTACCACCAGTTCTTACCTTTGGATTTTGTTTTTATCTTGTGCATTATTCAATCACAAGAACACATAACATTTAGTCATGTTGTAGGATTAAAAGCCTGGAGAAAACAAACTACTGCCACAGCACGAATGAAGAACTAAATCACTGGGAAAAACTCAGTATTATTTGATTCATTTCACCTATGACAGTTTATTTATTTTGGGGGACAGCAGTGGTTGTACTGTTATTTTAAAGTGTACATTGAGATTTATAAAGTGTTAATTGTGCTTATATTTTCACCCATCAAAAAATGATTGTTTTTGCTTGATTTACCTACCTAAGTTTTTGCTAAATCTGGTCTCCTTGAAGCTGGGTATATTGTCTTTTTGTGTATAGTAACTTAAGAATGTGGAATGTGGGCAGACAGCATAATTTATGGTAGTTAAACTTTTATTAGATTGTTGTGAAGATTAAATGAGATAGTACATGCCAGAGGCCTAGCCCAGCACTTGCATACACTAAGTCAATAAATATTAGTCATTATTCTGCAGTGGAAAATTTAGTGTCACTAAAACTTTGTCTTACTAGTCACCTTAAAACAGACAACATAACCTAGTTTTTCATGTTATCAATTGAGAAAATGGATCTAAAGTCAAGCTAACTGAAGAATGTCACTTTAATACATAAACGGGTATAATTTTTTTGAATTGATAAAAGGGTCTGTAGAATATTAAACAGTAGTTATTAAAAGAATTAATTCCATTTCTTAAAGAAGTTTAGTGTGACCAACCGCTAGTGTAGGCATTGGAAGAATTTAGTATATTTTGTAAAATTTTTTCCAGCATGGGATCTGACTCTCTGAACCTGAAAATGAAACAAACAAAACAGAGGCTTGTTCTGCCTATGCCCTTAGTGCCAAAAAATAAATCATTGCTGTATTCATCAAGTCATAAAATTTAAATCATCTCTATTTGAGTTGGATAACTTGCTGCGGTATTTGATACTAACCACTGGTTCAAGCAGGACCTGGTGATGTTTAATGGACTATTGTTCAAAGTTATTGGACTAAGTTGTTGCATTGATATAAAAGTTTTGCAAAATAACATGGTTGTAAAAGAAATCTTCCACTAAGCAATGGATATAAATGAATTTTATTTGTCCTTGTAACCAAATACTGTTCAGGAAAATTTTTTGCTTTAGCTTTACAGCTAATTTGCCCTCTTTCTGGGATACTTTTAGGGCTGTGGCTACCGAGTGACATCATATGTAGGCATTTCTGTGTATGTTTCTCTTGCTTTCCTGTTTTCTGTAGGACAGAGTTGCCAGCTGTCATCCTCTCTGGGAGGGTACCGATGCTCAAAAAATGGCACTACCTTTCCTCTCAGCAGTAAAGTGCCAGTGTTTCTTTTACAGCTGCCATGTGCAGATGCCTTGACATGGCTGCATTTGGAATTTAGACGACAGCTGCAGAAGGTGGAACCATTGGCTGTAGAATGGTCTTAAGTTTTCAGCTGAGACATAGGTAGGAAGAGGAAACTGAAAGGAGGCTCAGCACAGGGAATGAAATCCTGTTGTTTGGATTCTTGAAAGAACAGGGAGAAATTTCAGGAGAAAGGATGAGAAATTATTTTTACTTTTCAGCACCATTATTCAGGCACAAAATCTGGACAACAAATTATAAACTTAAAGCATTTCAAGTGTCACTTAATTGTTACCTAAGTATACTTTAAGTAGCTTAGATTAATATATTTTTAATGTAGGAAATTAGCATAGTTTGTTAAAAGATTTTAATTCGACAGACCACAGATGAGTACACGTAAATACTTAGTAATGAACTGCTGCATCAGCAGGCATTTGAGGTTTAATCATGCAGTCAATATTATAGCTCACTGTCATTACCTTGCCTGGTCCCTGTGAAATTTATCATATTTTTAGTAAGCTGCTGTAGCCTTAGGTGAGATTTGGTATTTTTCTTCGTTACTAGCACCTGCTCTTTTCATGGTACTCTCAACAAAATAAAATAGTTTTGTTTTGTTTTGGTAGCAAGCTTAACAAGTGTTTTTTTGAAGTAACTGATTATTTGCTCTTGTGCAATGTGATTTGACCTCAGCACCTTTGCTGTCTAAAAATGGTCAGAAATATTTTCCAAACTTAAAATAGATTTTTCAAGATCTATTTTTCTCAAGGAAACTGTTTGATGTTCCTAGTGACATAACAAATCAATCAAGCAAAAGCTTTAGAAAATCTGGATATTTATATTAGGGTTGAAAAGCACTTAATATTTCCTGATATTATGTTAAAAATGGAAACTGTAAGTTTATACTAATCGAGTTATTTTTTGCAGAGAAATTATGAGATCTTTGATTTTTCACTTTGCAATGATGACAGATTCATGAAGAGTAGAAGAAATGGCTCAGCTTGCTATTGAGTAGTTAGAGAAACTTGTGAAGAAGACATTCAGATTCTGCTTATTTGTCTATACAAAGGAGAGCACAGGAAGATTAACCAGGCAGGCCTGAAGAGAAATCTGAGTCAGCATCCTTGCTACCTGTGTCAATGGGGAAAATAGGAAGGCAGCTTAAATAAGTCAAGACTGTTAAGCATCTAATTACTATACAGTGAACCCTTTTTCCCCTTCAGATAGAAGCATGATTGTTAAAAGTTCTTGAAACCCTGGATTGCTACTACTTTCAAGGCATGAGACGGATTTGAAATTCTGGGCAGCAAGCTATGACTTTCATTTGAAAACTGGCTTCTCTTTCTTTGTTTCTTCCTTTCCCCCTTTCTCTTTTAACCAAAATCTAATTTATCAATCGCAAAGTTTAATAAGAGTAAAGAATTTCAGTATTTGGATCCAAACCTATAAAATGTTTACAAGCACCTCCAAGGATGTATTGTGAGCATTCACGTCTATCCTTTGCGATAACCTTAAAAAAAGTTATCTGTTTTCTCTCCCCACCCAAATGGAACTGCGAGATTACTTTGTCTATAAATCCTTAAAAAACAACTAAATCCTTCTTCAAACTGTTATAATTTTAGCTTTATGCTACTTTTTATGGTAAGATTGACAAGTTTTCTATCAACTCTTAAAACATTCTTTTATTTGCCCTAAATTATTTCAAGTATAAGTTGGTATTGCTTTTCTTCTAGAATTTTGAAATTTAGTGAACAAATTCAAGTAGGACACACCCCTCATACTGTTCACAACACTATATACTCTTTTAATCTGCCTTTTGCGTTGCCCTTTCCATACTGAGAAGTCATAACCCTCGGTTGTAATTTACCTCATACAGCAATCAATGATTTTGTGATCATTTTAGTTTCTTTGGACCTTATCCAGCATCTGTTTATGTCTTGACATGTAGATACCAGAATTGAAGACAATTTGAAAACTGGCTTTTCTTTGTTTCTTCCTTTCTCCTTTTCTCTTTTAACCCAAATCTGTTTTATCAATTGCAAATTTTAATGAGTAAAGAATTCCAGTATTTGGGTCCAAACCTATATAATGTTTGCAATCACCTCCAAGGATGTATTGTTGAGAATTCATGTCTGCCCTTTGTGGGAATAAGTTTAAAGTTTTCTTCTGTTAATGTTGAAATTAGGAATTCACTTTTTCTTTAAATTCTTGCAAAGCCTGACTTTTAGACTTTTTTTTAAATTTTACATTCCATTTATTTGACAAAACCGTTAACGTAGCTAATAGCATGGCAGTGAGCAGTTGTGCAGTTACATAAACTTCTTCAGGTTATAAAGCTTCTATTTTGTATGATGTGGCAGTAATTCAGGGAGTAAGTCTTGATAAAGTTTCTCTAGGTGCTCAACTTACTAGGAGAACTTTGGATTCCTTTAAAGAGCAAGGAAAAAATAGTCTTAAAAAAAAAGACTGTGGCCTGGCGCGGTGGCTCACGCCTGTAATCCCAGCACTTTGGGAGGCTGAGGCGGGCGGATCACGAGGTCAGGAGATCCAGACCATCCTGGCTAACACAGTGAAACCCCATCTCTACTAAAAATACAAAAAATTAGCTGGGCGTGGTGGCGTGCGCCTGTAGTCGTAGTCCCAGCCACCCGGGAGGCTGAGGCAGGAGAATGGCGTGAACCCAGGAGGCGGAGTTTGCAGTGAGCCGAGATCGCATCACTGCACTCCAGCCTGGGCTACAGAGCGAGACGACGTCTCAAAAAAAAAAAATAATAATAATAATAATAAAAATAATAAACACTGTAATGTAATTAGTTGAAACATGATTAGAATGACAGTTGAGGTCCTCCCTGCTTATTGAACCAACAATAACTTAGACAAACTTAAACCACTGATTTGCTAAAAACAACTGTAGACTTTTCAGTTAACTACAATTAGTATGATAAGAGCAGAGAAAAACCTGCATTTCTTCATCCTTGTAAAACTTGACTATTAAGTAAAAGGCTTTAAGTCAACTTATTAAAAATAGAACACCTTTGTAAAATGAAAAAATAAAGTCATTTTTTACTACTAAATAAAAAATATTTTTATTTTTAGTGTAATAAAATCAATCGTTTTATAGTTATAGTGTTGAAAAAATATTTCTTACCAACTGCCTCTGAAAAATTTTCATAAATACTATTTTTAAATGAATACTGATGTGAGACAGTTCCATTGTACAGCACAGGGCTTGGTACATAATAGATGTTTAGTAAACGCTTGTTGATATGATGAAAGTTTGGCAACATCCAAAGCATCGTAATCAGGAGGCAGTTGAATATATGCCTTCTCTCCATCAGGCCGAATCAGGTGTTGACCTTGGCCACATCGATGTCACAGAGCTTCTTCACAGCCTGTTTGATGTGGTGCTTGTTGGCTTTAACATCCACAGTGAACACAAGCGTGTTGTTGTCTTCTGTCTTCTTCATGGCCGACTCAGTGGTCAGCGGAAATTTGATAGTATAGTGGTTAAGCTTGTTTCTCCTGGGGGCGCTCTTCCGAGGATATCTGGGCTGCCTCGGGAGTCGCAGTGTCTTGGGCTGCTGGAAGGTGGGTGACGGGCAGATCTTTCTTTTTTTCTTTTCCTTTTTTTGTGGTTGTGGACACCTTTCAACACTGCCTTCTTGGCCTTCGGAGCCTTCGCTTTGGCTTCAGCTGTGGGAGGGGCAGGAGCTTCCTTCTTCGCTTTCGGCGCCATCTTGTGAAAAGGGTCAGGACAATTTCTAGAAGGATTAAAGGATTAATACTGTTTAGTAATAAGCCTAAAAGAACCATAATTTTCAAGTGATTTTTCATGATTGTCAACTAAGAATAAAATAAATATGAATAATCAAACATTTGAAATTCTGTATTTATTTCTCTAAAATCAGCTTGATTGATGAGAAAGTTACTATTGCTTGACATTTTAATTTTTCCAGTTTCTGATATTGATGCTTTATTTTGTATAAAATGGCACTGTGATAGAATATTTACTATTCTTTCTGTCATAATAGACTTGCTTTAAACTAACCCCATCAAAGTGCTATATGTTCAAAATATAATCATGTTAAGGTAATAATTTTCAGTGTATTAGAAAAGATTTGTATAGAAATATTTATTGTAAAGCACGTGCGTTTTACACTCCATGCACTAGGTTGTTTTTGTTTGGTCTCTATGTGTATATATGTATTTACATTCCTGTTGAAATCTGAAGAAGGTGGTGTGTATTTAAATGTTACTTTTAGTTTATTCACATGAATGTGAATTTCTGTGTAAGTATGTGTGTAAAATTGGTTTAGAAACAACACAATCAGTTTTGGTCTCGTGGTGCAGGATGAAATTTATATACATTTACATACTTACAAGTAAGTTGCTTTAAAATTAAAGTAGGGGATAAAATGTAGTGTGAACTGTTATGCAAAATCTAAGCACAGCATAATTAGCAAAGGATAGTAGAAATGCAATTTGTTAAAACCTGAATTGTAACAGTCAATTAATTTCCTCACAACATGAAATAGCAAAACAACAAACATCATTTGTCAAAAACAGTATTAAGGCAGGTTAAAGAACTACAGATACAAAATTTATAAATTATAACATTGAAAACAGAATGTTCAGTAGTGTTTAAAGATGTTTTGATATCTTTTACAGATTTTTTTAACTGATTGATTTATTTCAATAAATTTTCCAAAATCATGTTAATACTTTCCCCTTATGTATGTTTGGACTCATAACACGTTTTAGATGGGAGATTTTCCTACTCTGGACAAAGTGAATCTATTGGAGAAAGAATCTATTCATTATTAAAGCAGGGGAAGTAAGCTAATATACATATACGTGTATATTATACATATACATATATATTTTGCATTCTGCACTTTTAAAAAAATATTGTTTTAAAATATATATAACAAAATTTTCCATTGTAACCATTTACAAGTGTACAATTTAGTAGCGTTAATTATATTTATGATGTTGTGAAACCGTCACCACTGTCTATTTCTAAAGCTTTTCCATCACCCCAGAGAAACTATTTTTAAAATAAAATCTTTATTGAGATATAATTAATATACCATAACATTAACGTAAAGTGTACGATTCAATGGCTTTTAACATATCCACACAATTGTACAACCATTACCATAGTTAATTTTAGAACATTTTCATCACCCCAAAAGAAACCTCTGTATCCATTAGCAGTTACTCACTATTTCCCCCAAATCCTCTTTCCCCTAACCCTAGTCACTCAGGAATCTACTTTCTATCTCTATAGATTTGCCTGTTCTGGGTGATTCATATAAATGAAATTTTAAAATAGGTAGGTTTTTGTGACTGGCTTCTTTTTTGTTTTCAAGACCTCTCTATGTTGGAGCAGATATCATTACTTCATTCATTTTTATTGTTGAATAATATCCCATTGTATGGCTATCCCACATTTTATTTATCTATTCACTGATTGATGGACATTTATGTTGTTTTTGCTTTTTGGATATAATGAATAATGCTGCTGTGAACATTTGTGTACAGGCTTTTGTGTAGACATGTATTTTCATTTCATTGAGTGTATACCTAGGAGTAGAATTGCTAGGTTATATGGCAGTCCTATGTTTAACCATTCGAGGAATTGCGAGACAATTTTTCGAAGGGATTTGCTCCATTTCATAGTCCCAACCAGCTGTGTACAAGGGTTCTCATTTCTCCATGTCCTGGTAACATTAATTGTTACTGTTTTTTTTTTTTTATTATAGTCATCCTAGTGAGTGTGATATAGTAGCTCATTGTGGTTTTGATTTACATTGACCTGATAGCTAATGATGTTTTCATGTGCTTATTGGCCATTTATATCTTCACTGGTAAATGTCTATTCAGATATTTTGTTTATTTTTTAGTCATATTATTTGTCTTTTTATTATTGAATTGTAAGAGTTCTTTATATAGTCTAGATACAAGCCTTTTACCAGATATATATGATTTGCAAATATTTTTTCCCATTCTGTAGGTTGTCTTTTCATAATACAGTTGACCCTTACAACATGGGAGTTAGGGGCACTGACCCCTGTGCACAGTCGGAAATCTGTGTATAAGTTTTGACTCCCCCAAAACTTAAACTACTAATAGCCTACTGTTGTCTGGAAGTCTTACTGATAACGTGAACAGTCTATTAACACATACTTTATATATGTTTTATATACTATATTCTTACCATAAAGCAAGCTAGAGAAAAAAGATGTTATTAAGAAAAACATAGAGAAGAAGAACTATACTTACTATTCATTAAGTGGAAGTGGATCCTCATAAAGGTCTTCATTCTTGTTGTCTTCACTGTGAGTAGGGTGAAGAGGAGGAGGAAGAGGGGAGGTTGGCCTTGCTGTCTCAGGAGTGGCAGAGGGGGAAGAAAATACATGTATAGTGTACGCCTGCAGTTCAAACCTGTGTTGTTCAAGAGTCGGCTGTACTTTCTTTTTGAGATTCTACTGTTGCTTCTCTCTGATTTCTAATTATATCATGACTTTATTTTGGGAAACTCTGAACTCCTTATGGGGTGTGCCTATAAGCTGAGAAAGGCCTCTGTGCTGGCCAAATCCATTTCTTACCCCTTGGCTCTGTGCTGTAGTATTCAGGAAGCATTTATTTTGGTATCTGCTAATGTACTAGACACTGTGACCAACTTTTGGGAATAAATATAAGATGGAAGCCATTCTCAGTAAGCTTATAGTCTAGCAAACAGGTCAGGGAAAGCTGAGTTGTCAGGAAAATCACTGTCTTTATAAACCAAGGAGAGTTTATTTTATTAGATTTATGATATTAACTTGCAGATCATAGAAGGAGACTCGAATATCACTGAGTACATTTTACTTCGTGGTCTGTAAAAAGTAGTCTAGTACGATGACAAATGGTCTGTTTCCCCACATTTTCTTTCCATTCCCCCTCATTGGAGCTCTTTGCTCAGTCTCTCTGGGCCCTGAAAGTTTACATTGATTCCTTATTCTTGTCTTTTCCTGGGCTGTTTCTTTTCTCTTTCCTTATCCAAGTCTGTCTGGGACCAAGACTTACCTTCTCATGGCTCACTGCACCCTCAAACTTCTGGGCTCAAGAGATCCTCCCACCTCAGCCCCCTGAGTAGCTAGGACTACAGGCATGTGGCACCACACTCAGCCAATTGGTGCCTTTCTGATGGTCTTTTTTTCCTCTCCCATTAGCATAGTGCTGTTAAACCTTGCGTCTTAATTAATATTCTCGTATTTGAATGCTTAGTTGCTCTCGTAGTTTGCATGCACCGTAGAGTTTGTACTGTTTCCTTCTTTGGTGCACTGTGTGTGGAGCTGAGTAGAAGAAACTTGGTAAAAGCACAGTGTACTGTTCTCACTTTGCAAAATCAGTTGGGAAAATGATAGAGGGAAGCACTTTGGGCAAATGGGCAAAATAGAGCAATGGGTTAGCAAATGCAGAAAATGATACAGTTAATTAAATAACCTGATATGTTGAGTTGAAGGCAAAGAAAATATACAATTTTATAATTGCATTTTAGACTATTTAAAAATGCTCCTTTCTCTTATCCCCAGCCTTTTCATTAGATAAGCAGTTTTAGTGTGCTAACTTGGAACTCATATACGTTTAAAGTCTTTCATTTCACACATGTTGTTTAAATATGTGCATGTAGTTTTTGCCTTAGCTACTGGCCTAATAAAAGCCTCTTGTGAATGCTTATCACCTTGTAAAGTAGTTACCAGAGCTACAGTAAAATTTGCCTGCAAGTGAAAAGGCTTTGACTTCCCTAGAGGAAGAATAAAAAACATATGAGACAAATAGCAGCAACTGAAATTATCTGGTGCAGAACGTGGCAGAATGCCAGCCAAATGCCCTGTCCCTCAAATGTTTCACACCTTTATCTTAATTCGCTAAAAAGGCCACCTTATTTAAAGAATTTCAAACACAACTTGAGAATGCCTTATTATTGGCTTTGACACAGTTTACACATACAATCCTCTTTCTTATTGCTATCTTCTGGTATTAAGGCCCTATAGATTTAAGAGATTTTTAAAAAATGTTTATATTTCTTTTAAGTAGAGTGCATGTTTGTGTGTGTGTGTGTGTGTGTGTGTGTGTCTGTGTGTATGTGTGTGAACTGTTATTGGAAGTTATTGCCATGTTTATTTTAGGCACTTCATACATCTAATTAGAAATGATGTTTATTGTTAAGTAGGCAAAGTTGCCTTCAAGTGCATGGTGAGAAATAGTAATGAGATACTTTAGCCATTAGGCCATGAAGACTTTTCCCTAAATAGTAGGGAAGGAATAAATCCTAGTATTGTTTTGGAGTTGCTACAGGAGAACAGAAATTGTTTAAACGAGAGAGTTTCAAAAGGCCCCACTACAGTTAAGTATATTTAATTTAATTAGGTAATCAGTATTATTCTTGCAACTATTAATGGCACCTCATTTGTTTAACACTTGCTATGTCATAGAGCATTTCATACGTGCTACTTTATTTGATCCTTTCAGAAATCCCTAGAACAAGGTAGGGCAAATGTTTCCATCTTGGTTCATGGATGAGGAAAACCAAGACTCAAAGATATGCAGTGACTTGGTCAAGGTCACAGAGTGGTAGAGGATGGCTCTCTTTCCATTACAGTGACAGTCAGGAAGCATCAAATCTTAGGTTATCATGACACTTAGTAATTATGAAGTATATTTTTTCCAAGAAATAATAAGCCTTTTAGGCAATTGAAACTGCCGAGAAGGCTGCCAGAGGAGTAACTCAAAACAGAACAAACATGGAGGTTTTTGGTCCTTTCATCTCTAGCATTGAGTCCACTAGGTCAGGGCTTCAGGAAATGGGAAATCTTCATTGTTACTTGCTAGGTTGCCTTATTTCTCCATTTAATGGAAAACTTAGTCTTCCTTATTTTCAGTTTAACAAATAATTTTCCTTAGAGGAAAAGAAAGTTTTGCCTGTGTTTTGGGGAAAATGTATAGAAATTAAATCTCAATCATTGAATTATTAGATGATGTGCCATTTCTGAGCCAAAAAAGTAGGAAAACAATGCATAATCATCTAATAAAGTATATGTTTTATGATTATATATGTTTCTTGTTTTGTTTTGTTTACAGTGGCGTGATCTCGGCTCACTGCAACCTCCGCCTCCTGGGTTCAAACGATTCTCCTGCCTCAGCCTCCTGAGTAGCTGGGACTACAGGGGCTTGCCACCACACCCAGCTAATTTTTTTTTTTTTTTGTATTTTTAGTAGAGATGGGGTTTCACCATGTTGGCCAGGATGGTCTTGATCTCTTGACATCACGATCCGCCTGCCTCGGCCTCCCAAAGTCCTGGGATTACAGGCGTGAGCCACTGTGCCCGGCCTATATGTTTTATTTTATAAAGTTATAGGTTTTATTATGTACTTTTTATTATGTAATTGTTTATGTCATAAAATTATAATATAATAATTCCTTAAACCAAATTATATTCCATAAATTATAACATATAAATTCAATATGCATTTATAAAATAAAGATTTCTAGACATATGGTAGACTAACAGTGATATTTTGAAATCTACTTCTGCCACAGAACTAGATAACCATTTCCAGATTGGAATGTAAATTAATCAATGTCTCATTGTTAGAGCTGCTGTAATTTTTTGAGGGGATCAAGTGAGGAAGGACTTATTTTTGGCTGAGATTTACATTTACAGCAAGGTTATCAACATTTTCCTGTGGTGGCACATTAATATTAATAATATAATCATAATGCCGATTTACACATTTACCAAATTCCCATCTATTACCTTCATTCCTGTTAAAATACAATCTATCATGTTGTTCTTTGGGGATGAGTAGTACATTTATAGACGTATAAGTATATGTGTATATATATATATATATTTGTATATATAAAAATTTAAAAAATTCTTTTATTTTTAGGAGCAAAAATTTGGGGAAAATAATGTAATATTTATCAGAAGGATACTTTAGGATTTAGCTCTATCAGCCAGACAGGGTCATCAGTAAATCTAAGAACTGCCAAACTTCTCACACTCCTAATTCCCTCTTTTATCCCTCCTTTTCTGGCTGTGCTAGAGATATCCTATTACACATGATTTTCTTTTACTCTGGGCTCTTCTTCGCCCGGATCAGTGTGATTGCATTGCATTGATTTCTGTATTTGCTTAAAAAAAATTTCCCTTGATAATGTTTTAAAACTTTCTAGCATGAGCCTTTCCATACTTGGTATTGGTGTTTTAAAAAAGATTTGAGGACAGGTTTGTGGGGGATTCCGTAACAAATTCAATTTATCAGTTACTTATTTTTAATGTTAAAATAACTGCAACAATTCCACAATAAATAGAGTGAAATTTGATGTGCTAAATTAATTTAAATGGTTTTGACACATTTTCCTTGAAGGACTCTTTTCTAGGTTTTTATAATCTCACCTCAGTGAGAGTACAGTGTGGTTTAATTACTTTCCAGCAATGCACACTTTAATAGCCCGTATTCCACGTGAAAGCTATGTGTCTTCTGTGGGTTTGAACTGTTTCTGCCTAATCCAAGGAAAAATATTTGAGGAACATTAGTTAATGCCTTTTCCAGGAATGGGAGTGGGTAAGCGTTTTTTTCATGGCTTATAGAATATTTAGCAATTTTAGCTTCCAGTACTTCATTTTATAGTGTTCTCAGTACTGGTGGCAAAGGCTTCCTTCAGAAAAGCGAGAAATTAAATGAATTCCCCTCTTGGCATGCTTAGGAGGGCAAGTCATAAATCCTTACTCTCATATTTTTCTAAAATAAAACTGGGCATTGATATTTGCTGTGATCTAATATGTAGATATGATGAAAAGATTTATAAAATAGCATATATTGAGACTTTTGTATGTTCTCATAAAAGGTGCTATAAATTGAAACATGTATTACACAGAAAACGTCTAAGATAAGATTATTATTTTCCAGGATAGTTTATCTAAGTTCTGTAAAACTTTTAATAATGTAAGTAAGTACTAATGAAAGGACGTTATGTGTCACATTTGCATTCATAAATATCCATGAAGGATCTCTTTCACCAATGTTATTCAGTCTCAGTCCAAGACAAGGTCAGACATTGATTATGTTTGACATCTTAACAAAAGTGAACAGGGAAGATAAATATTCTTAATTATACTGCTAGAATGGTGAGAGGCAGTGGTCTATAATGTAAGGTATAATATATAAAGAGGGATATTAGCAAAATAGAATTATGGTCAATTGCAATTATAATAACTTCTATGTATTAAGTATCTTCTACTACATACTAGCTCTTTATATATGTCTTATATAATGTAATTTTAACTAATATCTTAAGAAGTTTAGATAGTATTTATACCCATTTGCCCAAATCTGGAAACGGAGTTTCCAAAAAATTAAATAACTTCCTTAAAACTGCCCAGCTAGAGTCCATTTCACATCCGTCAGGCTCTACTAAGCTGCTTGTCAGTCTTTGACTTCCTCATTATCAGAGATAGATATGGTATTGATAATGTACAAATTGTTTATTTGGCCCAGAAATGTGTTTGTGCTTTTAAATTTGAACTAACTATCTTTGGCAGTTTGAAATGTACAATACTTGATGGAAAATAATAAAACTCCACTCCAATTAGAATAACTACCTGATTTCTTGATTATAGCTTCTTTAATGACTGCCCATTTTATATTATACACGGTTACATATTTTTCTTATATTTAACAAACACGTATACAACACTACTGCGTGTAAGGCACTGTTCTAAGTAGTTACAAACATGAATTCATGTAATCCTCACCAGTATACTTATGAGGTAGGCATTATTTTATCCCCATTTTACAAATAAGATAAATGAGGCACAGAGAGGTTAAGTAACTCGCTCAAAATCACACAGCTAGAACATGGCGGAGCTGAGATATAAACCCAGTCAGTTTGGCTGCAGAGTGCTCTTAACTGTATGTATTTTTCAGATGTTTCAGAATTTGGTGAAAGCAATAATTGTTCTAATCCTATTGCTGGATTTAAAAGTAGGAAAGGGTAAATAGAGATAGCAAACAGTGTCAATAAAGTATTTAATAAGAAGTTATGACCCCCATAATACTTTGAAATTCCCTATATTAAAAATACAAGATGAATTGTAAAGAGAAACTGAAAACCAGCTTTAACTGTGTTAAAAGCCAGTTGAGACTTCTACTTTATTTATCCATTTGATATTATGCAGGCTTCTCTTTGTGTATATAGCTGAGCAATGTGAATATAATGCTGTCATTATTGTTTTCTGTGTTATACCACTAGTTACATTACTTCAGATTATGAAGTACAGTATTGAGCTCTGTCGATGACTATATCTCTCCCCAATTATATGTATCATGATTTTAGCCCATATTTTATAAATGAGAGAGAATTTTTATGAATGTGTGGGGCAAATAAAACTTTTAGAGTTGGTATGTTAAAATAGGGCTAAAGTTTCAAGAATTGTAGAGAGAGAGAGACTAGATGTGCCAATGGAAACAATGGATTGGTGAAACCGAAACTGAAGAAATTTCTGATAAGTTAGAGATTTTTGGTTAACTAAGATTTCAACCTGTGTGAATCTCAATTTTGGCAAAAATGAGGAATGTAAGCAATTCTAGCTTTGCAATGTGGAAAAGTCAGGGAAAGTAAATTAGACTTTGCACTAACACTTCCTATGAGCATATGTCACCCTGAAATTGAATGTTATATATGAGGGTGGAGGGACAGGTGGGGACAAACACCCAGCTCCTCCTGGGCTTGAGCCAAGGACCTTTGGCTTCAGTTGGATCTTCTAACTGCCCTGTTTACCTGTAATCAGAGGCAAATTTACCAGGAGTGAATTTACTGGGATTTAGGTTTCAGGACCTGTGACTTGCACAGACCTCCTCCAAGGCTCTGCGAGGACCCCTAGCAATGTGTTCACATGATCATATGGTTTTGCAAAATTTGGGGAATTTAAAGATATTTAAGCATAATTAGTTAAGACTGCTATCTCTTTTCTACTCTGACCGTCCTTCTATCACATTTCCTCACACAGGATTGCTTTGGAATGATCACAGGCATTTATCAGATCTGGCTAAAGGGAAATTGAGTTGAGAATATACAACTTTAAACTATAGTTTGAAAGCTATTTTGACACATTTCAATAAGACAAGGGAGAAATTATAGACTCCTAATTTAAGTACATAGGGTTAATTATTTTCTCATTTTTGCACTTATTTATTAAAGAACTGAGATAATTTAGATAATGGAACATTAAAGCAGCAAAGAAGAATGATGAAATAAGTAGAAATTATTTGATATCAAAAAGCATGTTGTAAAAAAATAGATTATAACAAAAGCAGTAATGCATTGAAAAGAAAAGTTTCTAATAGAGATAATAAATAGGCTTGTTAGACTACTTGAAAACTTAGTTAATAAAAAAGAGTGAATCATATGAATACACTGGGGAAACACTTAAGTTTCTCTTGATTTAACCACAAAATACGTATCGAGAAAGACAACATAAAATGTCATAATATGTAACTATAATGAGCTTTATAATTAATGAGTATCTTCAGTTCAAAGAGTATATATATTAGTTGCCACATATGAAACTTTGAAATACCCTGAAATTTTGCAACTCATAAAAGAAAAAAATTTTATGAAAGTTTTCCCAAATTTTACAGTGATCCTAAAAACCCGACATGAGTTGTGAACTGAAAAGAAGCTTTCCTTAACACATATTTCTAAAAATTCTTTTTATAGCATAATTAGAAGAGATGCCAAATTATTTTTTAATTTCGTATGTGGAAAATTGTATTATAAAATTGTCATTTTTCAAAATATGCATAATCAAAAATTTTAGAAAAAAGCATTATAGAGGTTTGTTGGATAAATAAAAATAGGATGGTATTTTTCTGAATTTCATGATGTTTATTTTCAGCTATTTAAAATTTGTAATTTTTCTGTTCTAAATATACTTCCACTTTCTCTTCTAATTTTGTATTCATAATTTTGTATTCTTTTTCTTTAAAAGGTCTAGAAAAGTTGCATAAGATTCAGTTACCCTACAACCTGGATCCACCCTGGTCTGTAGTTAATGGTTTTAAACATGAAAAAATATATTTATTATGTAGCATACATATTCCAGAAGGCATAAAGTGAGAAGTAAAAGACCCCTCCTCCACTCTCATTTGTAAGCCCAAGAAGAAAATACTTGACCTTCTTTATGTATTTTTTAAAATTGTTGTCACATCATCTTTTTATTTATTTTAATTTTTGTGGTTACATAGTAGGTGTATATATTTATGGAGTACATGAGATGTTTTGATACAGGCATACATTGTGTAATAATCACATCACGGAAAATGAGGTATCCATCCTCTCAAGCATTTATCCTTTGTGTTACGAACAATTCAATAACTCTTTAGTTATTTTAAAATTTACAATTAAATTATTGTTCACTATAGTCACTCTTGTGTTGTCAAATATTTGGTCATATTGATTCTATTATTTTTGGCACCCATTAACCATCCCCATCAATCCCCCCAACTCCCCACTACTCTTCCTTGCCTCTGGTAACCATTCTTCTACTCTCTATTTCCGTAAGTTCAATTGTTTTGATTTTGAGATCCCACGAATAAGTGAGAGCATGTGATGTTTGTCTTTCTATGCCTAGCTTATTTCACTTAACATAATGAGTTCCAGTTCTATCCATGTTGTCACAAATAACTGGATGTCATTCTTTCTTGTGGCTGAATCATACTCAGTACATTGTGTATAAATACAACGTTTTCTCTATCTGTTCATCTGTTGTTGGGGTGCTTAGGTTGCTTCCACATCTTGGCTCTTGTGAACAGTGCTGTAACAAACACGGGAGTGCAGATATCTCTTCAATATACTGATTTTCTTTCCTTTGGGTATATACCCAGCAGTCAGATTGCTGGATCATATGGTAGCTCTATTTTTAGTTTTTTGAGGTACCTCCAAACGGTTCTCCATAGTGATTGCACTAATTCACATTCCCACCAACAATGTACGGGCCTGGTGTGGTGGCTCATTCCTGTAATCCCAGCATTTTGGGAGGCCGAGACGGGTGGATCACCTGAGGTCGGGAGTTCGAGACCAGCCTGACCAACATGGTGAAACCCTGTCTCTACTAAAAATATGAAAAATCAGCTGAGCGTGGTGGCGGGCGCCTGTAATCACAGCTACTCAGGAGGCTGGGGCAGGAGAATCACTTGAACCTGGGAGGCGGAGGTTGCAGTGAGCCAAGATTGCGCCATTGCACTCCAGCCTGGGTGACAAGAGCAAGACTCCGTCTCAAAAAAGAAAGAAAAAAAACAAAGCAAAACAAAAAAAACAGTGTACAGGGGTTCCCGTTTCTCCACATCCTCTCTAGCATTTGTAATTGCCTGTCTTGTGAATATAAGCCATTTTAACTCAGGTGACATGATATCTTATTGTAATTTTTGTTGCATTTCTCTGATGATCAGTGATGTTGAGTACCTTTTTATGTGCCTGCTTGCCATTTGCATGTCTTCTTTTGAGAAATGTCTAATCAAATTGTTTTCCCATTTTTTAATCGGATTATTAGTTTTATTTCCTACAGAGTTGTTTGAACTCCTTACATATACTGGTTATTAATCCCGCGTCAAGTGGGTAGCTTTCCTTATGTATGTTTTACAGTTGTTTAGATCTGCTTTGTTCAGTAGGGTGGTGTGCACTAACCAGCCACATGTAGCTATGGAGAACTTGAAATGTAACAAATACACTGATTTTTAAATTTTCATTTCATTAAGTTTTAATTTTAATTCAGTTTACATTTTAAATGAATAATTTCATTATTGGAAAACTTCTAAGTATATTTAAAACAACTTGGGTTTGTGGATTTATTTTTTTCAGCTGTAAATTTTCTAAAATCCAAAGGACATCGCTGCAGTATGTGTACATGTGGTGTGTCTGTGTATATACATATTTTTTTCCACAAACAAGATCATACTCTGCATCTTAGCTTTTCAACTTAACCGTATGATTGCGCATCTTTTCACAGCAACTTACAGATTTATTTCATTTAGTTATTAGCAGTATAATATTCTCTTCTGTTTTTATAGTCTTTTTTCATACAGCTGCTGGGGTGATTCTTTTTAATTTAAGTGTAAGTGAGATCATGTCACTCCTTTGTTCACAACCCTTCGGTGGCTTCAAATCTATCTCAAAATCAAATTCCAAGTCTTCACTCCACATCGAATGCCTGCCTTGATCTGTTTTCTCACTGCTATTTTGCTCAGTTCAGGCTATGTTGGACAGCTATTAATCTGTAATATGGGGATTAGACACAAATATTTT
The DNA here is from genome assembly GCF_029281585.2 of Gorilla gorilla gorilla. Taxonomy (NCBI): domain Eukaryota; kingdom Metazoa; phylum Chordata; class Mammalia; order Primates; family Hominidae; genus Gorilla; species Gorilla gorilla. The sequence goes on from NC_073230.2 coordinate 15,196,892, forward strand.
ATTCTTTAAAAAATCCATCAGAAATGTTATTTAGTAAAGCAGAGACTTTCCATGTACAAAATTTAAGGTCTTGTTTAGTGTCTCATTTATTTTACCACCACCAGTTCCTTTTAAAGACACCCCATTTTTCCTTCCCAATAGCACTCACTGAAGTAATATAAACCTTGTTAACTGTAGTAAAAAATGATGCAGACTTTCTCTAATCAAGAGCTCATTTACAAGAGGAAATGGTGTTATGGCAGATAGCTGAAGTATACTGTGTCTTAAGAATTTGTTGCCTCTTTCTTGCTAGATTGAATTTCAGAATTCAGAGTCTAAATTTTCTCTTTCACATCTGGTGGCACTTTTTAAAAAATCAGTGTGCAAAAAGCAGAAAAATCTCTCTGCTTCCTCTTTATGCCACTCACTACAGTCCAGCCTATGCCAGGCTTAAAGAAAAGGCTTTTGTATTGGCAAAGACACTCCAAAATGGTTTCCAAGTGCATTAAAAGTCAAGGAGAGTTTTGCAGAAAAATTTAAGATTAAAAAAAATCCGAGTGGTTACAAGTTAAGAAACCATTTTTGAAATTAAGCAATGACTACTAAAACCATGCTGGCTAAGTACGTATGTAATGTTAGCATCCCAGTGCCACTAGTGCAAGGCAGACTCCCATGAGCTATTTAAACGTAAAAGTTAAGAAGGTAGAATTTTAGAAGTTTTAATGATTATTTGAAATCTCAAGGGATTATTATACAAGATATGGTGATGGTTGTAAATATATGGACGGACACACACTTATCACTAAATAGATGTTTTACATGAACAAATGAGTAAACAAGTGAACCACATTGCTTGGAATAAGTAGTGTTTGTTAGAGCTTTGAGCCCTTGGAGCGGGGGACTCAAGAAATAGGGAGACTTAATCAGAAAGAAAGGACTATGAAGTGATATCAGAGTAAATGCTAAAACTAGGCATAGTGTGAAGTTGGACCCCAAAGGGTAAAGACGGTTGTTGGAAAATGAAGATAGCCTTTTCTGTGGAAGATCAGGCAAGTAACCACCCCAGTTTGGAGTTATCATGAAATCAGACTTGAGGACATGTGGATTTACACCTGGTGAATTGACCAAAAAAGAGCTTGTTAATGTGCTCAGAGAGTTGAGAATTACAGTGTGAGTGGGTCTGAACTGAGTATTGTTTGCAATTATTTATGAAGAAAGTGACAGAAAATCTAGCTTATCCTGGCTTAAATGAAAAAGGGCATCTGTTGACACATATAACCAAACAGCCCATGGGTTGGACTGACTTTGGGCATATCTTGATTTAAGGTTCCAAAGATGGCCCAGGGTCTTATTCTTTGTGTGAAAGCCTCATCTTAGACCAGCCGCCCCTTTCTGGTGGCAAGATGGCTACAGCAGCTCCAAGCCCCTTAGTCTGTTCTTCGATGAATGTGCTGGTCACTATTGTCTCCCACATCATGGGTTGCTTTTTACTAGATGTCTCTTGTTAAAAAGTTTTTAATTTTGGCGTTGAGTTTCTCAATCTGTTTCCCGTTTGGTTAGCACTTTCTGCTGTGCAAGTAATCTTTGCCTCCCCCATGATCAAGAAAATATTCCCTTACGTAATCTGCTAGACACTTATACTGTTTTACCAATCATATGTAGAGTTACAGTCTGCTCAGTATTCCTTAAAGTCTGGGTGATTCTACTGGGCAGCCAGGGTTGAAGACCTCAGGCTTTGATGTTGCTGAGTTTTCCTGGGAGTCTTTGGCACTGCTACCGTGTGTGGTACCTGCTTGCCTGAAAGGGAAGTACCAGTTTGACAGAATAGCTACACATTGATCTGTTTTGTGGTAAACTAATATGCTCCTTCTTTGTTTTAAATGAATGGGATTTTGCCTTTCTTTGAGACATGAGTTACTGCTTTTATTAACAGATGAATGACGTAAATGTGTTAGTTGTTAGTAAAAGGAGAAAAATCCAGAGAGAGTATCCATTCATAAGCAACTATCAATTATATTATGTATTCAAGGTGTCATCTTGGATTCTGAGATGTTGAGACTCTTCAACTTCAAGACTCCCTGATCCTTTATTTTCACATTTTTTCACACTATGAGGTATCCAAGATGTGAGAAAATAAAATTATTCCAGATGGCTTTCCTTTTCTCATTTTTTAGAATGTTTCCATCTAATCCTCTCTCTCAAAAGAAACATTCCCCTTGGAATTGCTTCTGTTATTATTTGTATTCATTTTTAAACCTTGACAACCATGTGAACGTAGTACAGGTGTTTTTTTTAAGAGAGTGATCTATAAAGTAAAGTTCTTTGTGCTGTGTTGCAGAAGGAGAAATACTTATGCTACCAAAGTAAAGCTACTTTAATCCCATTAAGCATGCTTTGGAGCCAGATGTAAATGAGGTAACTTTTTTGAAGAGTTAATTTACAGATATTTGGTCATTCTCATTTTAGATCAACAGAAAGCCATGTTGATTGTTATCTGGATCTGGCTAGACTCCTATTCCACCACTTGCTAGCTGTGGGGACTTGACAATTTCTTTAGCTTCTCTGAAATGAACATGGTAGCAATTCCCACGTTTAGGGATGTTGTGTGGATTAAGTAGAGAATGCAGAGAATGCAGAAAAAGCTCAAAGCTTTCAATGCCTGGTACGTAATATATGCCCACTAAGTCTTAGTTATGCTGTTGGTTCCACTCCCGCCACCATTCCAGAGGCTGCAGCAGGGTTCTGTGTTGTGTTGTGTTTGATCCTATCTTCTTATGGTTTGTCTAGAGTGGAAGTTTTGGGGTAGGGGTCACTCATAAAACAGAAATGCAAAAGTTGAGGGAGGAATCTGGAATGTGGTCTATTTAAGATTTTTAAAATGTGCTTGCTTATTTGGGTTTTTTAAAAATTATTTTTAAATTATTATTATTATTTTTAATTAGAGACAGGGTTCTCCCTATGTTGACCAGGCTGATCTTGAGCTCCTGGGCTCAAGCAGTCTTTCTACCTAAGCCTCCCAGTGTGCTATGGTTACGGGCATGAGCCACCGCGTTTGGCCTTGGCTGGATTTTTGGTTTGTTTTTCTTACCTTATTTTGAGAACTAGAGTCGTCTTTGCTTTCCCTTTTTCTCACATAGCCTATCCCAGTGGTCTTGAATCATTCCCTATGTAGACTGCCTAATCTTTATTTCCCTCTGTTTATGCTGAATTTTTATAGCGAAGATCTTAAGAAAGTGTAAAAGCTGTTTTTACCAATCTTTTTATCTTTAAATTTTATTATATAATAATTAAGCTTTATAAAAGTTATAAAGTGTAATACAACCAACATCCACATACCTACCATCCAGCTTTAGAAAGAAAACATAGTGGGTAGATACTGTGGAAGCTGCCTCTGTGCACCTTCAGCCCCCATTGAAGAAGCCATTCATTCCCATGCCATTTTCTTATACTTTTACTATATATGGTGTGTAGTTCCAACCTATTTATAGTACCGTTTTACTTATTTAAACATTTTATATAAGTCTTGTCATATTCTTTGTATTCTGCAATTTACCTTCTTATTCAATGTTGCATTTTTCAGATTTATACATGTTGATGTTTGTAGCTCTAGTTCATTAATTTTGACTCCTGCGTAATGTTTCTTTGTATGAAGATACCACAATTTATCCTTTCTCCGAGTAGTGGGCATTTATGGACACACTCTCTCTCCCCACCCTGTTAGAGACAATACTGCCACACAAGTTTTTGTACATATCTTGCTTCACGGATCTTTGTAGCTTTGGTTTTGTTGTGTTTGTTTTTATACAGAAAATGAATTCTTTGGGGACTAGTCACATTCTGTGGGCCTCAGATTTTTCATCATAAGATTGAACTAGATCTTTTCTAGCTCAAAATTGCACTTCTTATATGGTTATTTAAACTGGATAGCTTGAATTACTGGCTTTTGTTGTTTGTATTACCTCACAGGCCCATTAGTATATCTCTTCAGTAGATTATGCCGGATATGGATTTTACTGTGACATGAGAAAGTTCCATTTTCAACATTTCTGAGGACAAAAGTATATGTAGTGTTAGAAACTATCATTAAGCAGGACACAGGACACTAAACCTTCCTTCTCCCCAAGTTTGTTTATCTTTCCTGGAATCTACAGGAATTACAACTGCTATTAATTTAGAATAAACATATAAATAATATATTTTAAAGTATGTTGTCTACATGTGCTGGGTCACCTTCATCCGGCATCAGCCTGGACATAGGACTCAGGCCCTCTACTTGATTCCGTAAGAGTCCGGTTACATGGAGCATTTTGCGCCCTCTTTAAACTTGACTGAGAATTTACAAGGCCACGGGGCTTACAGCATTCTATTTTTCTTTTTGCCTTTCTCTCTTTTTTGCTTCGTACATAAATGAAAATCTAATGTAAAATTGTAAATAGGAAAAGTACTATCATGAAGAAAAAAGTACCAGGGAACCTGAAACGAGATTAAAACTGACTGAAAGGATCTAGGAAGGAGTCTTGGAGGAAGGGAAATTTAAGCTGGTCCTTTAGGGATGAAGACCTTAAAGGTGTATGACAATTAGACATGCTTGTAGGGAAGAAGGAGGAATGGAGATGCTTTCCAGGCAGAGGAAAGATATACGAGGGGAAAAAGTATAAGACCATGACATATTCAGGGAACAGTAAGAGAAGTGGCTCAGACTTTCTGGGAGACAGTCTGCCGTATTATCCCCCTTCTTCCCTAACTTAGGCAGTGTTAAAACATGGCTGCATATTCTTTGACACTCTCCCATTGAAAAGTTGTGTCGACGCCCCCTCCTCTTGAATCTAGACGAGCTGCTGACTGCCTCAGTCAATAGAATATGGCCGAAGAGACCCTGGCTTACAAGGGTCAGTTGCAAAAGGCCATGTGACTTCTGCTTTGTTTTCTGGAACACTTGCTCTTGGAGCCCGGAGCCACCATTTAAGAAGTCCAACCAGCTTGAGGCCATCATGCTGTAGAGGCCTGTGTGCAGATGATCTGGCTGACATTCCCAGCTGAACCCAACTTCCTAGCCATTCTACCAAATGTGAGTGAAGTTGTCCTTCAACTGTTTTCTGACTACCAGTACCCTAGAGCAACCTCTAACATCACTACACAGAACAGAAGAAATGCTCAAGCTCTGCCCTAATTTTTGACTCACAGAGCTGTGAGATATAATAAAAATAACCATCCTGGCTAACACGGTGAAACCCTGTCTCTACTAAAAATACAAAATAATAATAATAATAATAATAATTGTCTTGAGTTATAAGTAGTTTATTATACACCAATAGATAACTGGAATACCAACCAAAGCCAAAGTGAGGGGATTTTTCTTTAGATGCTTGCTGAAGACAATATTAAGTCATCCAAAAACCTCTCCCCGGAATATACTACTGAATGTAATTTAGCACTTATGGCAGGAAGACTGAGTTTGGATAGCGTTCAAGGCAGAGGAAATGACATGAACAAAGATAGCAAGGCAGGGAAGGACAGGACATATGTAAGGTAGAGAGTAATTAGGTTCAGCTAGGAGTAGGGCACCTCTTGGGAACAGTGAAAGAATAGACTAGAAGAGAAGGTTAAGGACATGCTATGAAGGGCCTTGAATGTGAGATTGAAAAAAATAACAGTACCACTGAAGATTTTTTGAAAAGTTTTACTAGCAAAACAGTACTTTTGGGAATTTTTTCAAATGCTTGTGGGATGGACTGAAGTATGGAGAAATTAGGGGATCATTTTGGAAGCTATTGCAAGATACTATGTGAATCAGATTTGTGGTAGCTGCAGCCAGAATGAAGGCTAGAAAATAGATAGGAAATACTGTGGGCAGGGCCACCACTGACCTACTTAGTACATTTTGTGAATTATAAAAAGGTCACCCTAGCTGGGCACGGTGGCTTACGCCTGTAATCCTAGTACTTTGGGAGGCCAAGGTGGGCAGATTGCTTGAGCCCAGGAATTCAAGTTCAGCTCAGACAACATGGTAAAACCCTGTCTCTACAAAATATACAAAAAATTAGCCAATATGGTGGTACGTGCCTGTGGTCCCAGCTACTCGGGAGGCTGATTTGGGAGACTCACCAGAGTCCAGGAGGTCAAGGATACAGTGAGCTGTGATCATACTGTACTCCATCCTGTACTCCCTGTACTGTACTGTATACTGTGATACGTACTGTATCACCCTGTACTCCATCCTGGGTGATAAAAGTGAGACCTAACTAAAAAAAAAAGAAAAGTACCACTTCTTTAAGACATCTTACTTCCATCTGTTAGAAAATTGTTGTAATATGTTTATTAGAATAAGACACTTGACTGCCATCTGCTGGAAAATTATTAAAGATGTGTCTTTGGTTTCAGTGCTCCTCTCTTTTTCACATCCTTGTGCAGTACACAGCCTGTGTTACCATGCCTGTGACCCTAAGTTTGTGGGTGCGAGTAATAGGACTTGGTAACGGATCACATTTGTTATTAAAAGGAAAAGGAAGAAATCTCAAGTTTGGGTGGTAGGGAGGTTAGTAGTGACATTAATAGAACTAGAACTTATTATTGGGGAATAGATTTATAAGGCAGGATCATTCTTTACATGGAAAGACACTCATTTTATTATTTATTGATCCCAATTGTTTGCATTTACTCAGTAAGAATTTTGATAGCTTTTCTTCTAGAATCTCAGCTCTCCCCCCTTGTGACGTCTGAGAATGTTGACCAGTTCCTCTTTTGTACCCTCTCTTCTGTATCTTTTCTTTCTATTCTGAATGTTGCTTCTTATCCATCTCCTTTGCAGGCCCTTTTCCCTCAGATTTCCATTCTTGTGCTTTTTTATACAGTGGGCACTCAATAAATGTTTGTTGAATTGAATTGCACTGCTTTTGAAAGATCAGTTGCAGGTTTTTCAAGAGACTGATTCATAGGCAGTTAGGGACTAAGGGTGTGCCAGAATTCAGAAAGTAGAAACCTATCCTAAATACAGTTCCTTGTTTTGGGATGTATTTTTTACACAATAGGTCACTCTTCCTTGGGGAATATCTGTACTGTTGATCCGTTCATCACTGTTCAGCAGTGGCAACACCAGGAGAACAAATTATTTACATTGGCTGTGTCATATGGGTGTGTCTAATTCGGAGAACTTTCAAACAAAATAATGAAGTTTCCCCAGCTTCTAACTTGGGAAGTATGAAAAGTTACTTAAAAAAAAATCTTGATTCCTGTTTAAGTACATCAGTGACTGATTAAGTCACAACACACTTTAATATTTTCATTCGAGGTTTCTTGCTAACATTCTTACCACCACTACCACTAACCCCACCCCATGTGTGTGAGTTACTTTTCCTTTCATTTTTCATGGGTCTTGTGTGTTAAGGCAAAGTCAAGAACTTTGCTCTTCTGATAACTTAACATTGATTGTGTGACTGCTTTGTGCAAATTGCTATGGGATGCCTCATGGAAATTACAAAGGTTTCGTTTGCTTCTGCCCTTCAAGAGAGACTTGCTTAGTGGGAGAAGTAGATGCATATGCAACTGCTCCAGGGCAGGCGATGACAAGGGTCATAATATAGTGCAGACAGAGACAGGATTCCCTGTCTTAGAGTGATGTAAACATCACTCGAAGACTGAGTCACATATATGGACTTGCCATATTTCTTTCCTAAATTGTACACTTAACTCTTCACTTTCCTGGGCTGGATTAGAATTTGTTTTCATCGAAGGCTTCATGAGTTGAAAGCACATTATATATATGTAAGATTTAATGGATTTAATTTAAAATGCATTGAATAACATTAATTTTAGCAGGTTTGATTGTTTTAAATGCTTTTAAGCCGGCACTCTTAAAAGAAAATAGAGAATATCAGAGTGATATTAAATAAACAATGATATAAAACAGGAGTTTTATGTTTATGTAAACCTAGTATTTAGGAAATAAATATCCTGAAATTCTCTAGCCAAATTATATTTTTAAATGTTTTGAGCATAGGATACAAATTATAAACAGCCTAGTAGGGAAAAATGTATATTACTGTCATAAACATAGGTAGTATTTAAAATATTAAATATGGATAATTGATATGTAATTGAAGTGCTTTTTATTTAATTAAAGCCAATGACATTTTAAAATTATTTATTAATTTTTCTTCAATTAAATTTTAGTCTGTATTTTAGATACAAGGGGTGCATGTGCAAGTTTGTTATATGGGACTATTGCATAATGCTAAGGTTTGGGGTATGGATCCCATCACCTGGGTAGTGACCACAGTACTCAATAAGTGGTTCTTCAGCCCACATTCTCCTCCCTCCTCCACCCTCAGTAGACCACAGTGTCTGTCATTCCTGTGTTTATGTCCATGTGTGCTCAATGTTTAGCTCTCATTTATAAATGAGAACATGCAAAGCCAATGACATTTTTACAGTCATTGGAGTAACAAAGATGTTTGAATTTTAAAAATTTAAATATATTTAAGATTGAAATTTAGGCCGGGCGTGGTGGCTTACGCCTGTAATCCCAGCACTTTGGGAGGCTGAGGCTGGCAGATCACCTGAGGTCAGGAGTTTGAGACCAGCCTGACCAACATGGAGAAACCCCATCTCTACTAAAACTGCAAAATTAGTTGCAAAAATAGTAGAGTGATTTATGTAATAAGTAAACAGTTCAGGTTTACTTGACTTAATAGCATAATGATTTACAGCTTTTACTTAAATTCGTTCTAAGATGAAATAATACTGCCTCTAGGAAGATATATTATCTGGTTTTCCTTTGCATTTTCATGAAAAATCTAAAATTGGAAATGAAGTATGTCAACTAGTTTTAGAAATGATAGTAAATTGGGAAGCATTTCAAATAGCAGTAGAAAAGAAGATACCAAAAAGGTTTAGAAATATCACAGGAAATAGTGAGATTCAACCTAAGAAAATGCAAGCTAATACATGTAAGAGCAAATAATCTGAAATAGATATTTAATGAGAGACAATGCTCAGTAGTAGTGAAAGGGAGTCACGTGCTATCAGACAGCAAAGCAGATATGAGGTTGCGGTGTGATATGGCAGTCACAAAGAGCTGTTGCCATCTGGGGGGTCATCTTGCAAGCTCATTACAATAAAGCAGGGAAGCAGAAATCTCTTACAAATGTCAGTATTAAGACCACATTTGTCTTCTATCAGCTTAAGAATGTCCAGACCCATAGCTATCAATATATTGAGTGCTGAAAGAATAGAAGCTGCAGTTCTTAGAATAGGGGAGAATTTAATATAATAAAAATAATTTTAAAAAATAAAATATCTTTGCTTTGGTTAAGTACTAAAGCAATATGAAGTTATACAGTGGATATAAGCAACTTGTTGGAAGACAAATTTGTTTAGATGAAGCTGAGACTGTGGAAGGTGAGAGTAGTGTGAACTTGTTCATAGGCAGTTGTCAATACCTAGGCCAATTATGCAGATAGTGAAATAACATCTTAAGGCAGTGATGGGAGCTGGATCACTTGAGGTAAGTTTGGACTGTATGAGGAACTCCATTAGGTAACAGTGCCGGAATTGATTGGAAGCAGTGTGTTGTAACAATGAGGTCATATTTTTAATGTTGTCTATACTGGTCCAATTACTCTGCCTCTTGTTTACAATATGTGATTCAGTGTATATACTCAAGAACCATTCTGATGTCTTTGCCAAGGTACCCTGCCCTTTCTCTAAGCACCCTTTTTGATCTTGGCTTCTAGAATTTCTTTGACTGCTTTACTTCTGATCTCCAAAACTGGCCTGCTGTTTCTTTTGAAGCACTTCCTTCCCTGTATATACCTGCTGTATCTTAGCTCTGATCATGTTTATACTTCAGCTGTCACTGCCTACTACTGGTGACACCTCTGCTCTATTCTTAATATCATTCTTTTTTTTTTTTAAAGGACATAGAAAATCAGGTATTGTCTTAAGTTGTCTTTAAGTGTTGACACACTTAAATTCTTGAAGTCCTGTTTTTAGTCTTCCCTTCCCAAATCTGACAAATATATAGCTTTCTACTTATGCCAGTGAGGACAACGTCTCACTGATCAAAAATCTCAAGTTCCTTCACTCATATCTTGCCTCTCATCAGTTTACTCTATGTATCTGTCTCTTCTGTGTCTGTCCTTTTTCTTCCAGTAGCCAAATTTTTAACCTCGTCTTGAGATCTTTCTTTCAAAATACTCCTTTGGCTTCGAGTGCAGTACTCCAGTGCTTAAAAACAATAATATTTAATCAGTCATACCATTGCTTCAGAAACTATTGATGACTTGTAAAAAGTTCTAATTCTGATTAAATTTTGATTTTTGGCTACTCTCATTTAAAATCTTATGAAAATAAATTTATCATATTAAATTCAATAATTTCGGTAGCTTAATATTACAATCCTAAAATTTGCTTTTTAAAATTGGAACTGTTTAGGTCATTGACTTTGTATACTTTTACTGACCCATTAGTCATTTCTTGAGTTTTGTCTCTGTGTCAGGGAATGAGGTAGGCCTGCCCTGAGGGTTATGAATGAGGTGTGGTCTTTGGCCTTAAGAAGCTCACATTCTTGTTATGAGCAATACTTTTGTTGACTGAGAAATCATTAATATGTTCAGTCAATATTTATTGAGCTTCAAACTCTCTGTTAGGTACTGGGGATACAGTATGCTAACCAAGAGGGGAAACTGGGATTCCTGCAGGCTTGTTTAGTAAGCATATATCTATCTGGTTTTATAAAGAGAATGTTCTACTCAAAATTTTGGAAATAATTTTTTCCCTCTATTTAGTATCTGAGTTTTTTTGAATACTTATTAATTTCTTAGCCAACAAAGTAGTCCTTGTATATGTAACAAATGGTAGAACAGTTCTCCTCAGTTACATATCATTGTAATAGTGGAATAAGAATTGTAATCAGAATTAGCCTTCTGGTCTTTCTTTGGGATAGATCTTCTGTTAGAATCCAAATATGGCAGATAGAACCCAAATGTAGCAGTTTCCTTCTTTTAATGTTAACAGTGATTGTGCTAAAACATAAGATTATAATAGAGCAGCCTTGCCAATAGCAGCAAAATTTACTTGTCTGTTTTTCTCCAAGAGTACATGTGTAGTTAATCGATTTTTAAAAATATATTTTACTACAAGTTATTGCTTATTCCAGGCATGCCCAATGACATGCTATTTGTTACTTCTTTTTGGAGATCCACAGTTTATATTAGGAAATAAAACTTTTACTGTTTAACATTGAAGTTCATCTGATTAATAAACTGATATTGCCTCAGGTTTCAAACTCCATAGTGAATCAAATAGGTCCTCGTGTAGTTTAGAAATAGTATACCAGCTGCAAGTCCAGAAAATACTTGCTGTTACTCACATAATAAAAGAACTCCCAAAGCCTTATAATTTATATATTCATAACTGCTTCTTGTTGAATTTCTTCTTCTCAATAATACAGGTGCTGCTTTGGTTTAAAACTTACAGCCCTCTTTAGGCAATCTGCAGTTTCTCCAAAGTGTTTAATTTTTTTCCTTTTTATATTGTGAGCTGGTTAATGTTGAAGATAGCACTTCATTTAAACTTCAAACCTGTGATTGTTTTAAAAACTAGCCTAGTATTCATTTTTTCATTTAAATATATATGTAATTTCCTACAAATGTGTACTTGTTTATCTAAGATTTGGACAATTCATTTTAAACCATATTATTCATTTATTTTGAAATATTAAGATCCTGCCATGTTCCAGGCACAGATCTAGATACTGACTGCACATTGGTGAACTCAGTGAAAATCCTTGCCTTTATGGAAACTTACTGTCTAGTGGAATTTATATTTTGGTGGATTCTATAGGCATTCTTGCCTATTCTGCTTTCATAAATCCTCTAGACAGGTATAATATAAGCAACAGTTTCAAGTTCTGTCTTTTAAGGTCCTTTCACCCAAAAAAAAGATGGCATGAGTGTATTGCTTCAGAGATGATCATTACTGTTTATTGTGAATAGTGAGCATTTCAAGAAATTAAGCTCTTTTTTTTTTTTTTTTTGAGACGGACTCTCACTCTGTCACCCAGGCTGGAGTGCAGTGGCACAATCTCGCCTCACTGCAAGCTCCGCCTCCCGGGTTCACGCCATTCTCCTGCCTCAGCCTCCTGAGTAGCTGGGACTAACAGGCACCTGCCACCACACCCGGCTAATTTTTTGTATTTTTAGTAGAGACGGGGTTTCACCATGTTAGCCAGGATGGTCTCGATCTCCTGACCTCATGATCCGCCTGCCTCAGTCTCCCAAAGTGCTGGGATTACAGGCATGAGCCACCGCGCCCAGCCAGAAATTAAGCTCTTAAACAAAAGTAGGATTAAACAATCTGCGTTGCTAAGCATGTTTATTTTAGGTTTCAATTCCAGAGTAGTAGTAGCTGGAAAGCAGCATTTTTACACAATTTAATAAAAGGATAAATATTTTTTCACGAGATCATCAGTAGTTTAATATGGATTCAATAGTAAAGTGCCAGCTCTGGATCATAATAGCAACAATAACCGTTACCACCTCACAACAGTAACAGTTAGGGGCCAGGTACTGGTTTGAAGAGCCTTGTTTATATTTATGAGTTTAAGCCTCAGAATAATTCTTTGAGGTAGATACCATTATTATAACTCTGTATTACATATAAAGAAGGTGAGCCTAAGCAACTTGCCCGAGGTTACAAAGCTAGTGAGAGGCAAGGCTGAGATGAGATCCCAAGCAAGCTGGCTCTTCACCTCTGTGTTCTACTGCCTTATATCCTTAAATACTGTATATGCTTTCTTGCTTCTTCATTCTAGGAATTAGCTATCTTTCAGATATGTAAATATTAATTTGTGTAGCACATGTCATACTCTGAATGTGAACATGAACATACTGGTTTTTGTATTATGACTTTTTTTTCTTATTCATGACTTTCCTATCTTAGAAAGGCTTCTTTTTAAAATTTCTAGCCCATAGGAACCTGGAAATTTATTTGTTTTGGTTCTTGTGTTTGCTTACTTTTTAATTAATTAATATTATGATTTGTTTTTATATGCCCAATACCCTGGCAGATTTATCAAATTTAAAATGAAAATTTAGTCAAACTCATTGCCTAAAAATTTTATTTTTCTGTACCTCTGGAAAAAAATGGAAACAGAAAAGCAGCCTTCATTCTTCCCATAAAAAGAGAACAAGCATAATTTTGCCAAATGTGTGTTTTGAGAGGGATTTCCTCATTTCTTAACTGCAGTCTAACAGAAGGTTATTTGGGCTTACTTATCCCGCTTCAGACTTCTTACTGGAGCAAGTATTTCTGCCATTCTGAACTCCACACACTGTTCTCTTACATGTCTAGGCTGTTTGCTTCCTCGGACCATGTTCCTGGATCACTTTCCCCTTCTGCCTATGCATTTCTGCTCATCCTCCGAGATTAAACTGCCATCAGCTTCTCTGAGGAGGCCTGAAAACTCCTCCTGCTCTGGAGGAATTACTGCCTTCAATGTCCTGCTTCATTTTATTTGCTCATGTGTTTATCAATTAAACTCCTTGAAGACAAGTGTTATTTTTTTTCCTCCTACTTCTTTCACTGCTGAATCCTCAGCACTGAAAGTATGCCTGTTATATATTAGATATTTCGTATTTGTTGAATACATAAATAAATGAATGCACAGTATATTATAGCACTTTACTATATTATATGTAATAATTTTGTACTTTCTCTTCTTCCCCAGACAGTAAGCGTCTTATGTTATTCATCTTTGTATGTTTTCCAGTGTCTATAACATATTAATTAAGTCAGTAGCTGTTTACTGAATTAATGAGTGAGCAACTAATTAATACCTATAGCTCTCTGTGGTATTAGATGGAGGTGATTGAAAGGAGGGGACTAGAATGAGTAGTGACTAAAAGGACCAGTGCATTGGGAATTTCTGAAGTCTGAATCAAGAAAGGAGGAGCAGAAACACCAAGACCAGATGTCCCTCTTCATTCATCTGTCCAGAAATTTAGCTTTTGTTTGGCTGCAATTTGCACATTTGGGCATACCAGTCAAGCTGAGCTCCAGATACTCATTTGTCTTTTAGGGTAACATGGTAAGGGAAATAGTTGTAGAGATAGGAACTCTCAGTGAAAACTTAATAAATCTGCTTCTGTCAATTAGGGAGACTAAGTAGCTTTAACTTCCATAAAAATCTCAAAAATAATTGCGCTTTAATGTTCTTTTTTTTAAGTTTTGGAGAACTTTAGAGGATTGTGTTTTGAATTTAGATTAGGGAAACAAGGACCTGAGGAATGATATACAAGTTTATTAAACATGATGGGGTGGAGGGGATGCTTGATGATACCCATTATCCCCTTTTCTTCATGCGCCGTAGAGAGCCTCCCCCACTGACAGGATGGGCGTTTGCTACATATCATATGATTCCTTCCCCAGTGAAATGCTCGTCGAGTGCTTGCTGTGTACCCAGCTTATTGGTTTGGTGGGCTGCCTACCCAGGCCAATCAAATTTATTGTGGAATGTTTCTTTTTGGAGTGAAGGAAGACAGAGGGAAGGAGAGGGGAGTAGGGGGAAGTGCATTTATGTAGAGGAAGCAGCATGTCCTACGACAGAGTCCTGATAGTGTGGCATGTTCTGGAAATGGTACAGTATGTTCATTATGGTTGGAACACACATTCTAGGAGAGGAAGAGGGACTAAATTGCACTGGCCCTGGGGAAATTGAGCTAAATGGATAAAAGTAGGCATTGAGAGCTGTTGGTGATTTATAGCCCATCAGCACCATAATCACACTCTTCCCGCTTCTCCTGCTCACCACCTTTGCAACCAACTTTCCTCTCACTGTGCTGATTGTCTCTGGTACAGATTTATGATTTCCAGCCTCAGCTCAGTGCTCAGGATGACTTTTCTTTCCCTTTTTTATTTTTTCAAACTTATTTCTAATCAGCTGCTTTCTTCATTATTAGTAGTGACTGTTCCAAACTGGAACCGCTTTTCTCAGTCAGCCCTACTTATCCCCTCATTTTAAAGTAATAATTTACCTCCCTTCTCATATTTCTAAGGAAATAGATAATATCTGGCACATACTCCCTCATCTTGCCTCCCCTCCACATTTAAACTTACCTTCATCACATTCATCCTTACAGTCTTTCTTTCTCCCCCAGAGGCAAGTGTATCTATCAAGCCATCCCCTCCTCCAGGGCTCTGGAGCCTGCCTAGCCTGCCTAATGCTCTGGGACCTTGCTCTATTTATCATTGACTCTCATTCCTTTCTTACCACAGTCCCTTTCCTTCCATCTTATAAACATTTCCCAATCCCCCTTGGCATAAAAATACCACTCTTCTCAAGATACTGCTTGCTTCCCCTTGTTTAAGCAAGAGAGGTAGGTGGTCTGAGTGTGTAGGAACATTACTCTGGCTGTGATGTTGAGGGGTGAGTCAGGGAAGGCAGAAATTAGAGAGAAAAGACCAGTTAGGAGGGTGTTGAATTAAGGTGATGGTGATGGAGAGGAGACAAGTTTGAAAGGCATCTAGGAGGTAGGATTGATTACAATTTGACATTCAGTGATTATGAGAGTTGAAAGAATGATGATTCTTGTGAATTGAGGAAGTACAGAATGAGGAGGTGCACATGTACCCTAAAACTTAAAGTATAATAAAACAAAATGAGGAGCAGGTTTTATGGAGACGATCATGAGTTCACGATCATCTGGAAGTGTTGAGGTGAACTGCTCTTGGACATCTAGTTGGAGAAATCAGGTCAGCAGTTGAAAGTATGGGGCATATGATGTATAACTTAAGAAAAATATTCGTTATTTAGAAATGGCTTTGGTAATTAAAGATGTCTTGGTGTATCTTGAGTTAGTCTTGGATAAGATCCCCTAGAGATGGAGTGAGAAGAGAGCAACCCTAGAGAGTAACACGGGAGGTGGAGGAAGAGGACCCTGTAAAGGAGCCTGAGAACAAATGGCAGAAAGAAAGAAGGCAAATATGAGGTAAATTTTTGTTAGATGGAGGTTTTTGTTAGTTTTTTTTTTTCTTGGAACGCTTTGAGGACAAGGATAATTGTATTGACAGCTTCTAGCAAAACCAGCCTAAGTTGTATATACCCAATAAATATGTATTACATTGCATTATTGACAGGGCTTAATTAAAATAAAGTCTCATCACTTGTTGAGAACTTCCTTTGCCTGAAATCACATATAGCTAGGGTTTTTGGAAGGAATGAGGTTGTAAGTGAGACAGTTTGGAAAGGTAAAATATCAATATATTGGAGCTATATGGAAAAGCTGATGGTTAGGGGTTGCCATCACTGCGGCAGCCACAGGATGTTATTTTCAGTATAAACCTCTTTGCTGATTTAGGTGATTTTGATTGCTGTCAGGTGTGAGAGAATAATCATTGGCTGCTAGCAGTTTTGCCACTGAAGTTGGGGGTTCACAGATCTGAACATTTTCTTGTACTTTAAATCTCCATAATGTTTTATCACATTTGAGTTCCATTGCAACCCTCCAGTCATGAGTCAGAATTAAAAGCTGTTCTAAACTAGATTATATTCTTATGTTTCTACAAACAATCTTCTTAAGGGCAGGGATGGAAATTAGAGCAATCAAATAATTCATCCAAAGCCACTAAGGGCATGGTTTGGCCTCACATTAGCTATGGCCCACTTAGGGTCTCCATGGGTGGGGGTGAGAGTGGAGGGGCTGGTGCCTCAGGAGCTGTGCAAGATTACCCGTAGGAGGTGTGCAGTCTTAAAACTTCTATTTATAAACAATTTTATCCTATTCTTAACAACTATTTTTGTATATGTTTAAAAATGTGCGTTAGATATTAGTATAGTGCTCCATGCTTGTAGGTATATATATCTCTATATATATGATTTACATAAATATGGCAGAAGCATGCTCTAACATTTTGAAATTGACAAGTGTGTGTTTGATTAAAAAAATTCTTTGGAGACCTCAAGATTAAATTGTGATTACTGTTTGAGCATTGTAAATTAACTGGGAATATTTAGAAGTTTCTTAACAACCTTGTGTCAATCATTTTAGCTATTATTAGACTTCCAGTAATAGCTAAACGTTTGTGTTTTAGTTGCAAAATGCAGATGTGTTTCTTGACCTTAATTCCGTACTATGGATTTTAATGGAGAGCCTTAAAACACAAGTTGAAAACCATGTGTTGTACTTTTTGTGAATATGCTGAAGTTTTCTCATGAACTAACTAATGCCTCTCCACATACGGTATGTTCTTTGCAGTCATTCTTTAGTCACAGGCAGTTTAAGCTGTTAAATAGTATCTTGCTTTGAAAGGTAGGATGATGGCATTTCTATCTTCTGGTACATCTGGTAAGTTAATATATACAGTCTCTGAGTATCCTGCAGGGACCTGTTTTTACATGCATACAGGGATGTTTATGTAGAAATCAAAGGCCATGAATCAGAAGAACACAACTCTTGTTTCCAGTGTACTGGAGGCTTAAAAAAATTGGCTTTGAAAAATTGAAAGTAGTGTGGTTTGTTTTTATTGTGGAACCGATCAGGAAGAACAATTTACAGTCATTGCCATTCTTCACAGCTGAATGGAGTAGAGGTGCCTGCCTCGTGAAATGGAGCAGCTGCACCCGTTTTCTCTGGGCTCACAAAAACATTTGCTTTTTAATCGAGAACTTTAGATGGTAGGGTACAGTTTGTTTTCATGATGGAAGTGGTCAGTTGTGCCTTACCAGACAGCTGTAGTGTAATTAAGAAAAACTGTGTGAAAGTGGATTAGATATAACACAAGAAGCCTTTTTTATTTTTTTTAAAAGAGGGGTTTCCCTTTAAATTTATTCATTTTTTTCTTTAATGGTTCAAAGGAGAAATATTGCTATCATTCTGGTCCACAAGATTTTTGCTACTTCACGATATCATTTAGCTCTAGGAAACATGAGATGCTCTGCTGTAGAATAATTGCTTGTTTTTGTAACGAGTGCAAACTAAAAACTACAGGTTTTAAAGATGATTTAGTTTGTGAGAGATTTGCCTTCAAAACAAAGCTTAAAATAAAGAATTGCACAGTTATATTTACATTAACTTTAATGCATTTAAAAAGTGAGCTACTTTTATAATAAAGTTGTGAGGCTGCTTTTTAGACCTGCTTTGTACACAAGTTGCAACATTAGGGGATCTTTAAAAACTGTTAGGGTATTAGCTTTTTAAGACCAGAAACCATGAGAGGAGAAAATTATACTTTTCTTGATAAATTTTAAAATGAGTTAGTCAAATAATAATGAAATAAGCTGTTGAAGTGTCGATGTAGCTAAATGTGCAACATTAGGCTGTCAATTTACTTTGAAAAGCATACACTTACTTTATGCAGCAGACTTTGAAATAAGAATAGAAATGCCTTAATTTGCATCACAGTCTACAGTAGCAAAATAACTGTTTCAAGGTCAGAGGGAGCTTAATTTCTAAAAAAAAACACAATAACAAAACCAAACAGGAACCTATTGTGTTCACAAATAACCAAGATTTATTTGTACTAGACACTTAACCTTTATAACTTTTTATACAGATTGCCCAACACACTAGAAAGCAAAATTTTCATCCTAAGCAAAGTAAAGGTGCCAGTTTCAGGTTTGCTTTAAAACATTATTATATGTTGATTTTCTGGAGGAGACTCTTAGGCTTTATTTCAGTTAGGGGAATTTGGAAGGCTGGTTGAAGGGAGGAGGTGAGTGAGGAGTTACAGCCCAAATGCTCTTACCATTTCCAGCCTTGCAGCCCTGCCCTGGGAGGTATTATAAGGAGGACGAGTCTATATTAGATTGGTTGTTTTAGAGAAGAACCCTGGCTGCTGTTTCTCTCTGGCTCACTGATGGCGGCTCTCTACTGATTTCTTTTGTCTCTCCTCACCACAGACCCTAAGAAAACACTGAGAATCAGGCCATCCATTCTAAATGGCAAACCATGGCTGCAGCTTGATAGCTGGTGCTTTTTCTGTTTGCAAACTGAGTCCTCAGGTGCACCAAAATCTTCTTCCCCTTTCTCTGAGCAGCTTCTCAGGCTTAGATGCTACTCTGACTTCTCGACAGACTTCTGCTTCTGTAGAACATGAACAATGTTGTTTAGGAAGGAATGGAGCAGAGTGTGGGGTGGATTAGAAAGGTAGAATAACAATTAAGAAACTGAGGCAGTTTTTAAGGTCAGAACAATAATGAAGAGCATTGAAGGTAGATAGCAGCAGGATGCAGCAATAGAATTATGGGACATGCTAATTACTAGAATCAGAATCAAAAAATCTGGATTAAAGTTCCAGCTAGCCTAGCATTGTGGGAAAGCCATTCCCTCACTTTCTGTTTCTTCATGTACAGAGTGGAACCTGTTCTACATACCAAACAGGTTGTAAGTCTCAAAAAAGGAAGAGAGAGAGAGCTTGAGAATGTAAAAGTGTTGTGAGGTAGTATAGTTATGGAACTGTTTGACCCATTTATGTCCTTTTTTTGGGAACTCTTGACAACCAAGGAAAGAGAATACAAACAAATATTAAATTTTACTAACATAGATTCTTTGTGAGTGCTCTTAAAGCTGTTTGATAATCCCACTTCTTATCACTGCTTTCTCATAACACCAATTTCAACTCCTGTCATCCTTCTCAAGCCCCAGGCCCAGTTCCTTCTATTTTAGTCTCAATAGATAAGTTCTTCCCCAATTCTGCCAGGAAGGTTGAGCAAAGCCCTTGAGTTTCCCTGGCCACCATCTCAAAATGTATTTCTTCACTTAATTTCCATCTCACTTTCTGTCTCTTCCTCGCAAAGGTAACCTGTATCCTTATCACATTCTCATCCCATTTCTTCTCTAACCTTTCTTCATCAATTATTTCATGTCTTTCTCTTGTTCTTTTAATCTCCTCTACCGGTCCTTCCCCGTAGCCAAGAAACCCTCTTTAAGTTCACTATCATATGTGTTTCTTCCATTTTCACTGCCAAAATTTTCCAAAGAGTGACTTGAGCTCGTTCTTTCTTCACCATTCATGCTTTCTTTTGATCCATTTCAGTATGGCTTCTGTCTGTTCAAATAAGCACATGAAAAGATGCTCAGCATCAGTAGTTATTAGGGAAATGTAAATTAATACTGCAGTGAGATACTACTTGATATGGTTTGGCTGTGTCTCTACCCAAATCTCATCTTGAATTGTAATCCCCATAATCACATGTGTCCTGGGAGGGACCCAGTGGGAGGTAATTGAATCATGGGGGCAGTTTCCACCATGCTGTTCTCATGATAGTGAGTGAGTTCTCTTGAGATCTGATGGTTTTATAAGTGTCTGGCATTTTCCCTGCTGTCTCTCATTCTCTTTCCTGCCACCCTTTGAAGAGGTGCCTTCCGCCATGATTGTAAGTTTCAAGCCCTCCCCAGCCATGCAGAACTGTGAGTCAATTAAACCTCTATAAATTACCCAGTCTCAGGTATTTCTTCATAGCAGCGTGAGAATGGACTAATACACTACTACACCCACTAGAAAGGCTAAAATTACAAAGACTGACCATACCAAATGTTGGTGAGGATGTGGAGAAATTGGAATTGCACATATTGCTGGTGGGAGTATAAAATGTTACAGTCATTTTGGAAGTTTGGCTGTTTGTAAAGGAGGTAAACATATACCTACTATATGATGCAGCTATTCTACTTCTAGGTATTTACTCAGGAGAAATGAAAAAATATACTATGTGATTCCATTTAAATAAAAATCTAGAAAATGTGAACCTATAGTAATGGATAGCAAAGTGGTTGCCTGGGAATGAGTGTATAATGTTGGAAAAATGGATTACAAAGTAGTACAAGGAAACTTTTCAGGGGTGATGGATCATTATGTAGGTTGTGATGATGCCTTCACAGATATATATAAACTCATCAAATTTGATACTTGAAAATGTGTGATTTGTTATACACTAATTATACCAAAACAAAACTATTTTAAAAAATCATAGAACTGCACACGGAAAAGGGTGAGTTTTATAGTATGTAAATTATCCCTCAATAAACCTGACTTAAAAAACAAAACAAAACAAGACATATGGAACCAGGCACAGTGGCATGCACTTGTAGTTCCAGCTACTTGAGAGGCTAAGGCAGAATGATCAGTTGAGCCCAGGAATTCGAAAGCAGCTTGGGCAACATGACAAGACCCCATCTCTAAAAAAGAAATAAAAATATGAAAATGCAATCAATATGGGGAATGAGAGTGCAAAAAGTAATTGTTAAACGCTAATCTCAAAATATTGCATACTTTATAAATCCATTTATATAGTATTTTCAATTGACAGGGTTATACAGATAGAGAGCAGATTAGTGGTAGCCAGGTTTAGGGATAGTAACCATGGGGAAAACTAGGTGACGGGCACACAGGAATTTTCAGTGTTGTTTTTGCAATCGTATGACTAAAGAATCTGTATCACAAAAAGTTTCTTTTGAAAAGGCCTTTTAGATATTGTATTCTCTAATGTGAAACAAAGACAGCATGCCAAAAAATAATCAATCTTTATAATTAAATCTATAGTAATGGTTACTCTGCAGACACTTGAAACTAAATTTCATAGAGATGATTACAATTTAACATTGTATTGTTGTAGACAGAAGGCACAGGAAGAATCATTTTCCAATTTCTGATCACCCTATCTAAATGTTCAAAATCTTAAATTCTCTTTGACTAGATAATACATATAAATGGCTAAAAAATACATGAAAAGTAATACACTGAAAAGTCTTCCTCCAGCATCTGTCATCGATCCACACAGTTCATCCTCCTCCAGAAGTAAACTACTACTATTAATCTTTTATGTATTCTTTCAGAGTTTGTGTCTACACGAGCAAATGCAGATGTATCTTTTTACCCTCCCCCATGCTTTTATGCAAAAGGTAGCTTACTATACCAACTAGTTTTGCACCATACTTTTTTCACATAACAATGTATCTTAAGAAATTTTCAAGGTGGTATGCAGCTTTTTAATTTTTTCTTTTGACAATGAGTATTGTATTATATGACTGTACCATACTTTATTTACTGATCTCCTGTCTAGCCATTTAGATCATTTCCAGACTTCCACTTGTAAAAACAATACTACAGGCTGGGCGTGGTGGCTCATGCCTGTAATCCCAGTACTTTGGGTGGCTGAGGCGGGCAAATCACAAGGTCAGGAGTTCAAGACCAGCCTGGCCAACATGGTGAAACCCTATCTCTACTAAAAATACAAAAAATTAGCTGGGCGTGGTGGTGGGTGCCTGTAATCCCAGCTACTCGGGAGGATGAGGCAGGAGAATCGCTTGAACCCGGGAGGTGGTGGTTGCAGTGAGCTGAGATTGAACCACCGCACTCCAGCCTGGGAGACAGTGCGAGACTCCGTCTCAAAAAAAAAAAGAAAAAAGAAAAACTACAGTTAATATTCTTATATTTATGTCATTTCACACATGAGCAAATATATATATATAATTGCCAGTATTTGGCTTTTTAACCTAGAAAAAAATTTATATTGTTCAGTCTAATATCTGTAGAGTAAATGTTCACATATGTAATTCTTTGAGACAAAATATTTAGCATCCTTTTGATTTTCTGATCTACTTCCAGATACTCGTGATAGTCTGGATGTTTAAAATTTGTAAAAGGGAGTGGGGAACCTTTATTTAAAAGCTCCTATTCAATATAGTTAAGGGGGAAATACCCATGTACACAGGGCTATTTCTGGAAATCCTTTACCAGTAACTTCATTCAGTAACATATCTAACTCTAACCCTGATCTAGCTGTGTTAGGCTTCCTTGCCTGCTAGTGAAAGCCTTTGCTCTCCCCTTATTAAAAGGCCTGAACATAAAACTCTGAGACTGTTTATCCTTCCCAAGGGGGGCATTGCAAAAAAAAATCTTCTTATTCGCTATCAGTGTTACTCTCTATTGATCATCACAATTATTGCAACTTTAATATTATGACATTGTATGTCTTATGCAATATTAGGTTCTCTGAAAAAGGCTTTGTGTACATATGACAAATAGGTGGAGTATGCTCTTCTACACAGTGAGCCAACCAGCCGTCATCTTGGCTTCTCCAAAACTGGTTTTGTGTGTGTGTGTGTGTGTGTGTGTGTGTGTGTGTGTGTGTGACAGAGAGAGAGAGACAGAGAGAGAGAGACAGAGAGAGAGAGCATAAATATGGCAAAATTTAACAACTGATGAATATAGGTAAAGGTGAACAGTCTAGAGTGTTCATGGTACTGTTCTTTCAAATTTTCTGTAGATTTAAAGTTTTTCTTTTTTTTCTTTCCTTTCTTTTTTTTTAAAGGCAGGTCTTGTCACCCATGCTGGAGTGCAGGGGTGCGATCACAGCTCAATGCAGTTTCAACCTTCTGAGCACAAGTAATCATCCAATCTTAGCCTCCTGAGCAGCTAGGGCTACAGGCGTGTGCCACCACAATTGGCTGATTTTTTATATTTTTGTAGAGATGAGGTCTCGCTCTGTTGCCCAAAGTAGTTTCAAACTCATGGCCTCAAGTGATCCTCCTACCTTGGCCTCCCAAAGTGCTGGGATTTTAGGTGTGAGCCACCACACTCAGCCTAATGTTTTTCAAAAGAAAAAGTTGAGAGCATATTCTTTGTTGAGATTATTTATTGTGAATGAGGGGCTGCTGCTTCGTTACCTATTGTGTTCTTTTTTGTTTTGTTTTGGTGTTTCTAGGTTTGAAGACATCTTAGAAACTCCACTTCTAAATAAAAATTAGAATAAATGATAATAGCAATTTATACTTTTTAAGGATTTCCTCTGTGCCACATGTTAGGCTAAGCATTTTATATGGATGATCTCATGTAAACCTCTTATCAGTCTATTATTATCTTCATCATTTTTCAGATAGGGAAACTCAGGCACAGTGAGGTTAAATAATTTGCCTAAGGTCACACAGCTATCATATGGTAGAAATGCTACTTGCCACCATTTCTATCTCTATATTTCTGTACTTCGCCTAGGTTTCATTTGCCCTGGTCTTTATTTTCCTCTGAAGTATTTTGAAGTGAGAGATAGGTTATCCTCTGGCTCAAATTTTTAAAGAATTAACCTAATCCAGATAATAGGATGATGTGAAGGCCTCATGAAAACGTAAAAATTGATATAAACAGGAAGAAAAATCTTTTCTTTTTTAAAAGAGATAGTCTAGCTCTGTCACCCAGGCTAGAGTGCAGTACTACAATCATAGCTGACTTCCTGGGCTCAAGCAGTCCTCCCTTTTCAGCCTCCCCAAGTAGCTGGGACTACAGGTGTTCATCACCACATCCAGCTAATTAACAAAAAAAAAGTTTCTACAGATGGAGTCTCACTATGTTCCCCAGTCTGGTCTGGAAATCTTGGCCTTAAGTGATCCTCCCACTTTGTTTTCCCAGAGTACTAAGACCATCCTCCCTCTTTAAAGTACTGAAATTACAGGCATGAGCCACCATGCCCAGCCCCGTTTTTTTCCTCTTAATTTTCTTTTCCTTTATTTCCTTTATTTTACTTTATTTATTTATTTTTGAGGCAGGGTCTCACTCTGCCATCCAGGCTGAAGTGCAGTGGCACAATCTCAGCTCACTGCAACCCCCACCTTCTGTGCTCAAGGGATCTTCCCACCTCAGCCTCCAGAATAGCTGGGACTACAGGTGCACACCACCACACCTGGCTAATTTTTGTATTTTTGTAGAGACGGGATTTTACCATGTTGCCCAGGCTGGTCTCAAACTCTTGAACTCAAGCAATCCGCCAGCCTCTGCCTCCCAGAGTGTCAGGACAACAGACATAAGCCACTGTGCCTGGCCCAAGTTTCTTAATATATTAATTTGCCAAGCTCTACAAGCAAGAACTGCTTTGTGTACATACAGTAGTCAAAACTTGCTGGCCCCTTTTCTGAGTTTGTTTATTTGTTTATACACTTACTGGCCTGCCAAGGGGCATTATTGTTCTTTTTCTGTATATTTCCTGTACATTTCCCTCTCTGTTGACTCTTTGCTTTCAGAACTTAAACAGGTTCCAGTGTTCCTGTCTTAACAACCGTTGCCATTTACTACACACATCTTCTAACCACCCCCATCTCTCTTCTTCAAAATAAGCTCTCCTCATAAACAATTCCTATGAGAGACCATAGGGGTATTTCCCCATTTCCTACTGGCTCCTCTATCCCTCCCAGCTACCCCCACAGACTGTGCTCCCAGTGACCTCCTTTCCTTCTAGCAATTTTCCTATGCTATTCTTTTATTTACAAAACTGGAACTGTATTTTATGCACAGATATTTTATAGCTTGATTTTTTTCCTCCTTTAATATTAGGGACTTTCTTTTTCCAAGTCATTAATTTTTAAAAACTTTTTATTGATGAATAGCATACATGCAGAAGCATGCACAAACGATAAGTTTGATAACCTTTCACAAAATGTCGTTAGCGTCCAAATCAAGGAAAAGAAATTGCAGAATCCTAGAATCTCCTCCCAACCCACTCCTTTCAGTCACTTCATCCAACTTCCAAAGCAATCCTGACTTCTAACAGCACAGATTGTTTTACATATATGAAATGTATGTAAATAGAATCATACAGTGTGTACCTTTTCTGTGTCTCACTTCTTTCACTAAAGATTATGATGTTTATGAGATTCATCCATATTGTTCCATGCACTTGTAGTTTGTTATTCTCACTGTTATATGATATTCTATTGTGTGTTTACGCATTAATATGTTTTAAAACATAATGTTAATTGCTATGTAATATTCCATTATAGGGATAATTAATTAACTTATTAATTACCCATCATTTTTGCCAGGTTTTCACTATTAGAAATAACCCCATAATAAACATCTTTCTGTAAATACTTGAAGAAATTTCTGACCATTCCTTAGAATAAATCCTGGAAATGGATTTACCAGCTAAAAGCTTATACATTCTTCAAAAGTTCTGATACATATTGCCAAATTGCCTTCTAGAAAGCTTATACCTGTTTACTTTCCTGCTGGCACAGTACCTGACACATAAACATTCAATAACATTTTGTTTACATGAACTGGATGAACTAAATTCTTTTATATCTTAGAATCCTAGAAGCTGAGTTTTCTGTGTCTTTGATCTGCCTTCTTTCCAGTTCATTTTTGTTTTAATGAATTTATACTAAAAACAATTTAATAGTATATAGGGCGCAGCTTCCCCTCCCGACCTTATTCTTTTTCAAAAATAATCTGGTTATTCTTGCTCCTGTTTCTTTTTTTTTCTAGTAGAAATTTAAAATATACTGCTGCATTCTGGAAAAATCACTGGAGATCTTATGAAATTGCATTGCTGGCATTTTCTTTACATTAATGTGGAAAAAAATGACATATTTATATGTTTATAATCCTATCCAGAAATGATTCTCCATTTATTTAATTATTTTTTATGAAATGCATTTCAGTAAAGTTTTATAGGTTTATTGTTGCAGTAAAGTTTTATAGCTTTATTCTTAAAATTTAAAAATTTTATTTGTGAATATTTTATATTTTGTGACTACTGGGAATGAGATATTTTGTTTCCATTATAATTTCGTTACATGAAAGCTATTGTATCTTCTATATTAATTTTGAATTCATCCTTTTTACCAAGCTCTTATTAATGTTAACAGTTTTTCCCTTATAATACTTTTGGGTCTGTGAACATTTAATTTATAATTTCAGAGAGGGAGAAATTAATATGTAGAATAAAGAAATAGAAAAATGGTAACCTTGAAAAATATTAAAAAATAGAAATGTAGAATTCTGATCTGTTCTTTTAATGCATTGAGGTACTCATTTTTATCAGTTCTCAACTATTTTCTCTAGCCTTGTATTTTGAATGAAGCAGCAAGTCACAAAGTTAAACATAAAACTAATGAAGTTGTAGAAGGTAAAAATAGTCTATCATTACGTTAGGAAAAGTAGTTACGAAAACCACATTATTTACCCATTATACTACTCTATACTTTTTCCATTCTCTCATTTTTAAAAACTTCTATTTTATTATCTGTTCTCTATTTTGCTTCTCTGTTTTTTTTTAAGAATACAATAGCTTGGGAATAATTTTTTAAAATACTAATGGAAAATAAACTTTAGGATAAATAAGGGAAAAAAATAAAAGTCTTTCAGTTTTCCTCTCGGATTTTTTTTCTCACGTATTCTCATATACTTTTCTGTTCTTTTGGATCACTTTAGTGATTCTCTTCCTTCTTACAGCATGTATTCATCTGAATGCCTTCATACATGCGTGCATGTGAGATACCAGTATTTGTGTCAGGGGTTGTCTTATCTCATCTTTTTCCTCACAGATAAGAAAATGTGTCTAAGTCGTGTATCTACATGCTATTGCATAGATAATAAAATAATTTTTTCTCAGTTTACTTTCAATTTCTAAAATTTTTTTTATTTTCTTTTTTATTCATTTTAAATTGTAGGGTTTTTTTTTTGTTTAATCCTAAAGATAGTTTTAAGTACCTATAAACTTGAACCACAAATGTAATCAGAAAATAATACTTTAATCCTAGTTAATCCACGTTATTGACCGTCTGTGCCTACAAGCCGAAACAATAGCAGAATGTCTTGTGTATAACCTCTTTTTTTTTTTTTTTTTGAGACAGAGTCTCTTTCTGTCACCCAGGTTGGAGTGCAGTGGCGTGATCTCGACTCACTGCAACCTCTGAGTTCAAGCGATTCTCCTGCCTCAGCCTCCCAAATAGCTGGGACTACAGATGCACGCCAACACACCCAGCTAATATTTTTTGTATTTTTTATAGAGACAGGGTTTTGCCATGTTGGCCAGGCTGGTCTCGAACACCTGACTTCGGGTAATCTGCCTCCCTCAGCCTCCCAAAGCGCTGGGATTACAGGCATGAGGCATCGTGCCCAACCTAGTGTATAATCTGTTATGTGGACCCACATACTCACTGGCAAAGTCTGATCTAGAGATTAACTGTCTTCTTTTGAGATGGTGGTTTTGCTGATTTTTAGGAAGAGACTATCTAGGGTCTCATTTAATCCTTGTAAGAGACAGGCTGGTTGCACCCATCTTGTCTAAGTTTGTAAAATGAAACTAGGTCAGATCAATTACAGATAGTTGTAACTTGCTCAAAATAGTCTATAAGCCAGGGCTGTTGGTTATTAAAATACATTTTTTCTCTTATCAAAATCAAAGGAATTAATTATTTCTCATGACTGTAGAATTGGACTATGACAACTTGAGAATCCTATCTTTTGTAGAATAGAATAGAAGTTTTTTTTTTTTTTCTGAAAGAGAAATTCAGATGCTGCACGGTTTGTGTCTTTGGGTGTTTGCTGAGCTACGAGGCTGGGAAGTGAGAATCAGAATGGACAATCAGGACACTGTATTCAGATTTCACTTATAAAATGGGTTTGGAAATGAGGATGAAGGGCAGTAGCCAAAATAATCTCAAAGGCTGCTTCCAGGTCTTAACTACCAAGATTTGTAGCTTAAAAACGAACTATTGGGAATTATAGAGGTAAACGGATGTGCTTTCATTAGAGAGGTGTAAAACTGGTTCTAAGTCCTTAAAAGAAAGTAGAAACAAAGCACCAAAGCCAGAAACAATTACACCAGCAGAATACTTAAAAACTAACAACAAAAAACTGTTTTCATAGGCACCCTGTTACACGCGGTAATGCAGTTTGTTTTGTACGATGTTATAAAATGATCAGTATACTGTATTTCTGGTTAAGCAAAATAAGACCAAAAACTGACATGGTATGCTGTCTACTCTAATTCAGTACATTCACCAAAAGGAGATGAAATTAAAGATGAAGAAGAAATTAAAGAATTAAGGAAGAAATTAAAGATGATAAATGGATCCAGTTTGCCTATGGCAAACTGATAGTATGCCATTCTGAAGGTAGATATTGCTTATGAAGAAAATTTTGAGTGAATTGTTTCCTTTTATAATTGTATTAGAAGAAGTGTGGATCTTGACTGTAGACAGACTTTAGTTTAAATTTGGCTCTGCTATTTAGGAGTTTTGTGACACTGGGAACTTTTTAAACTCTCTTTTGTTATTTGCTTCACTTATTAAATCAGCAAAATCATTCCTACTTAATAAAGTTATTGGAAAGAGCTTATTATAAGGAGTTTGTCCCCTTTCATGAAATTTTCAAGGAAATTGTGATTTCCATGACTTAAAATTTTCTACTTAAAATCTCTCTTTTTTTTTTTTTTGAGACGGAGTCTTGCTCTGTCGCCCAGGCTGGAGTGCAGTGGTGCCACCTTGGCTTACTGCAAGCTCCGCCTCCCGGGTTCACGCCCTTCTCCTGCCTCAGCCTCCCGAGTAGCTGGGGCTACAGGCACCTGCCACCATGCCCGGCTAATTTTTTGTATTTTTTTTTTTTAGTAGAGATGAGGTTTCACTGTGTTAGCCAGGATGGTCTCGATCTTCTGACCTGGTGATCTGCCCTCCTCGGCCTCCCAGAGTGCTGGGATTACAGGCGTGAGCCACCGTGCCCGGCCTACTTAAAATCTTTTGAGGAAAAGTGCTATATCAGAAAATAAACAAGACCAACCCAGTTACATATTACCATATCATCTGAATATGTTTTACATTAGCTTCTGCCCTTCCTTCTTAGAAAGGTTCCCTAATTGTCTGAACTGTGTTGGAGATTTCGTGGCATGTGTAGTATTTGTGGAGAACTTTTCCTGTATGGTCATTTCCAAGTGTCTAAAGAATCTGGTATCAGTCCTTCAGATTTTAGAAGGTTAAGAGAAAAAGACACTAATAAATCAAGTAGGCATAGAATTTTGTATAAGAAGTGAATCTGGGTATGGTAAAAAGTTGTGATAGAATGAAAACTTTCTGAACAGTGGTTTGGGAGAAATGCAGTAAGACTTTTAAGAAGTCAATCATTCATTTACTCATGGAATCGAATATTTCTTCAATATTGATTGTGTGTTCAGTGGAAAAAAGTGACGTGGAATGGGGAAGAATGTTCAAGACACACAGAACAGCACAGCTGAAAGGAAGCAGGTTTGAGGATCTGAAAGTTGCTTTATGATTGGAGTGTAGAGTTGGGCCGAAGGGATGAAAAGGGATGAGAGAGTGAGTCAGGGGACCGATCATCCTGGACTTACGAGCCATGAAAAGGAATTTGACCTTTATCCTAAGCACAATAGGGGCGATAAAATAATTGTGAGATGGGGCAGAGGCCAGGTCTGTGTTAAGAAAGAGTAGGAGAATGGATTGAAGGAAGGAGAACAAGTAGAGGAAGGGAGATTGATTGTGTGGCCGCTTGTGGAAATCACGGAAATCATGGTAGCCTAAACTTGAGTAGAATCAGTGGCTTTAGAAAGCTGAACGTGGAGGCCAGCATACAAAAGAGGCAGCTAGCTGACTGACATGATGTGAGGAGTGAGGGAGGAAGAGGAAGCAGGGCAATTGGTGATGCTTTTTCTTCCTTGACACAAAGAGTACCTAGGAGGAGAAGGTGAAAGGGGTAAAGGATTAGTTCCATTTTAGTTGGTGGGTTAAAGGAACTTGTGAGATGTATCTATCAATATATTTATCTGTGTACCTATCTATATATCATATTCATGTATTCTAATCATCCTAACTACGCCTCTCATTTATTTTTTATTTGGAAATAATTTCAAACTTAAAGGTCACAAAAACAGTACAGAGTGCTTTTTGTTTTTTTGGAATCTTTTGAGAGTAAATTGACAATATGATGTCTCATTACTTCCCAATACCTGAGTGTGCATTTCCTAAAAGCAAGGGCATCTCCTACATTTATGTTTTGTCCCAGTGATGTCCTTTACAGCAAAAGGATCCAGTCTAGAATCACATGTTGCATTTACTCGGGATGTCTCTTTAATTTCCCTCCATCTTGAATGGTTCCTCAGTGTTTCCTTGACCTTCAATATCTAGACATTTTTGAAAATTACAAGCTAATTATTTTGTAAAATATCCCTCAATTTGAGTTTGTCTGACATGTTTTGCAATTAGATGCAGGTTATGATTCAGGAGTTTTTGCTAGGAATATCACAATAATTATGTGTTCTTTTCATTGCAATCTATCAGACGGTGCACAGCTCCTGTTTGTTACATTACTGAAAATGTCAACCATCATCATTTACTAATTTTGCTATGAGATGGGGAGGTAGATGCGTAGTGTACAGATCAGCTGATGGTTTACAGAAGAGTAAACATTCAGAATTCTCTCCCACCCCCCATAAGCCTTGTTCAGAGAAATATTTTTTACATAATAACTGTAGTCTTTATTGTTATTATAATTTGTATTATTGCCCACTGAATTTATTATCAGTTTAGTGGAGAAGAGAAATACTTTGCTCTTGCCTTAGATTGAAAGGCTCTCCCTGTTGCCACTGTGCTCTGGTTTCCAGATGCCTTGCTCTCACTGGGATTGATGTGCTTTCTCACAGGGTGAAGAGAGAACCTGACAGCCATAGGAGGAGGAAGGTTTGCCTCATTTTAAGTCCGGATGTGGTTAAAGCATGGGAGTGGGAGAAGAGAAGGGATTTGACTGAGACAAGTTGATTTGAGTGAAGCCGCTACTCTTAGACAACTTTGCGTAAAACAGCTGGTTAGTTAATATGTTTCTCTTTTATTCCATGCTAGTCCTCCAAGCCTTAAAACAACTTATTAGAGATTAGAATTTTTAAAATCTGTTTTGCAATAAGGCACATGTCCAGTTGAATTCTAATTTCACTAAACCTGCCCCCTAGAAAACTGCTGAACTTATTTGAAAACACTGAGTCATGATGATATAAATATATGATGGGGATTTAATGAAGTAGGTCTAATTTCAAGAATATCTAATTTATGAAACCAAGCAGTACTGTGGAATTTGTTGGTAATTAGAAATACAGGTTTAAAGTATATAAACCATATATGATTTTCATAACTTTAAAGGAGTAAATGTTTTTACTCTTTAATCAGTCTTGATATTAGTGATTCCTTCTTTACAAACTGAAATGACTCCAGATTTTTTTAAACATACTGTTATTTTTAGAGGAATTAAA
Source organism: Gorilla gorilla gorilla (assembly GCF_029281585.2). NCBI lineage: Eukaryota > Metazoa > Chordata > Mammalia > Primates > Hominidae > Gorilla > Gorilla gorilla. The sequence continues at coordinate 15,228,888 of NC_073230.2, forward strand.
AAATATATTGCAAGTTTGTTGCCATGTGTTTCTAGTATAGTACTGCTTTGAAAATATAGGTGTTTTAAATTAATCAAATACATATTAGTAAACTTTAAAATACAGCACTGAATACAATATGATAAATAAAATTACTTTATCAAAACTCCTTTGGAGTCTCAGCCAACTTTTATACTTCATGTTATTTACCTCAAACTCCATTGTAACTATGCAGAACCCAGTAAAATCTCTTCTCTTTCTCCTTTCTCCTATACTGTCTTGTCTACAGAATACCAGAGACCTATCAGTTTTCCTAATGCAGCTTCAAAGGCACTATTGACTCCTTGCCCTGTTTCTTCTACCCTTGCAAACTTCTGGGAAGTATTTCCAAGTATCTTATAGCTGAGCTACCCTGTCCTTATTGTAGAAATCCCATCCAAATTTCACATTAGGGTTATGATTGTAGATCTCTCCTTAAGCCTTTTGTTCAGCTTCTGCCTTTCACCCAGGTCAAAGTGCTATTAATAAGCTTATTTCCTATTACCAAAGTGTATCATCTTAAATTTCCTTCACCTAACCTAGAGCTTCATCAGAAACTTAAATTTTTCTGAGACTATTGCTACCCTCTCTTGATCATACCATGTTTGCCGCAATGCACCAGTCAGGAAACAGCCGTTTAGTCAGAGCCTACTTGGTGCCAGTCACTTTACCAGATGCTGAGAATACTGTGGCAAATAGACACATTATTGTCCTCATGGAACTGATAGTCTGGTGGGAACAACAACTATTAAACAAGGCAGTGCGTGTAATTAAGTGATTGCATATGTGTGAAGTGGTTTGGAGAAGAAGGAGAACATGTAACTTGTAAAGCAGACATGCGTTTTATTGGGGTAGTCTTGAGGTAGTTATGTTGAAGCTGAAGCATGAAGATTGAGTACATATTGTTAGCTGGTTGAAATCTGGGTTGGGGAATATTTTAGGCCAAGAGTGGTCCCTTCTCTATCATCACATTTTACTCTGTAATCAAGCAGGTTCTCATACTATTTATTCTCATACTATTTAGCCGTGCCACTTGCTCACTGTCACCCAGTGCTTCTTCTTTCTTAGTGAGCTCTTGCTTTTATACCTTTCTATATTTCTGATTTTATAGTATCATCCTATTTTGGAATTCCTGAGGTCAGAGTTTTCAAGCTGTTAGATTAGGATCTACCAGTAGCAGGCTCTCAATGTCTGATTTGTCCACTGCTTCCTACCTGGTGACTCTCCTTTTCCTTCTCTCAACTCCTCAGATTTTCTGTGATTTCTACAGGAAGCAAAGCCAGCAGTCAGGTAAAGGGGTTGGGGAGTTGGTGGGGGTGGGGACTTAGAATATTTGTCGATATCAAACCTCTCCCCACCAAACACTTGAATTTCATTTTCAGCAACCTCTTCTTCCCATTCTAGTGACATCAAGACTTAAGAAGATTGAAAAATGTCCCATCTTCAGAGGAAATCTAGGTATTTTGCTCTAGATCATTAAAGGTTATACATATTAGCCCTGAAATTCTCCATAATCTGTAATTGTGCTTCATCTGTTGCCTAATACTTTATATTTTAAATTTCTTCATTTACTTAAAAATTTCTATTTTTGTAACTAGCAGTTTACATTTTTTTAGAGTGAAGCATATTGATATGCAGTATCAATAACATTGTCAGTACTGGTGATATACATACAAGCAAACTTGCAGATAAACATCAACAAAAGCAACATGATTGTACTAGTACAAAGCAGTCAAAGTGTGCTCCTCTGATACTGGTTATTATGTTTTTGCTTTAAGGCATAGTAGCTGGGCAGGTGGTCGAACTATTTCTTGTAGCCAGGTAGGAAGGCTTTTTATCGAGCCATAACCAATTCTATGGCCGAGAGAAAAAAAACACATTTCCCTCACATGACTTTCCTTTTCCCTTTAAATACCTATTTATTAAAATAACCATGTGAATATGGAGTAGAGACTTCTTATAACATCTGTATGAAAATAATTGTTAGAACAAAACTAAAACAAATTGAAAAAGTACCAATTTATTGTTTTAAATAGAGAAAAACATCTTATTTCCTTAATTTTTTAATTACTAGTAATAAAACCAATGTAATATTTGCCATCTTAAACTATTTTTGAGTATATAGTTTATTTGTGGTAAGTACATTCTCATTGTTGTACAACAGATCTCTAGAACTAAAACTGAAACTCTGTACTCGTTAAACAGAACACCCCTTCTCCCCTCCCCACAGACCCTGGAAACCACCATTCTGTTTTCTGTCTCTATGAATGTGACTACTTTAGGTATGTCATATAAGTAGAATCATACAGTATTTGTCTTGTGACTGGCTTATTTTAGTTAGCAATGTCTTCAAGTTTCATCCATGTTGTAGCATGTATCAATTTCCCCTTAAAGCTAAATAATATTCTACTGTATGTTTGTTTATACTACTTTTTTTAATTCATTCATCTGTCAGTGAAGACTAGGGTTGCTTCCACCATTGGCTATTGTGCATGGTGCTACTGTGAACATGGGTGTATGTTCAGATATTTCTTTGAGACTCTGCTTTCGGTTCCTTTGGGAACATTTACTTAGTGAGCCCCAATCTTCTTACAGAGTTATTTATTCTGTACATATTAGAATGTGGGCGGAATTGATGAACGGAAGGAGGTGATAGTGACTGTAAAAAGTAGGCAGATAATAGTCTGTCCACTGTTTAAGGCTCTCTGTCTGCTTCAGTGTTTCTCAAAGTGTTGTCCATGTACCACTTGCATTAGAATATCTGGGATATTTTGATTCTTAGGCCTTTCACCAGACTTTTCAAGTCAGACTCTCTTGTGAGACTCAGGAATTTGCACCCCAGGGGATTCTTGTGTACACCGGAATGTGAGATGCATTACCCTACTGGTAACTAGACATCCCAGGATTTATCTGTGTTTATGCGGATGAAAACTCTGTTCCCTGCTACTAATAGCACCTTGCTTTTGGGGGACACATCCATCCCATGCCAGCCTATGATTTTCACTTTATTCTGTCTGCATATTGTAGCCCAACTAAAAGTCTCATAAATGTAGTAAAGGAGGGCAGCCCTGAGTTTATAACCCTAAACTTGGATTCAGGCCCATTCAGGCCCTTCTTCTCAGGCTCCTAATGGTGATTCACTATTGCTGTGTCTGCTTCTAATCAGTGGGCCAGTGAACAGGTTAGAACTTCCTCCCTCTGGCCTTGTAGTGTTTAGGCTTACCTGAGTTCTTAAAGGGACCAAATCTCTTTCCTGATACGAACATTTTAAGTATGGCATAGCAAATTGTGATCCTAATTAAGGCAGTAATTTCTCACGTTCATCTTGAATAGCTGAATGACATGTGTGACATCTTTAATAAAACCAACCAGCTTCTGCATTTTGAAACTGAACTCTGTCTTCATCTAGTTATCACATTGTGCTATCTCTAACATGTGTTCTTTGCTTCTGATTATTACATGATCTGTGATTTGCAAGTGACTGTTTTTCATTTTTTGTTTTTTTGATACAGAATCTCACTTGCTCTGCTGTCCAGGCTGGGGTGCAATGGTGCGATCTTGGCTCACTGTAACCTCCGCCTCCCGGGCTGAAGCACTCCTCCTGCCTCAGCGCCCAAGTAGCTGGGACCAGAGGCCCACACCACCACACCTCTAAGTTTTGTATTTTTAGTAGACATGGGGTTTCACCATGTTGGCCAGGCTGGTCTCGAACTCCCCACCTCAGGTGATGCACCCGCCTCAGCCTCCCAAAGTGCTGGGATTACAGGCGAGAGTCACTGTGCCCAGCTGGAGCATATTTTATTTTCTATTTACATATTTAGGCTTTAAGCTGTACACACTAAAAATATTTTTTTATGGCAGTCCTGTTTGTTCTCAGCAGAGCCTGTAGAGCCTGTTGTCAGTGGAATGCTGAGAACAGCCCTTTGTAGAGCTTTCTATTGGCATTATTTTGGGATTCAGGCTGAGGAATGGTTGACCCAACTTATGCTTCCAGCAGTATGTAAATTTACTCTGACATGGGAGAGATATTAACAGCAGCAACAACAAAAAAATCTTTCAAGATGCAGATTTGTACAGCATAATACAGTATTGTACAAATGTACATATACAAAATTAATTTGGCCTTTTCAGTTTCTAGTCTTCCAGCCTGGAAGTAAGAATTGTTTTTAACAAAGTGTTAAACGGCTAAATTGATGTTTTGGGGTTCCGTCAAGATCTTCCAGAAAAATTATTATCCCATAGCTACAAAGTAACGAGACTCAGAACTAAGGACATCAGTGAAGCCCAAGACAAGTTAATTAAGAGCAGGCCGGTAGGACTGACCGGTGGATATGACCTCATTTAGATTTGTTGGTGTTCTTACTTTCCAGATTAAGCATGCTTAACTATTCAGTGTGGCCCAGTGCTTTTAAAGTAGTAAGCTTGTTTTTGAGCTGTATGATTCGAATAGCAATCACATTTAAAATCTAACATGGTGCCTAAAAGTTGTATAGAAATATGTATGAAAATTCACACTAATATATTTTAACGTAGACTACCTGTTCTGATGAACTCTTAGTTTGAAACTTTCTTTATATTTTAGCAATCATTTATCATTCTTTTTATTAGCTCTTAGTGAGTGTGTATGCAGCATTTTCTTTCTTACTGTCCTTCTCCCACCTACAGTCAAATCAACAGATGTTTATTGAGCATTCACTTTGCATGTGCCAATTCTTTCCTTTGCCAATTTTGGGTGTTAATAATTTTGGTATGCTAATTTATTACATGCTCTGTGCCATTTTAATTTGCTTTTCTTTGATTCACAGTCAGCTTGTACCCTTTCCTATATTTGTTTGCTAACTGCATTCCTTCCTCTATGGCTTAGCTGTTCCTATTCTTGGCTCATTTTCCTTTGAGGTTATAACAGTTGTCAACAGAATCCTGACCAGGCTCCTGGGCAAGCCATGTCTTAACCAATTAGTACTTTTGTTTTCTCTCTATTCCTCTTTTCTTCATTATGGTGGAAAACAGACAGGGATTAAATGGACAGAATTAGAAAAAGTAGGAGGGGAAACTAAACTGAATTGGAAGAGATTTAAATGTAATGTGTTTAAAACTGAATTGGATAACTTAACTCAAGCTTTGATAAGTAATGGGAAGCACCATGATATTATGGAATAATTTGTCATTGTCAACAGACTTGGGTTTTAGTACCAGGTCTGCCTCTGTTAAATGAATGCAATAAAGCCTACCTCACAATGCTGCCAGAGCATTTTATAAGATTACATGTACGGGCCTTCCCCTCTCATCCTCTCTGTCTTAGTTTGTTTGGACTGCTATAACAAAATACCATAAACTGTGTGGCTTACAAACAACAGAAATTTATTTCTCGCAGTTCTGGAAGTTGAGAAGTCCGAGATCAAGATGCTGGCAGGTTTGGAGTCTGATGAGGGCGTGCTTTTTGGTTCGTAGAAGGCATCTTCTTGCTTCATTTTCACATGGCAGAAGGGGACAGCCCAGCTCTCTTCAGCCCCTTCTAAGGGCACTAATCACTCGTGAGGGCTCCACCCTTATGACCTCATGACCTCCCAAAGGCTCCACCTCTTACTACCAACACATTGGGGATTAGGTTTCAATATACGAATTTTGCAGGGATCGGGGAGGACACAAACTTTCAGTCCATAGATTCTCTGATGCTGAACGAGCATATCGCTAATTGCTACATGCAAAGACAGAATAGCAGTCGAAACCAAGACCTTACCCCGGCTTCCCATCCTTCTCTGCAATTAGTGTCTAATATGTTTTCCCATTTAATCTTTATAACAGCCTTAGTATGTATCATTATTCCCATTTTTCAGATGAGGAAATTGAGGCACTGAGAAGTAACTTGTACAAGGTCATAGATTTGGTAGAGGATTTGGGTAGAGTTCTTTCAGATTTCAAATCCATTCTCTTTCCACAGTGCCAGGCTGCCTAGAATAATGAGTGTGACTGAAGAATGAAAAGGAGTTAATGGTGTGGCCATTCCCCTGTTCTTTCCACTACTTCACTTGGTGAATGACTAATAGGCAAACACTCCCAGAGGGTATTTGCATTTTAAAAGCGAGCTCATTAACCCTAATGAATCTCTAATTGGTGGAATTTGTGGGGGAGATATTTTTAAGTACTGGGGCTTTCTCCTGTGTCTTCAAGGTGCCTGGCTATCTTTTCTTCTTTATAGATTATCAACTATTCTGGAATCAGAATCGTGTAGCAGAATGCAGTCACATACTGCTAGTCTGCCCCAAATGCATTAACAGGGAGTCATGAATTAAAAGGCAGCCATGAAAAAACATTGGAAGGAAAAAAGTGTGGGTTAGCATTGTCTAAAATGAATGTCCAAAAGCAAGTAAATTTGGCCATATAGAGAGTCTTCCGAAGAGTCAGATGAAAAGAATATATTTTATAACGAAATTTAACTTTAGAAATGTTATATCAGCATTTCCCATGGTGTGTTAATGAAGCTCTGCAAGATGTTTAATAGGTGTCAGATGAATAAAATGGCTCCACGGTCAAATACACTTTGAAAAAAAATTTTTTTTTAAGTTTCATCACTGCAGAATTTCTTAGATGCTAAAGTGCATTAGGAAATCAACTGGAAGAGAACTTGCATTCTGAAGGTTTTTCTCATATTTTTGACCATAGAAATATTTTTTTCCATGTGAACCCCTTGGAACCACTGTTTCATAGATTGCATTCTCAGATACAGAGTTCTAGATAAATCATCTTTAATTAAAGAAAAGAAAAAGAAAAACAGTTTTCTGTATTCACAGCCCTTTGCATGCAGACAGGCTCCAACCCAGTCCACAACAGCCCATTTCCAGTCTTGTTGGGCTCAAGGGCATGCCAATAATAACAGCCCTCTTCCCCAGATGAGATCTGGCCAATTGAGGGGAGGAAAAAGGAACAGATGGAGACCAAACTCTCATCTTTATTGCCTATAAAGCTGGTGTTGAAGAATGTGGCTTATAACAGGGAGCAAAAGGGCGTCCTAATCTGAATCCCAGAATTAGATTGAGTGTGTAAACCAAAAGTAAGATCCTAAACCCCCACAACAGACTGCACAGACCCCCTCTGGGCCTGAAAAACTGAATTCCCAATTATGACAGGAGATCTTGTTATCCCCCTCCCTTTTGGAGTTCAGGAGCAACTGACTAGCATTAATGTTAAAAGAGAGATTATAAGACTGACAAAACAGACTCTTTGTAGCAGTAAGATACCAAATTCCAACCTGACACTGGTATAGGACCTCATGACAGGTAGCAGACCCTGAAGGAAATAAAAATATTTTACCCTAGAATATATTTCCTTGACATATTTTGAAATGGCCCTGCAAAGCTGTCTTTTGTGGGGGAGATTACATCCGTAGAGAATCTCCTTCCCTTTCTAGATCTTTCCCAGATTTAGGAGAGATGAAATGAAAGGCTGACACCTTTAAGGTCTGAAGAGAGACACTTAGGATATTCTCTATAGGGTTGTTACCTGAAGGCGTCATCTACTTAACAAGAACCTTGGCTTCCACAATGCCCTTTTTCTTAACTCAAGCATTTACTTCTAGTCTTTAGACAAAGCTGAACTCCTTCAACCAATTGCCAATCAGAAAATCTTTGAATCCAACTATGACTTGTAAGAACCCCTACTTTGAGATATCCCAACTTTTTAGGCTGAACCAACATATACCTTACATGTATTGACTTATGTCTTTGCCTGTAATTTCTTTCTCTCTAAAATATATAAAACCAAACTGTAACCTGACCGTCTCAGGCACACTTTCTCAGGACCTCCTGAGACTGTTTCCTGGGTCACCGACACACACATTGGATCCGAATAAACCTCTCCAAATATTTTACAGAGCTTGGCTTTTTTGTCAGCTAGTTCCACTCAGTTACAGCATATGCTGAGCTGGTCAGGCTTTTCCCCAAGTGGGAGGATGTTTCTGTGGAGGATCACAGCAGACAGCAACATGCTGCCTGTGTTCCTTGATTCTTAAGAGAGAGGGAAGGAGAAGTTACTGGAAAGGAATCCTGATCTTGGGGAGGGTTCTTAGATCTCCTGCAAGAAAGAATTTGGGGTGAGTCCACAGAGTGAAGAAAGAAACTTTGTTAAGCAAGTAAAGGAGTAAAAGAATGGCTGCCCCATAGGCAGAGCAGCTGCGAGGGCTGCTGGTTGGCTATTTTTATGGTTATTTATTGATTATATGCTAAACAAGGATGGGTTATTCATGAGTTTTTAAGGAAAGGGGCAGGGATTTCCCAGAACTGAGGGTTTCTCTTCCTTTTAGACCTTATAGGGTAACTTCTGGATGTTGTGTAAACAGTCATGACGTTGGTGGGAGTATTGTTTAGCAGGCCAATACATTATAATTAGCATATAATGAACATTGAGGATGACCAGAGGCCACTTTCATCACCATTTTGGTTTTGGCTTCCTTCTTTACTGCATCTTCATTTATCAGCAGGGTGTTTGTGATGTTTATCTTGTGACCTCATATCCCATCCTGTGACTAAGAATGTCTAACCTCCTGGGGATGTGGCCCAGCAGGTCTAAGCCTCATTTTATCTAGATCCTATTCAAGATAGAGTCAGTGGTGCAAAGGCCTCTGACAAGGAGACAGAACCACTTGTGGCCAAGTCCTCCCAAATGCAACAACCAGTGGACAGGAGAGTGGAGAGAGGCCTGGAGTGAATGTTAATGGAATTTCCTCCATGTTGAAGGAAGCATAAGGCAAGTGACCTCACAGGGTTAACAGGAATTCTGAACAGAAATATATAGATACAATTAAGCATTCTTCTGGCTGTACTTTGACCCCTTTCTTTTTTCTTTCTTTTTTTTTTTTTTTTTGAGATGGAGTTTCGCTCTTGTTGCCCAGGCTGGAGTGCAATGGCATAATCTCGGCTCACCACAACCTCCGCCTGCCAGGTTCAAGTGATTCTCCTGCTTCAGCCTCCCAAGTAGCTGGGATTACAGGCATGCCCTACCGCACCCGGCTAATTTTGGATTTTTATTAGAGACGGAGTTTCTCCATGTTGGACAGGCTGGTTTTGAACTCCCAACCTCAGGTGATCCGCCTGCCTCGGCCTCCCAAAGTGTTGGGATTACAGGCGTGAGCCACCGTGCCTGGCCAACCCATTTCTTTGTAACCAAAATTTATGTAACACCAGATACTGACCATTTGTATCCCCATTGTTCCTATAGATAGGATTCTGGTTTTCGTTCAAGATAGTGTCCCTGACACTAGAATCATAAGCTCTTGGTGAAGAATTACTTAAGCAGATCCTGGATTCTAGTGGAACAACTAACACCAACCAGTTTAAAGACCCCCACAGAGGAACCAAATCAGCAAGAGAATACCGTTTCTTCATCTCCCTGCCCCATGACTTCACCCCGCAATTTTCAACCAATCAGTGGTCTCCACACTTTGGCCCACTCCAAAACCCTTAAAAACCCTGCCCCCAAACTCCTCTGGGGGACAGATTTGAGGTTTCTTCATGTCTCCTCATTTGGTGGCCCTAAGATTAAAGTTCTTTTTCTGCTGCAGCCCAGTGTCTCAGTGTATTAGTCTGTTTATGTTGCTGTGAAGGAGTACCTGAGAAGGGTAATTTATAAAGAAAAGAGGTTTATTTTGCCTCAGGGTTCTGCAGGCTCTACAGGAAGCATGATGCTGGCAACTGCTTCTGGTCAGGGCCCCAGGAAGCTTACAATCATGGCAGAAGGTGAAGGGAAACCAGCATGTCACATGGCAAGAGTGGAAGCAAGAGAAATGCCGGACTCTTAAGCAACCACCTCTCCCATGGACTAATAGAGCGAGAACTCATTACCACAGGGAGGGTGCTTTATGAGGGATCTGTCCCCATGACCCAAACACCTCCCAGCAGGCCCACCTGCAACATTCGAGATTACATTTCAACATGAGTTTTGGAGGGGACGCACATCCAAATCATACCACTCAGAGTATTGACTTACCACATGCGTGGACGATGAACCTATTATGGTTAAAAAAGGGGTGGGAACCAAGTGTCGGCCCCATCACCCACCTACCACCAACCCCTTCAGACAAGCCTCCTCTGGGTGATCTAAGTAGGTATTTGGTTCTTCTCCCATCTCTGTCCTGTCCAATTCCGTTTATACATAGTGCTCACTCTTCAGCGTTATTTCTCCCCTCAACCATCCTCACCCAGTAGAATGGGATCATGATGATACTCTAATGACCATTCCTTTCTCACATCCTTATATAGCTAAAACATCATCCAACATTTTTTTTTTTTTTTTTGAGACGCGGTCTCACTCTGTTGCCCAGGCTGGAGTGCAGTGGTGTGATCTTGGCTCACTGCAACCTCTGCCTCCCAGGTTCAAGCAAATCTCCTGCCTCAGCCTCCCCAGTAGCTAGGGTTACAGGCACATGCCACCATCCCCAGCTAATTTTTGTATTTTTGTTAGAGATGGTTTCACCATGTTGGCCAGGCTGGTCTTGAATTCCAGACCTCAAGTGATCCACCTGCCTCAGCCTCCCAAAGTGCTGGGATTATAGGCGTGAGCCACCATGCCTGGCCATCATTCAACTTTTTATCCTGGAAATGATGGAAGACATATATTTCTCTAATACAGACTGGAAAACTACAGGCTGCCACTTGTTTTTGTAAAAAAATTTTATTGGAACACAGCCACACACATTAGGTTACATATTTTCTATGACTGCTTGTGACTACAATGGTAGAGTTGTGAAGTTGTGACAGAGACCTTATGACCTGCAAAGACTAAAATGTTTACTATCTGACCCTTTACAAAAAAAATTTGCCAACCCCTCGTCTAAAATATAGATGAATTTCACATCAGTCCTTTAAGTTCTGAAAGAGCTTCATTAGTATGTGTATGTAGCCTTTATCATTTACTCACTCTAAATAAAAACTACATTTGAAACAAAGAAAATCGCATGGCTGTACTATAAGGACAATTTTTACGTCTTGTAAAATTGTTTCCAGCCTTAAAAACTTCCTGAAAAATATGAAGGGAACTATGTATTTGCTTTGAAGGAGCAGAAGGAAGAATAAAATCTTGCATCGGTCAGAAGTATTTGATGTCACCATTGAAAAGGGAAGAAAACAGATAATCTATGGGGCCTATAGAAGCAAAAAGGAGTAATGAAAACTGTCTGCAGGACAAGAAGGCACAAGATCCTGCCTTCACAGCTCCCTATCAGAGCCCTTGGCTCCTCTCTTCACACCCTGTTCCCTAACTCAGAGTCTAGTTTCCTCCCACCTTGGCCCTCATGCATTGGAACCGTTCACCAGACCACAGAGTCCCCAGAGATGTCAGGAGACTGGGTTCTGCTCCCATTGTGACTGCTTTCTATGTGGGAGACCTTGGGCAGGTCACTGAGTGCCTCTGCCCCTTAGGTTTCACTCTCCTGTAAATTGGGGGTGGGCAGAGTTATCTTACTGTGCTTGCCCAACAGTAATCAAATCTGATGTTTTTTAAAAGCCTATATGAAAGGTAAGGTATTATGAAATTGTCAGTGTTTTTGTTTTTGTTAAAATGTCTGAGTTGCAAATGAAATTTTTTTATCTATCCAGGATATAAATTAAAGTTAACCGATATTTGAAAACTTAAGTACCTTATTTCATATTCCTCATACCCATTTTTGCTTATTTATTTTTATAGTATTTAACTTTTATATGGATTAGAGAAAATATAGAAAATAACTGAATTTTTACCGTAATAAAATAATTCTTCAAGGGGTGGAAAAAAAACTTCAAAAATTATATTTCATTGTGACCCATTCTTTTCTGTTTGTTGTTTATTCAGCTTTCATTTTTATGCCTTTGTTTACAGAGAAACAATCTTGCAGATGGCAATTTTCCTTGTAATCATTTATTGTCCTATCTGAGTCATCGCCAGACATGGCATTTCAGTAAACAGTGATTCTGCAATTGCTTCCAGGCAGATGTGTTGTGTGAAGTTAAGAACGCTGGCTGATAACCTTTCTGGTTTTTCAAGCAGCAGGGAGAAAGTTTTGTGTAGATACACACCTCGAAATCAGAAAATGGCGAAGGGAGGACTTTGTGCTGCATGATTTTAACCAAATATAGTGTTTGTGTGATGGATGGAATAGTAATCTTTTTAAAAGATAAATAATATTTCTTCGAGTAAAGGACTTTTTATAGTGAGTTATACCTATTTTCATAGAAACATCGTGCATGTGCATTGTTAAACACAACGTTGACCTTGTTGTACAGACATTTGTATCACCTTGTCCACTCAGATTCCTGTGGTCTCATGCCTGTAACTAAGCAAACCAAACTCCTCATGCATTGGTTTTTCCAGTGTAAATTGGAGGTTCTCTTATCCCTCACTTTCAGACATAGGGGATTTCTTTTGCTTCACAAATATGTTTTTACAAGCATGTATGCTCAAATATAATTTTTATTATGTATCATAAAGTCTTATCTTGTCACTGTTTTTATCTGAGATGGAGTTTCGCTGTTGTTGCCCAGGCTGGAGTGCAATGGCGTGTTCTCGGCTCACTGCAACCTCCGCCTCCTGGGTTCAAGCGATTCTCCTGCCTCAGCCTCCTGAGTAGCTGATATTACAGGCATGTGCCACCATGTCCAGCTAATTTTGTGTTTTTAGTAGAGACGGAGTTTCACCATGTTGGTCAGGCTGGTCTTGATCTCCTGACCTCAAGTGATCCACCCACCTTGGCCTCCCAAAGTGGTGGGATTACAGGTGTGAGCCACCATGCCTGGCCTTGTCACAGTTTTACCATCAACTACAAAGAGAAGTTCACTAATTTATTCATCTAATGTTTATTGAACACCTATTGTGTGCTGGGCCCTGCCCAGCAATAATAATGTTACACAAAACAAAGTAATAGGGTGGAATATGCATTGTAAACATTTTGTGGGTTAATTTATCTTAAATATATAAGCTACCAATTTAGTTCTTGTTTCATGATTTTGTAATTTAACAGGCTTATAAATATTTTTTATTACTTTAATCACTTTTTTTTATTGCAATAGGTTTTGGGGGACCAGATGGTGTTTGGTACATGAATAAGTTCTTTAGTGGTGATTTCTGAGATTTTGGTGCACCCATCACCTGAGCAGTGTACACTATACCCAAAGTGTAGTCTTTTATCCCTCACCCCCTCCCACCCTTTCCCCTGAGTCCCCAAAGTCTAATGTATCATTCTTATCAACAGGCTTATATTAAATCCTTCACAATTTTCATGAGACTTTTCCTTGATTATAGCTATGAGTAAACGAAACTTTTGTGTTGCATATGGAGAAATTAAGCTTAGACAACATTTTCATACTTTATCTCCAGTCAAGACTCATGACTTTTCCTTACATTAACAAATTTCTAACCATTAGTGTCAGCTAAGCCATCATCCATTTCTTTGGTAATCTTCCCTGCTGTGGACATTCCTAAGATTGCCCAATTTTATAGAAAAAGCAATTTACAAATGGCTAAATTAGCATCTGATTATGCTTCAAAGAAGTAGGCTAATAGGTAGTCTCTATCATGTGTTAATCACAAACCATTAGTGATAATTAATAAATTAAAATGGGCCAATTATGAAATTCTGCTTATACTTACCCAAGTGTGTTTGTGTCTATCCTGTGTCCTTCAAGCCAGCCTACTCACCAACTTCATTTAGTAATGTAACCCAGTCAGGCACTAACTAGCCTTAGGAATCAGAGTATTAAGTGAAGGCTAGTTTATGCATTTGTTCATTATTCTTTCCTGCTGTAAGGATTATCTGTCATCTGGTTAATTATTACATATAAACATACACATCTACTCCAAGGCAAATCCACAAACGCTTACAAAGAGTAAGCCTTATGAAAAACTAACTTGGAGGACAGTTATCCATATCATAAAAGAGTTTTTATTTCAACATAATTTGCCTTAAGTCATAAGCTTTCCAAGTTTGTTTGAAATATGACTTGATTTATAAAATATGAATTTATTTGATTTTTCCAGAGTAAATCTAGATAAAACAGGATACATTTAGGTTGTGTGTATATGTATTTATGAATGATATATGAGACCTGTTTATAATTACTGTTCTTAAAAAGTTAGCTTGTTTGCTTTGAAACAACGGAAATAGTGGTTTCTTCCATGATGTGAAACATATAATAACAAAAGATACTTCAAACAAATAGCAAGTAGTTTGGCCTCAGTAATATGGTCAAGTTTTAAAAATAGACATATATTTTACTTCATAGGAGATACAACAGATGAGCAAAGAATGACAGCAAGAGGCAAAACTTCGGACATAGAGGCCAACCAACCTTTGGAGGTAAGTGAAACAGAGTAAGTCCTTTTCGGTGAAACTGAACAAGTCACTATGATTACTTATGCCTCCGAGGATAAATAGTAACTTCTGCTCTTGCTATGCCATAGGTGCCTGAATACAGGGAAACAAGTGGTCTGCTGAAAGTCAGTGGATAGCAGTACAGGGAGTGCCTTCCCAAGTGCTAAACTCTTTTAGTGCTAGAAATGAAAACTTTCTGTTAAAAACAAAACAAAACAGAAATCAAGTCCTTAAGTTAAAACATTTAAACTATTTTTAATTGAGTGATTATGTACTAATATATTTCAATAAATAGGCAGTACATTAACTTGTAGAGAAAGGCTTAAAAATAATCCATTCAGCCGGGCACAGTGGCTCACGCCTGTAATCCCAGCACTTTGGGAGGCCTAGGCGGGTAGATCACGAGATCAAGAGATCAAGACCATCCTGGCCAACATGGTGAAACCCCATCTCTACTAAAAATATAAAAATTAGCTGGGCATGGTGGCATGTGCCTGTCATCCCAGCTACTTGGGAGGCTGAGGCAGGAGACTCGCTTGAACCCAGGAGGTGGAGTTTGCAGTGAGCCTAGATCGCGACTCTGCACTCCGGCCTGGCGACAGAGTGAGACTCCGTCTCAAAAAAAAAAAAAAAAAATCCATTCAAAACTCCGTTGCCTTACTAGTTCCAGCATCAAAGTACACTCCTTGAAAGTATTCTGTAGAAAAACTAGGGTATTTATTCTTTTTCACATGAGAAAACTATTTGCTCTCTAAGGGTTTACATGAAAATGTAGTTAGGATACTTTGGAAAACTATATAGAAATTTACTAACATTATTTAATCACCAAAATAATCATCTTTAAGACTTAAGGGGAATGTTAAGTACTAGGGTGGAAGGATTATCTTGAAATTTGAAACTTTCTACATAGTGACACACCTCTACCTGTATTCTAGTTGTAGCATATGAGGGTATTGCTGCATACAACTAGAGAGAGGTCAGAGACCTGGCCAGTGTGATTCACCATGGTTCCCTAATGCCTAGCCCACAGTAGGTAGTTGAAAAGATTTGTTAAATGAATAAGTCAGTACAATCATGAGTAATAAGTAGAGACTAATATACTTTTAAGAGATATTTTTATTTTTTACATTTATATTTTTCACCGTGAACAAATATTTTACAATCAAGGAAAAATCATCTTATTTAAAACATCTTATTTAAAGATGTGATATAGGAAGTAAATTTATGAGGAGGAAGAAAATCACCTTTCTCATGAAACTGTGCATTCATTCTTTCACTTATGCATGCAACAAGTATTTATTACACTGACCGTACTCAAGATACAGTACATGGAGCTGAATATATAATGGTGGAAGTAGGACACAAGGACAAAGAAAAATGTCCATCTTGTATGTTGAAGCAACTTGATCTCTTTCATTTATTCAAACATTTGGTGAGGCTGGGCGTAGTGGCCCATACCTGTGGTCCCAGTGCTTTGGGAGGCCAAGGAAAGAGGATTGCTTGAGGCTAGGAGTTTGAGACCGGCCTGGGCAACATTGAGAGACTCATCTCTACAAAAAATTAAAAAATTAGCTGAGTGTGGTGGCACATGCCTGTAGTCCCAGCTACTCAGAAGGCTGAGGTGGGAGAATTGCTTGAGCCCAGGAATTCAAGGCTCCCAGCCTGGGCGGCAGAAACATGTAGTGAGTGCTGGCCATAAGTAGCATCTCTGATAGGAAATAAAAGTTGATATGTTTGGGATTTGGGAGATAACCACCAGGATGGTTCAAAAATCATCCACAATTACTTGAGTTTAGTTGCTTAGTGTCTTCTTTTATATGGGCTGCTACAGCAAAATACCATAAATTGGATACCTTATGAACAACAGAAATTTATTTCTTTAGTTCTGGAGGCTGGAAAGGCCAAGGTCAAGGTGCTGGCAGATTTGTGTCTGGTGAGGGCCCGTTTTTTTTTTGGTTTGCACTCTGGCTGTGTCCTCACATGATAAAGGGAGAACTCTAGTCTCTTCAGCCCCTTATAAGGGCACTAATCGCATTAATGCAGGCTCTCCCCTCCCACCCCCTAATACAGTCGCCTTGGGGATTAGGTTTCAACATATGAATTTTGGAGGGACACAAAGCATTCAGACCATAGCACTTAGTCATGTGATTCATTGGAAATGTCTGCAGAACTTGACTATTTTTCAAAGTTGATTCATTGATAGAAAGAATTCCAAGACTAATTCTTAAGGTAAGATTCTTTTAAGATTACAATCCACAGAGTTTTCAAACAAGCTCATTATTGTGCTACTTTCTAGTCTCTCTATTAATATAGTCAGTTGTTAATCATTAAGGCTGGATGTACGTACTCATGCAGTAACAGATGTTTCAAAAGTGCCTTCTATTCAAGTACCGGCTGGGCAATGAGAGGACAGTGTTTGCTGTCAGAGAGCTCACTAATGTAGAAAAAAAGAAAAGTGGAGTGGGAGACTATAAATGAGACCACAGGGTTAAATCGCAATGCGAGAGGAAAACAATAAAATACTTTTAGAGGCTATATATGTTTTGCCACAGAAAAGCCAAATAGTAATTTACCTTGACAGTAAGCATCTAACATGGGATTTGCTATTCCTCCCCTTTAAAATACAAAAATGAGACTGGGCGTGGTGGCTCACACCTGTAATCCCAGCACTTTGGGAAGTCAAGGTGGGTGGATTGCCTGAGCTCTGGAGTTCAAGACCAGCCTGGGCAACATGATGAAACCCCATCTCTACTAAAATACAAAAAATTAGCCGGGCTTGGCGCCGTGCGCCTGTAATCCCAGCTACTCAGGAGGCTGAGGCAGGAGAACTGCTTGAACCTGGGAGGCGGAGGTTGCAGTGAGCCAAGATTGTGCCACTGCACCCTAGCCTGAGCAAGAGAGCGAGACTCCATCTACAAAAATAAAATAAAATACAAAAATGAGGCCGGGTGCGGTGGCTGATGCCTGTAATCCCAACACTTCGGGAGGCTGAGGCAACCGGATCATGAGGTCAGGAGATCAAGACCATTCTGGCTAACATGGTGAAACCCTGTCTCTACTAAAAATACAAAAAGTTAGCCGGGAACGGTGGCCTGCGCCTGTAGTCCCAGCTACTTGGGAGGCTGAGACAGGAGAACTGCTTGAACCTGGGAGGTGGGGGTTGCAGTGAGCCGAGATCACACCACTGCACTCCAGCCTGGGCAACAGAGCGGAACTCCTTCTCAAGAAAACAAAACAAAACAAAAGTGAAAACACTGCTGAACACTCTCTACCCTTCATATACTACCTAGATATAGTCAAAAATGAGTCTTATCCAGCCTCCTCGATTTAAATTCTGTGTAGAAGTTGATGACTCCTAAAATATGTCTCTACCTAGACCTCTCCCCTGAATTCTAGACTCTGTACCCAACTGCCTATGTAACATTTCACTTACAAATTTCTACACAGTTCAGCCTTTCCTTAACCCATAGAAGAACTATTGATACCTGGCCCCACCACCGTGGAGCCTCTCTGTGCCCAAGTTTTAATCATCCCTGTTTAATATCACCACCCTATATCTATATAGTGATTTAGAACCAAACCCCCTGAGGTACCCTTGGCTCCTGTCTTTCCTTCACACTGCACATCCAGTCTATCAGCAAGTCCTGCCATCTTGCCCTCCATATCCGGAATGTGACTGCTGCTCAACATCATCACTGTTAGAACAGTCTAAGCCACCCCTTTTACTAGGCCCCCATTCTTTCTCCTCCAGCCTATTCTCCACATAGCAGACAGAAATATGTCAGATCACATCACTCCTTGGCTTAAAAGCTCTGACTATCTACTGTAACTAGAATAAATGCTAAGCTCCTTGCAGTGGGCTACAAGGAACTCCATACTCTCTCTAATGTCATTTTTCTCCCCATCCCCATCCACCAGCCGCTTGCCGTTCTGCCTCTTGATGATGTTAAGCCCTTTCCTATCTCAGGCTTTGTATTTGCTAGTCATTTTTAAAACCAGAGCTTCACTTGGCTTCCTCCTTATCATTCAAGTGTCACTTTTCATGACTACCTCAGCTAATGTGTCCTTCCCCCAGTCACTGTCACATAACTCTGTCTTATTTTCTCCATTACACTTAATCACTATGTCGGATTATTCATTTGCTATCTGCTTCTCCTGACTAGAATGAAAACAGACTTTGTATGTCTAGAATAGTGTCTGGTACACAGAAGTTGCCCAATAAGTACTTGCTAACTGTCATCTAGATTTTATTTAATGTCTTTGTCCATCTGCCAGGTTAAAGGCCTAAATGTCATTTTGACTCCTTCTTCTCACTCCCTCATTAAATCTATAAGCAAGGCCTAATGCTTCTGCCTATCAAATATCTTCCAAATGTGGTTTCTCCTACACCAACTAGGTCCTCATCTGTTCACTAGACTATTATTAGATGAGCAGTTTCTTCCCCAAATCTCTTTCTAAAAAAGAACAGCAGGGTTTTTTTTTTTTTTTTACTTCCATGCTCCCCCCTAAAATCCCTTGAAACCTGCACAATGAAGCTGAAACCTTGAACCCTGTTCTAATGTCACTTCCTTTGTGAACCCTTTTCTCTGCTCCCCCAGCCAGAGACAACCCCAATGTCCTCTTAATGCTTAGATTGTCTTTTATGAGTTCACTATAGTGCAGGTTCTTGAAAGGCAGGGGCTATAGCTTAATTAGCTTTATGACCTCAGCAACTATCACACTGTTAGACATATATGATGTAACATAAATGCCCTGTCAATGATTTCTGGGTAGATAACTGAAAAAATAAATAATCCACTTATATTTATTAAATTCTGTTTTCTACTTTACATAATAAACAGACAGTTATATCTTTTCTCACCATAAAAAAATTTTCTTGCATTTCTTTGGAGTTATCCATTTAAAAATCTGTTAATTTACATTATTTTTGGCACTCTTACTACATTAGCAGGGAAAAATTTAATAACTTCAGTTAGCTTTAAATATATATATACATCTGATTAAGAAATCATAACTATTTGCTAACTGGAAAGATTCTAATTATTTTAATTTTTAATGACTAAGCAATGTTGAAATATTCTCTATAATGAGAACACAATTAGTAAATTAGCATGGGTTCCATAAAGCTTAAAAATAACATTTGTAGTTGCCAAAATATAGCTCAGTTTTCTAAGAACCTTTGGAGAAGGTGGCTTTTAGTATACCGAAAGAGGTTTCCTTTGGCAAGTTCAGATAAACATATAGATCGCCTCTTAGTTTCAAGGGATTGTGTTAGACATGGTGGTAGGGAGGATACAAAGATACCTAAGACCCAGTGACTCTGACTTACTGATGCAGGAATTCTCCATCTATTTGTGGAAAATTTAGCAAATCACTGTACTGTAAATGAAATAAAATAAGTTCCTTACGCGTCATAACTACAAAGGTAGCTATGAGATTTTGATGGAAGAAGGATATTGTCTGGGGGAGTCAAAAAGGGCATCATGCATTAGATGAGCTTTAAACTATGAATAATTTTGTCTACTTATATGATTAATTTTTTATGATTAAGAAGTTCCTGGAAAATGAAATTCTTCATTAAGAACATTTTAGAAATACAGAAGCAAATCCTAATGTGAAATTGCTTTACACACGTGAATCTCAATGGCTGGTAATAAGGGGTTAAAAAATGAAATGAATGTAGCCTGGCCTATGCTACATTGTAATTTTAATGACAGTTAAAATATTTGTTAAGTGTCTGTGATATTTTTCATTACACTTCATAGCCCAAATATGTTTCAAAACTGTGTTCTCCATTCAAGTACATCTCTTGACATTATGGAAATTCTAACATCTAGATGGAATAGAATTTAAAAAAGATCTGGTTTGGGCATCAAATAGGTTAATTTTTACAGACTTAGATTATAGGATATTTTAGCGCATTTACACGAATGATTGTCTATGGAAAACAGCGTATTTGTATTAAGTAATTTGAGAGACTTTGCAGTTCATGAAAGTGATGATAATTTAGCATTCACTCCAGAAAAATCGAAAGTTTTCAGTACTTCCTGAAGTAGTGTTTGTCTCTTCTTCACCTCCCTGTTTAGGTAGTTTCAGGTTTCTCTCAATAATAAATTAATTAATGCCGCATCTACATCATAGTTTCCTATGTATCATCCTAAGATATTATCACCTAAAATAGGGTAACTTTAGGAGACATGTCACTGAACTATCTAATCATCAAAATGTGATTTTTACTAAGTTGTGCATTACTCTGTGTTTTAAGAGTCATTTGTAACTTTTAACAAAGTTCACCATGTTTTTGGTATGGAGAGAGTGAATGTGTATAAATCCATGTTTGGGCTTATTAAAATTAATGTCATCAGACTCTGATATTTGAGGGAAGAGTTACGATTCAAACTAATTATCCAATTAAAGGATTAGACACATCCTTTTCATTCTTCTTTTTTCCTTCTTGCCCTTCTGGGTAAATTTTGGTAGTGAGTTATAATGATGTTGCATCTACTTTTACTGTGTTGTACTAGTCTTGGAGCCTGTAACTTACAGCTCAGGGAGATAAACCTGTAGGGGCCCAGTTTTGAGTTTTTGCCATTATGACTCATCTCTTAAGAGAATAAACATTACATGTAAGCAAGTCGTCATTCTTTTTAAATTTGTAGTCTTGGAAAGTGTTTTATATTGTGAAAACTGGAACCGTATTAGCTAATACTTTACCAGCGGACCTGTTCTTTTTGGCTTTAAGGTGTATTTTGGGAATCGAGAATGTTAGTTTTAGTTTTTAATATAACTATGTCTAATTTTGGTGACTGAATTTTAATCTAGTTTTAGCAGATATTTTTAGGTTGTTTATTTTAAGTGTTGGTTGAACTTAAATTTCTTGTATTTGTAACTGCAGTTTTTTAAAAATTTGAACTTATTTTTGATCTCAAAGACTGAGGGATATTTTTATTTACTTATTTTTATTTACTTAGTGGCTTAAAGATAATAAAATACAAAAACAAGCCAATAAAATGCTCCCCACAAAACCATAATTCCATTTGTGTATTTGTCTTGAGTGATAACGAATTCACATATGCATATGGAGACACATATAAAATAATAACTAACAGATGGTAGAGCTGCAAAGTAGGATTTATAAAGATTATTATCAGCTGGTGGTATTGAGATACTCCTGTGGTTATACTGACAGAAGACACAAAAATTATTTATATTAAGAAACTGGCACTAACATCTCCCCCCAACTTCTGTTACCAAAGTAACTTATTGCATATTTAATATAAATTTCTTAATGAAGAGGTAAAACAATCTTATGGCCAATTTGTACTAGCAAATTTAATAGAGTTGCAGAAATAGTAATTAAGGTAGTAGCAATAACAATAAAAACTGTTTTGCTAAAATTGTTAGGAGCATGATATTTCTAGTAGGTAAAGGAAGGATTTAAGGGACTTTGTTTATTCAGGTAATTTCAAACACACTTCTCAATTTAGTACACAGCGGTCGCTTTGGAATATTGTACAATTGTAAACAAAACTTGAGTTCTTTTGAGCTAGGTATGGAAGCTGCATTGTATATGAAGCTGCATTATAGAATTCATAGTTCAGTAATTTAGGGAAAAGTTGATTTGTTCATTTTTGTTCATTTCTTTTTAAAAACTTTTATTTTTAATGGACAAGTAATAATTGCATGTATTTATGGGGTACGGTGTGATGTTTTGACACATGCTTACAATGTGAAATGATTAAATCAGGCTAATTAACAAATCTATCCCCTTATGTGCTTATCTTTTTTCGTGGTAAAAACATTTAAAATCTCTTTTAGCAATTTTGAGTATACAGTGTATTGTTATTTATTAAAGTCACCATTCTGTGCATTAGATTACTAAAGCTTATTCTTCCTGTCTTACTGAGACTTTGTCCCTTTTGATCAGCATCTTCCCTTTCCCTACCCACTCCCTTCCCTCAGCCTAAAATTTGATTTTCTGAAAAAAGTATGAGATGCACATTTTAATAAAACATGTTCACTCTTCTTCTGATGTTTTCATACATCCATTATGTCTTTCATAGAGCTATAGGAGCCTTCAGATTCTGTAGGGACGCGTTTCCTTGTTGCTTTTATTTCAGATAGTTATTGAAATGAATGAAAATATCCTTGAGATTTGTGAATCCCATGTGATACAGACTTTGGTTACTACTCCTCAAAGAATGGAATAAGATTACTGCATTAAAAACTGGGTTTTGTGTAGAAAGGAATTGGGGACTCAAAGTATAGAAAAAAGGAGACTGGAGGGGGAGATTTTCAAGAACAATTTCAAATGTAGCAACAGTTCTTCTAGTGGATGCCAGGATTTCAGTTTTAAGAATTTTTTAGTACAAAATGGTATATAAGAAGTATATTAATTTAAAGCATCGGGGGGTTACAAAGATGATTATGAAACTCTTTACTCACACAAGATATTCATAGTCCAAATACAAATATAATGGATATTGCTATTGAAGCCAGTTTAAATTGGTACAACTATTCTTGGAGAGCATTTTGGCAATAGGTATTAAGAGCCATAAAGATGTTAATATACTTTGACAGTAATTCCACTTTTAGGATTCTGTTCTAAGAAAATAGTCTTTTAAATCCACAAGTTGTATGCTAAAAAAGATGGCATATTCAGTCAGTGCAATATTTTTCAGTTTTTATAAATGACACTGATGATGAGTTTTCAATAAAATATACAGATATAGTACTTAATTTTATAATTTTAGTTAAAAATGCAATATACAAAATTGTATATACAGTATGATTGCTGCTATATAAAAACTATGCAGAAAAAGATGATGTAATACATAAAAACATTAAGAGTACTTGCATTTGGGATGATAGCTACATAGGTTAAATCATTCTTTCCAATGTTCTGATCTTCCAATTTGTCTATAATGAACGTATCTTATATTTTAAATGATAGTAATGTTGGTGATGAGGAAACAACGTATTCACTCAAGGATAGTTTTTGCAAGAACTATTTTGTGTGATAGTAAAACAGTGAAACAGTCGGTCTGTTGAGAATGATCATGAAGGAGATATGTTGGCACTTTGCTCCCTTGACTCGTTTAGGTTTAAGGTCTCTTAATTAGTTGATCACAGAGTACCACATCTGACCACAATTTGTCAAAACATCTGTCCCCTGACACCCAGGGACCTTTCCAGCAGCGAGAAGAGTGAGGTGATTTGGGAGGTTATTCTTCTTATCTCTTTGGAAATCACACGGCCCAAACTTTTCTCATTAATCAACCTGTCAATGTCATTGAATCACTTATAAAGGCATATTTTCCCCCACAAAAGTGTATGGGTTACTGGCTTGGACACATATTTGTCTAAACATCTCACTTCTTTCTTTTTATCTATGATGCTGAGACTCCTAATTTAAAGATATGAATTTCTAGCTTTATGATAATTAGCTGATGAGAACATAATTTTATCAAAGAATTGCCAGGATTTTTGTTCATTCTTTGTTTTTCCTAATATAAAACCCTTTCTAATTTCTGATTTCTTTGGGATATGAAGCATAGTTAGATTATTGCACTGTGTCATTTGAACAGATAAATTTAATTCTTTGACATGTTTATCCTCTTATGCAGCATACCGTTTGGTAAGAAGATTTTGTAGAATGCATTTCTCCAACCTTTATTTTCATCTGAATTGCTGGGTCATATAACAAAATAGAAAGTGCACTTTTGTTGGACTCCTTAGCTCGCTAAGTATGATCTAGGATATGTTGCTGAGATTTCTTCAACTTCAATTCTTAGTCCATGAAGTCAATGAATTAGGTGCAATGTTTGAGCGCCCTCCCTGCCCAGAAGTCATGGCTGTTTACCTCTTTGGAAAGCGAATTGGGGTTTTGCCACAAAATGCCAACCTTTAAAATAATGCTTTGATAGGGGAGAAAGGGAGATGGGAATCTGCTGCTTAATGAAGAGATTTTAGGCATTGATTAATCAAGCTTTATGGCCTGTTGGGTGGGGAAAATTCAATGGTCCTTGCAGGTAAATTGTCAGACTGCAAAAATTACTTCAAAGATTCTTGCTCTTCCTAAGAGTGTTTGTCTTGGGAAATGATAAATTTGGTCACTGGTAGAGAACAATAAAAAATACTCACGTTGTTATTTCTTTTAGTCTATAGGTAATCTTGACTTATTTTACAGTAAGATTAGCACAGGTTGTTTACCCAGAGCACTGCCAAGATAAACTTACAGCCTGCTTCTCAAAGTTTGTGAAGGTCTTTTTCGTAACTTCAAATTTGTACATTTTTGTTACCGCAACATCTGTATCCTAACTTCACCTTTGCTGGAAAAATTATCATTGAAAGGTCATAATTCTGGTGCTTTCTTCTGGCTTGCATTGGGGTTAACTAGCACACTGAAACATAATGTTCATTCACCCTAGCCAGTGAGTCCAAACCATGTGAGGTGTATGAGAGCAGCCCTGTTTCCATCCAAACTGCACATATGGTGTGGGTAAGCCAGTAATGTGAGTTTTATGCAATGTTTCTGCTCATGTACACAGTCTGTTGCTCAGCACCAATTATTCCCTGCCAGAAACCCGCTAACCTGCTGCTTTTGTAGCTCTGCTGGATGAAGTTAGGTAGCTTAAAATGACCACAATGATATTTATTTAACTTTAGCAATCTTTGTTTGTTAAAGTTATGTAACTTTAAGTGCCCAGCACATCTGTTGATTGATCACAATTGATTGCAATTAGAATCTAAGAACTGGAACATTGTTACTGCAGTTTGTGGAGATACACATGTGTTAATTATATATATTTAGAAGGAGGAATCAAAATGTGGAAATACTAGCTTTTTGTTTACCAAATCTAGTTTTCTGTCTTCAATTCAGATATTATTATTTAAAAAAAGATATATAATATTCTGTTTATACTTTGGTAGTCACCTTGTTGTCATTGTTTCCAGTTTCTACTTTTATAGCTTTAAAAACCACAAAATCAGCAGGGTGAGAGGTCCATGTTGGGAGAACAACTGTTCCCTATTTCACACAGCCATCTTTTTTTTTTTTTTTTCAAATTCTGTTTTTTAATTAGTAGCAAATGGTCCTTATTTTGTTCTCCTTTGGTTTATATTACCATTATAACTTCTTGAGACTATATAGAGAGTTTAAGTGCAGCCATTTTTATGATGTCTTCCCACCACTAGAGATTCCTTCTTGAAGGATAAATTTCATCTGAATCTTCAGGCAGTGGAAAAGTAACATGTAGGTATGTACCTGGTCTAACTGACATTATCTGAATATTCCACTTTGTACCTACTGAGGAGTCTTCTTATGAACATGCCTACATGAGTGCACCAGCATGAATACATAGAAAAAAAATTATACTTTAGCTTAGTAAAATTTAGGTAGATTTTACATTTTTCTCCAGGCGTAGCCAGCCCCATTCCTTACTATGTGCCAGGTTTCTTTGTTTGTTGTTGTTGTTGTTGTTGTTGTTTTTATACGGAGTCTTGCTCTGTCGCCCAGGCTGGAGTGCAGTGGCGTGATCTCGGCTCACTGCAAGCTCCGCCTCCCAGGTTCACGCCATTCTCCTGCCTCAGCCTCCGGAGTAGCTGGGACTACAGGCGCCCGCCACCATGCCCGGCTAATTTTTTGTACTTTTAGTAGAGATGGGGTTTCACCATGTTAGCCAGGATGTTCTTGATCTCCTGACTTCGTGATCCGCCCGCCTCGGCCTCCCAAAGTGCTGGGATTACAGGCGTGAGCCACCGCGCCCAACCCAGATTTCTTTGTTTTTAATGAACATCTGTGTTCTTTCTACCCTATTCAAGAACTGAGATTAATTTTCATCTGTATAAGGGTGTGTGATAACTACTTTGGGGATGTTACACTCTTTGGAAAGTACCTTTCACACATCACCTTTTAAATTAATTAAGAAATTATTATGGGTGTGAATTTATACATTTTCTCTGATACTACTTATGTAATAGATGTATGTATTAGAACCTCCTAATATAAAAGCTAAAAGCTATAATTGTTTTTAAAGTAATAGCAATCCACGTTTTTTTTCTGCCTTTTTTTATTTTTTGAGACAGAGTCTCACTCTGTTACCCAGGCTGGACAACCTTGGCTCACTGCAACCTCCACCTCCTGAGTTCAGGAGATTCTCCTGCCTCAACCTCCCAAGTAGCTGGGACTACAGGCACGCTACACCACGCCTAGCTAATTTTTGTATTTTTTAGTAGAGGCAGGGTTTCACTATATTGGCCAGGCTGGTCTCGAACTCCTGACCTCATGATCCGCCTGCCTCGGCCTCCCAAAGTGCTGGGATTACAGGGATGAGTGACCGCGCCCAGCCCCTTTTTCTGCCTTTTTATGCCACTTGCAGAGGGAGAAAAGATTGGTGTATGCTACACATAAGAGCACAGTGATAGTGTACTGAAGTACCATTTACATTAAAAAAAAGCATATGAAAACTTTCTCACAACTTTTTAGCTGAAAAGCTGGTAAATGCTTGTATAACCCTACTTTTTAAGATGGTTTCTCTTGGAAAATAGTTTGAAGAACATGCTGTTTATTTGTTCATCAAGATATTCTGGCATTTATGACTAGCTCAAACCAACCCATCGGAGAGCTATATATTTCTACCTCATTGCCTTAGTCCTGCACAGATTGCCTTCCTTGTACTATTGTTCAGTTTGATTGAATAACTTGGTGAGAAACTGCTGTGTAGAATTTACTGTGATATTTATTATGGAGGTGTTACTAAGGCATTGTCAACTACATTAGATAGTTTCCCATGTGAAGTCCTACTTAGGTATTCTAGTTTCATATTGCTTTTTTATTTTTATTTTTTGAGACGGAGTCTCGCTCTGTTGCCAGGCTGGAGCACAGTGGCATGATCTCGGCTCACTGCAACTTCCGCCTCCCAGGTTCAAGCGATTCTCCTGCTTCAGCCTCCCAAGTAGCTGGGACTACAGGCACCCAACACCACGCCCAGCTAATTTTTTTGTATTTTTAGTAGAGATGGGGTTTCATCATGTTGGCCAGGATGGTCTTGATCTCTTGACTTTGTGATCCGCCTGCCTCAGCCTCCTGAAGTGCTGGGATTACAGGCGTGAGCCACTGTCATATTGCTTTTATACTAACAAAATATTTTGTTTTTCCTGAGGTGGTAATAGTCTCTTTTTCTCATGGCCATTGTAAATTTTGTGCCTAACTTTGTTTTTTTCCATTTTCCATTGGCTAGGGGGAAGCTCAGACCTAAATTTACAGTTTAGTTTTAGTA
Source organism: Gorilla gorilla gorilla (assembly GCF_029281585.2). Classification (NCBI taxonomy): domain Eukaryota; kingdom Metazoa; phylum Chordata; class Mammalia; order Primates; family Hominidae; genus Gorilla; species Gorilla gorilla. Next base: position 15,256,521 of record NC_073230.2, read on the forward strand.
ACTATTTAAGACCTTATGAGATATGCATCTGCATGCTTTATTTTCCTCTCACCTGATGCTCCTGTTCTATATTTTTCCTGGACGTAATTTTTAACTTTATTGTGAGTCTTGTTAGTTGCCTCAGATTCATTTTGTAGAGGAAAGGGTTAAAATATATTCCTATAGGTAAGTATATTTATGTAATACTTCTACAAAATATATTTATATTTAGAGTGTGCTTTTTATTTTAATAGGTTGCAAGTGGTATACATAATCTCTAATTTTAATCATCTTTTGCTCCTCTTTCAAATCTCTGATAAAATCATACATAGGGGTTTGACTGCGAGAACGTGTGTGACATTGAGTACCTTCCTTAACCTGTCTCTCCCATGCCTCAGGTGGAGTATGGCAGTCAGCTACACACTTACCTCCAGTGCAATGTGATTTCTTCAGGGTCCTTATTGATTTGAAGATGCAGGTGAAAGGAGCCTCCTTTCCAGGTCATCAACCTTGCCAAGCTGCTTTCGGGCAGGGTGTACCGCAGGCATCTTGCAACTCTCACTACTTGTCACATCAGCCACTTCATGGTCTCCCTTCTGTATACACTTTCAATCCTAGATATGCTTTTTAGATGGTTTACCAGTTGGATTTTTGATGTCAGTATAGAGGATGTAGGACAAGTACCTTTCTAACTTAGAGAGAAAGATTGTCTCAGGAGTGATGGTTCCTCACAGTAGCAGATTTTCATAACCCTTGCTGTAGTGTGGATAGCTGTAAGAATGTGAACTGTATCAGACAGACTTGTAGCTCAGATCTTGGCTTTACCACTTATTGTACAGGGTTACTATAAGAATTTGGTGAGTCAATATGTAATATTTATTTGTATGTCTATATACACAGTATCTGATGTATACTAGATACTCAGTAAGTGTTAGTTTCTTTTTAGATTGGAAGGAAATTATGGTTAATGCCTTAAAAATCATGCGAGAGTAGAGTAGAATTGATTAAATCATTTAGGAATTATGCTCAATTGAGAGTTACAGTAAAAGGCAGGGGTTTAATTTGGGGCTTAATTTTTCTCATGTGACAAGAAGTCTCATAGAAGGTAGTTAAAGTATTGATTCAGGAGCTCAGGAATGTTAAGACCAAAGTCCTGTAGTTCCTCATAGTTGCAAGTTAGCTATTGCAGCTCCAGCCATCATATCTACTTTCCAGGAAGCAGGAAGGAGGAAGACAGCAAAGGGAAAATAAAACTATCTGTGTCCAGAAACTTTTCAAAAAATCTCTAACAGTTTTACTGGCCATATTGTAACATATGGCCACCCCTAGTGGCACGGGAGCCTGGGAAGGAGCCTACTTTAGCTTGGTACTTTGCTACTACCCCCAGCAAAATCAGGATTCTATTAAAGATGAAAGGAAGGATGAATATTGGGTAGACTATAAGAGGTCTCTGACATAGGTATCAACCTATTTTGCTTTTAGAAGGTTCATTTGTCCAAAAATAGATATCAGCGGAGGAGGGGGAGGACAAATAGAGAGAAGCATTCATTAGTGATGCCTGGATTCTATTTGGGGGCACAAAGTCTTTGAGTAGTCATAGTGGGACAAGAAATAAAGAAGGACATTAATTAAACAAAAAATCTTGGATAAGCTAAGCACAGTGCTGGTAGGACCTTTACATGTATTAACTCATTAATTTTTACAGACGAGGTAGGCAATATTATCTATATATCTTATAGAGGAGGAAACCAAGGCTCAACAATACCCATTTCCCAAGGTCACAAAAAAACAGTAACATTAATGGAACCGGAATTGAGACTTGCGCCTGACTAACCACAAAACCTATGCTTTGCATCGTGTTGTTTTCCTGTCTCCACTATATAAATAACGCTGCAGAAACCTGCTGTTTCACTTTGCTTCTCTTTTCTGCAGTGCCTTCTCCTGTGAGGTCCACAATAACTATATATTGACTTCAATGATTTGTGTGGAGAACTAAACTGAGTGTTCTATAAAAGATTGCTGCTGTTAGTTGCTGAAGGCTGTAGAGATGAGGCCGGGAGAGGAAGAAGTGGTGCTTCTCTCTTATCACGGCCACTCAGAGGTGGGAATGACTGCCTTGGGATATATGCCACCAGTGTCGGTAGCATTCAAGGACATTCTTTGGGAGAAAGAGAATGTGGCAAAGCAGCAGTGACCAATCTGAGTGAGCCAAAGTCCAAAAGGAAAGCTGATAGAATGACTTGGCATGGAGGTGTGTCTTCTCAAGTCAGAAGCCTGGGAATTATCTTTGACTTCTTCCTCTTTCATTCTCAACCCAATTGATCACCAATCACTTTATTTCTACCTCCTCTGGCTACCTTGCTTATCTGTCCTTTCCTCTACCTCCCCACTCCAACTACAATGGTTCTGGCCTTATCTCTCACATGGATTATTACAAAGTGTTTTTGTAATAGCCCTTAATGCCAAGTCCTACCTTCATTCAATCCATTCACCCACAAATCTGACCATGTAGTTGCCTTACTTGATGGCATCAGAGGCTCTTCAGCTGCCTGCAGGATAAAATCCAGTAATTTGTGTCTACCGTGCATATATGGTCCTTCGTGGTCTGGTCCTGCTCCTCTGTGTAAACATTCAGGTCTGTTCTGTGTCACCATACAGAGTTTCTTACCATTTCTTGAGTATATTCCTTTCTCTTGAAGTTTGTGCAATTTCTGTCCCTTCTCTGAAGAACTTTATCCCATACGTCTTGTGTTCACTGAGCAAATTCCTGTTCATCCTTCAAACCCCTGCTCAAATATCTTTCATCTTCAATGCCATTTAGTCTCCCCTCTGGTCCCTTAACACCTTGTACATGCGACCAGGAGTGCCATGAAGTGGGGATTCGGGTTGACTCATCATTGTTCCCTGTGCGTGGCATGCATCAGCCACTCAATAAATATTTAATGTTTGATGTGTGCAGGAACAGTCAGACTAGACAAAAGACAGAAGAACTTGTTATCTAAGTATTACCCTTAACCATGAAAAGCTCTAATTTTGGATAACCTCCTTACCTTTCAGTGCTAGAGTAATGGGAATATATTTGAAACATTACTTCATCTCTCCGAAGTGAATTATTCTCACCATGTTCTTAACAGTTTCTGTTAGTTTTTCAGGTTATGTTTAATAATTCCCATGATACCAGCTGAATGATGATTCTAATTCTCAAATCCTAAAGTGACTCTTGCCTCTCTTGTCCAATTTAACCTGCCACATTGATTTTTTATTTGTTATGTATTATGACTTTCCTCAAAACTTGGTTGTCTTTTGGATTTTCTTTTCTGTATCTCATCCGTTTTTGTATCCATTCCTGACTAAAGACACATTTTCAATGGTACTTTTTACTTTTTAGATGTTTCAATATGTTCCCCCCCCCCCCCCACCCCCTTTTCTTTGAGACAAGGTCTCACTCTGTCAGCTGGGCTGGAGTGCAGTGGCATGATGTCAGCTTACTGCAACCTGCACCTTCTGGGCTCATGTGATCTTCTCACCTCAGCCTCTCGAGTCACTGGGACTATAGTCATGTGACACCAGGCTCAGCTAATTTTTTTTTTAAACTTTCAGGTTCAGAGGTACCTGCACAGGGTGTGCAGGTTTGTTACACAGGTAAACATGTGTCATGGGGGTTTGCCATACAGATTATTTCACCCATGTATGAAGCCTAGTAGTACTTAGTTATTTTTTCTGCTTCTCTCCCTCCTCCCACCTTCCACCCTCTGATAAGACCCAGTTGTTCCCCTCTATGTGTCTGTGTTCTCATCATTTTAACACCCTCTTATAAGTGAGTACATGCTGTACTTGGTTTTCTGTTCCTGCATTAGTTTGCTAAGGATAAAGGCCTCCAGCTCCATCCATGTCCCTGCAAAGGATATGGTCTTGTTCTTTTTTATGGCTACATAGTATTCCATGGTTTATGTGTACCACGTGAACAGACACTTTGCAAAAGACATACACCTGTCCAACAATCATATGAAAAAAAGCTCAACATCACTGATCATCAGTGAAATGCAAATGAAAACCACAGTGAGATACCGTCTCACATCAGTCAGAATGGCTATTAATAAAAGTAAAAAAATAACAGATGCTGGCAAGGTTGAGGAGAAAAGAGAATGCTCATATACTGTTGGTGGGAGTGTAAATTAGTTCAACCATTGTGAAAGACAGTGGTGATTCCTCAAAGACCTAAAGACAGAAATACCATTTGACCCGGCAGTACCTTTACTGTATATACCCAAAGGAATAGAAATCATTCTATTATAAAGACACATGCACACTTACGTTCATTGTAGCACTATTCACAATAGCAAAGACATGGAATCAACCTTCATGCCCATCAATGAAAGGCTGGATAAAGAAAACATGCTAATTTTTGTATTTTTTGTAGAGACAGGGTTTTGCTATGTTGCCCATGTTTTTTCCTCTGTTTTTTTGAGACGGAGTCTTGCTCTGTTGCCCTGGTTAGAATGCCATAGCACAGTCTCTGCTCACTGCAGCCTCCACCTCCCAGGTCCAAGCGATTCTCCTGCCTCAGCCTCCCAAGTAGCTGGGATTACAGGTGCATGCCACAACACCCAGCTAATTTTCGTATTTTTAGTAGAGACGGGTTTTCACCATGTTGGCTAGGCTGGTCTCGAACTCCTGACCCCAGGTGATCCACCCACCTCAGCCTCCCAAAGTGCTGGGATTACAGGCGTGAGCCACCCTGCCCGGCCCTCTCCTCTTATTTTTAAGCAGTGATTCCTAAGGGTAAATTTGTGTGTGATTTTTAGCCCCATAGTACAGGACCTTCTTGCACAAAAATTAGGAATTTGACAAAATAAGTAAATGACAAGCATCTGAAGATTTTCTTCAAACCATGAATATATTACTGCTTCTCAAAATTTTAAGCCCCCATTTTTGATGTATCAAATAACATTCAGCAGTTGTTTATATTATGCTATATCTGGTAAGTTGTAGGTAATTACTAGAAGAATATAAGATTCTTGAGAGCTGCATAAGTGTGATTTCTGCAGGGTCTCTTTAGGTATGCTATGCTATACACACGCTGGGAGCCTGCAGAAATCACACATACACAAAAGGGCCACTGAATCAGATCTGAAAGAGGAGGGCCATTTTGAGTTGGATAAAGCTACGTGTATATTACTTGTTTTTTCCATGCCTGATGACATGGAGAACCAAAACCAGTGTTTCGTGCTTTCAACAAAAATAGTTTTAGTTTTGCTCTGAAAGAAAAATGGGTTCACATTCTGAAAAAGGTGATTTTGTCACAAAAATATCTGATGAGTAACTTTGCATTTGCGTTTTTATCATTGCCTAACTAAAACCTGTTCAGTTTGGTTAATAAATTATTAATACAGTTCTTTAACTTCTCATCCAGGTACACTGTTGAAATAGCAGACCATCCCATTTATTTCACCAAATATTTCTTATACACCTATTTTGGATGAGGCTCTGTTAAACTCTGTTCTCCATATCTGAAAATGTAGGGGTTATTACTCTGCCAAAGATTTGTGGTTAAAAAAATTGTGTTATAGTTCTAAGACTCATCATATCAAGATCAAGCAAAACAATTGACCATGACCAACTTTGGGATTGAAGGCTATAGCTATGTCTTTTAGAGGTAATTGTCACTCAGGCAAATTTTAGGGCATCACAGGGCTAAACATTAATTAACCAAATGAATCAGTTTCAACCACTGCTTTTCCTCAATTCAGTTAAGGGTTAAGGAGTTACTAATACAGAAAGATGATGATATAGGAGAGTATGAGATCTGAGGAAGATATATTATGAGGATTATTGATTAAATTATAGATAAATTATAGACTAAAGCATAGTAATATGAGAATGTTTCATTTTCTGACGTATTTAACTTAATTACCTAATCTCATTATAAGTGATTAAGATGAATACTCAGCTTGTATCTCAAGATCTTTTTAGGTATTGATTATAGCATCTATAATTCCACTGACTTTTTGGTTTCTACATGCATTGCCTGGCAGTATCAGTCAGTTCACAATTCAAGTTGAAATTAAAATTTTCTAACAATAAATGAGAAACAAAAAGTAACATTTATTTTAAAATATTATGTCTTTTAAATTTTGAATATTCAGATTTGAGGATTGAATACTGGCACCTCTCTGTCACTTATGTTTTACTAATGATCATCTATGCTTCAGCTCCTCAAAATGGCCTGTCAGGTCTCAGTTTAGCGTGCAAGACTTTAAGCTGTCTTTTGTGGTTTCATAAGGGCCAAAGGGCTTGTTAGCCTGGAATTGAGTGTATTTTGGTACTCATTTGCTTTTAGTTATTCTTTTCTTGATTTTTTTCAAACTCTTCTCATGAGGAAAATCTACAATTCCTACCAATTAGTCATAAGCCAGTTCGGATTTAGGAATTGCATAGTTTATTACTTTGAAATATTATTTTATTCAAATATTTAGCAAATAGTAAAGATGTGAATATTTCACTGAATGTTGAGTGATTTGGCTGATAATTAGATCCTCAGAGAAAAACCGAAACTCCTGAAGTTTGTTGCAGGATCTGAAAAGTAACCAGGAAATCAGTAGTTTAATATGTTAAGTACTTGTTATTAATGAAAATTAAGCATGACTTTTTTAGGATTCAATCCCTGTTTTTAGTGGTAAAGCTTCCTGGTATTTTGTAGCTTACTGTGTTCATGAACACAAAAGAACAAGTAACCTCACTAGTGGCTTGAGATCTGAGTCGCAGGAAAACATTAGGTAGTAATTAAAACAAAGCTTTCCCCCCACCCCCCAGTTTGTGAAATTGTAACCACACTGCCTAATGCAGTCACCACTTGCCACTTGTGGCTATTGAGCACTTGAAATGTGCCTAGTCTGTATTCAGATGTAAAATACATGCTGGGAATCAAAGACTTAGTATGAAAAAAAGAATTGTAAAATATCTGAATATTTTATATTAGTTACATGTTGCCTTGATAATGTTTTTGATATATTGGATTTAAAAAAGAATATTAAAATTATTTTCACCTGTTTAACTTTCTTAATGTGGCTATCAAAAAATTTAAAATTATATGTGTTTCACCTCACTGATTTATTGTACAATGCCAGTCTAATAGATTTAAAAATTCTTAATATGTACAGTAAATATCAGATATTAAAAGCTTATATGATTTGGTTTTTAACCTCTGAACAGTCAATTCTTTGGAAATCTGAGAAGCCCAATTATTCTTTGGTCTCTTCAAGGGCTCCAGGTTGAAGCAGCTGTTGTTTGAAATTGCCAGTCCTGATTCAGTTGACTAATAGCAATCGATAGATATGGAAGGCTAAGTACCGCTCTGCGGTTGTGCAGCCAAATGAGTGAACTGTACCTACTGTTTCTCTCCTTTCTGCCTCTTCCCCTGATGGCTTTTATGTGGTCGTTAGTATTCAGTTGATGTTTATGGTAACATAAATCTAAATTGGTTTTCAGAGACCCAATTCATGTTTTACTATATCCCATAAATTATGTCATAAATTATCATGGTTGACCATCTTATTTACAACTCTTGAGTAATAATCTATCACTTATTATATTATTACATATTACTGTAATATTACATTATTATTACTTATTAGTAAACAAAAATGAGTTCTTGATGTGCTTTTGTATGATATCAGCCAAAGCAAAACCTACATATAGTAGGAACTGGAAAGCAAGCATTTATTAATAATCAGCCTCTCTTTTCCAGGGGGGTTTAGCTATTTACCTGTGAAAAGCTTGTGTACTTTATTTCAAATTTTTGATGTATGTATTGTTTGACAAAAACTTAAAGGGTTTGGGCGCACTGAGAATAGTACAATGAAGTCACACTGTATGAAAAAGAGAGAGGCAGTTGGGTAAATGCTGATAATAATGAAATCTGTAAGGTCAGTCTGTGAAGATAAGTGTAATATTTGAATTAGTCATCTACTTTCTCTGAAAAGGTAGTAAGTTAATCTTGTTCCAAAAAAAAAACAACCCGAGCCTGGTTGTTTTGTTTTTCATGCCTTTCATCTTGGGCAGTCTTTTGTATATCATGCAAAGGACCATACAATTAGCATGAAATGAGAGAGCGCTTTTTAAATTTGATGAATAAGGGCTCTTTTTCTTCAGCTGATATGCATGCAAGGTGGAGGTCTATATCCCACCAGCACACAGACCACTTGGTATCTGCCCTGTAAGTAGCTCTCAGTTTATATCTGTGCCTTAATGAGGAAAGGGTTCTGGAAGTAATAAAAGTAAGCTTAAAGTGCATCAGAAATAGCCATAACGCTTTAGTGTAAATACAGAAAAATTCCTAGATTTGAACAGTTGGGCTTCCTACCTTGCTTGGATTCCAGAGATGCCCCTGTCATTCTCTTTTTCTAGCAATCAATTGAAGACATATTAGTAAGACTTCTATGAAGACGAAAAACTTTTTTTGGTTGTCTTCTCTGTCATTTATAATGAAAATATGCTTTGTTAAGAAATTTTTTTTAGGTGACATGTGTTTAGAAAAATTTTCATGCCACTATATTTTTATGGGCTGTTTGCTTTTCAGAATACTTGTCTGTGAGGTTATAGTGCTAATAATGTGTCAATGAACATTATTTATTCTTTTTTTAAGGTTTTAATATTCTGTTTTATTAATTAGGAGTGCTCCTCCCTTGATGTTTTATACAGAGCACAGTATTTAAGAGATGAGATCCCAATGTTGTTGGGAAAGTTTTTATAATTAGTCATTTAAGCTCACACTTTTATATTGTTGTGCTTCATAATCCCCTAATATGTAGTTAATAACACTCCTTATTACATAAAGGAAGCCAAAATGTCACCCCCAAAAAGATAAATAGGTCATTAATTCAGCCAACTTTTTTCCCTGAACTATGATTGCCAGATTTAGCAAATAAAATTACTGGATGCCCAGTTAAATTTGTGTTTCAGATAAACAATAAATAATTTTTTAGTATGTTTGTCTTGTGCAATATTTGGGTTATACTTAGACCAAAAAAATTATCTATATTTGATCTGGCAACCCCCGCCATAACTCAGCCCTCTTATTAACTCAGAGAATTCCCAAGTCTGGCAAATGTGGTGCTTGGCCCTCCTGCACTCTTGTTTGCCCAATTTTTTTGAAGCCCAAAGTGCCTCAGGTATGCTTTCTCATTTGTCCACATGTCTTTTGGGAGATAGGAATTGGGAATTGGGCAGACTCTATTCACATCTTGCCTACTTTTCATTTTTTAAAAAAGAGAAAATGCTTTCTCTTTTATTTTTAAAAAACATATTAGCGTATATATTTCTGGATAATTTTCACAATAATATGTTTAAAGATGGTAATAAGGATGATTTAAAGACAGATTTCAATATGAGAAATCTAATGCATCCCCTCTCCATTCCCTTTAGGTGAAAAATGCTTCCTTGTAAAGTGATAATATTGATTCTTAAAGCTAAGAAGACACCTACAGCAAAAAGCTTCAGCTTCTCCTTCTCACATCTCTTTATTTTTGGTTCATTTAGTATTAAATGCCTAGCAGTATAATCCCAGACAAAAACCTTTGAAAGAGTGAATTCATAGAGAACGTGCATTTCCTGGGTGCCTTATAAACAATGTTGAGGGCAAGTGGATAAAAAGTGACTATTCCAAACAACAAACATTGCCATCAGCTGAATGATTTTTAACCTTCCTTTCCTTTCCCTCCCCCACCTCCCACCTTGCCCTCCGCTCCACAGAATCAGAGAGGAACCACTTGTAACTTGCATGTCCTCATCCTTTGTCATCTAGATCATTACTGAGGCTTCCCAGGTGATATTCCTTCCTCCAGCCTCACTCCATTCCAAGTACCCCGGCTCACCTTCAGTAACTACTTATCAGATAAAATCCAAGTTGATTAGCATGGCATCCGCCACCCTCCCTGACCTGTGTTCTAATTAATTCCCCCTTATTTTACTTCTTCCTCAGTGCTCAATGCTACAGCAATAACAAATATTTGTCATACATAAAACATTCATATCATCAGGTTTTGTTCATTGTTCCCTCTGACTGGAATGCATATCCTCTTTCATCTCCATAGCAAAATCCTATCATCCTGGAAAATCCTGTTTAGGTATCATTCCCTGTGTGAGGCTTTCTCTGACCACTCTTCATCATCCTTAGAATGAATTCTGCTATCCTACGTGAGCTTTTGTATCCACTTGTGGTACCACATGCTTCACAGTGTTTTGTCATGGTTTATTTACATGACAATCACCAGTAGAAGTTTGGAAGATTTTTGAAGATAGGACACTATCATCATCATTTTGAATCTCTACTATCTAGTACTAACCCACAAATAACAAGCACTTGAGAAATGTTTGAGTGCCTGAGTGGATCAACTGTACACTTGGTAAAACTTTAGGTAAATTTCATCCTGTTAAACTCGTCCTGTGTATTAGCCGCTCACTTACCACCATTTGTCTCTCTTTCACATCAATTGGTGAATAGAAAAATGGCTCTTGATTTTTCACCAGGATAGCTAGTCCACCTATGCTGTTTATTAGTTAACTGGGTTTTGTTTGTTTGTTTTTGTAGAATAAATAAAGTAGGCCCATATAGAGGGGTGGTTATGGGTAGCATTATGTAACAGAGGTGTAAGTGTGCCTTTGGCACACTTTCCATTCAGGTTTATAGCTCTCCTTTCAGTTTTTATATCCTTGACCTCTAAGGCTGCCTGTCAATATCTTAGGGATGGGAATAGAGTGGATAGGAGGTGGGCGCGGAGGGGAGTGTAATCTTCCTACAGGAAAACTTTTCTGTTAATATCTTGTGTTCCATCCCCTCAGGGCCTACCCATCACTGAAGTTAATTAATAAGTCCATTCACAACGAGATAGTCAATTATATTGATACGTTAAAGTGTAACTCTTCTCAGATAGCATTTTTATTTTTACAGAAACTTTAAATCCATCTGTATTAGTCCATTTTCATGCTGCTGATAAAAACATACCTGAGACTGGGCAATTTACATAAGAAAGAGGTTTTAGGACTTACAGTTCTGCATGGTTGGGAAGGCCTCACAATCATGGTGGAAGGCAAGGAGGAGCAAGTCACATCTTACATGGATGGCAGCAGGCAAAGAGAAAGAGCTTGTGCAGGGAAATTCCCATTTTTAAAACCATCAGATCTCATGAGACTTATTCACTATCATGAGAGCAGCATGGGAAAGACCTGCCTCTTCCCACAACATGTGGGAATTCAAGATGAGATTTGAGTGGGAACACAGCCAAACCATATCACCCTATTTCCAAAAAATGAATAATATTGGCATGATATATTTTATAACAAATATACACTTTACAGTACCAAGGAAAAAGGTGTTTGTGAAAAAGCTGAGGACCTTTTAATCACCACTCAAATAGGATTCCCTAGATTGTGCCTATAATGTGTATAATTGTCCCTCAGTATATAGGGGATTGGTTCCATGACCTCTGCAGATACTAAAATCTGAGGGTGCTCAAGTCTCAGGTATAAAATGGGCACAGTATATGCATATAACTTACACACATCCTTTCCTATACTATCAGTCATCTTTAGATTACTTGTAAAAGTTAATATAATGTAAATGCTATATAAATAGTTGTTATGATGTAGTGTTTTTAAAGTTATACTTTATTGTTGTATTGGTTTTTTTCTAATAATTTTGATCAGTAGTTGGTTGAATCCATGGATATTGAACCTAAGGATACAGAGGGCTGACTGTATGTACATGGATGAATCAGAAATTGCATTTGGCTGAAAGTAATTGATATTCCTGAACTGGTGGCCTTAACAAAACAGGGGTTTGTTTTTCTTTATCTAGAAATGTCTCAGGTTAGGCAATTGAGGGCTGATAATAGTGGCTCCATGATACTAACAGTTTCCTCAACTTTTTCTCTTTCTGCATCACCACCTTTAATTTTTGAAGATAGGACACAATCATCATTATTTCGATTCTCTAGTATCTAGTACTAAGTCTCACAAATGACAAGCACTTGAGAAATGTTTGAGTGCCTGAGTGGATCAACTGTCCACTTGATAAAACTTCAGGTAAATTCCATCCTGTTAAACTGGTCCTGTGCGTTAGCCACTCACTTCCCACCATTTGTTATTTCTTTTGCCTCAATTGGTGAATAGAAAAATGGTTCTTGATTTTTCACCTGGATAGCTGGTCTACCCATGCTGTTTATTAGATGTGTGATTTTTATATATCGGGTTGCCTCTAGATTACAAGATGGTCACTGCATCTTCAACCATAGCAGGAGGGGACTAGGGTAAAACCCACCCCCCTTTAAGTAATTTTCTGAAAGCCCCATATAACAGCTTTCATTTACATCTGATTGACTATATCTATCAGCAAGGAAGGCTCAGAAATGTTAGCTAGGTGCATTGCCACCCTATCACCATACTTACCTGTAATTAAAGAAGAAGAAGAAACATCCACCAATACACAACTACTAACCTTATAACAATTCAAATTTTGCCTTTATGGATCATTCAAGTCAAAATAATTAGAACTAAAATTTAGTTTATTTTCATTAATATTTAGAGAACATTCCTTAAGATGGAATTACTTTAATGAATTATAAGGAATTATAAGACTATTCAGAAAATATTTATAGTGTGCCCCATTTGCATAGTGCTGTGCTCAGTGCCAAAGGAGATGGATTAATTCTTTTTCCCCCGAAGTGTTTTATCAGTCTCACAGTCCAGGATATATATATATATATATATATATGTGTGTGTGTGTGTGTGTGTGTGTGTATATCACATGAAAATTTAAATAATGGAATATTATAGCATATGATTTTGTGTTAATCATGTAGTAAAAATGAAATCACGTAGTGTAGACTAAATTCTATAGGAAAAATTCCAGATACAAAGAGTAATTGCTGTGGCTGCAGTGGCCAACGAAGGTCTGCAAAAGGTAGATTAATAGATTTGGCAGGCAAACGAGAATAGCAGAGGGCAGTCCCCCTGTATTCAACTTGTGCCACCTATTATTTTAGGATATTTATCGTACTATATCTCTGATATGTTCTTTAAAATATTTTTAGTATTTTAAAATATTATTTATCCACAGTTTTAAAATTGACTCATGTTTTAATACATATATTTGAAGAGGAAATTTTATGCCAATATCATATACGTAAAGCTGATTTTACTTACCAACTAAAGATAACTTTTGAGAAAATACAGTGATATTAAAATTTTTAAATGCATAATGAACTAGAAGTAATAGTAAGATATAACTTCTAGTTCATTACTTAATAGTAAACAAATTAAGTTCTTCAGTGGGCAAAATGGAACATTTTGTGATCAGTCAGTAGTAAAGGGATACATGGCTCAATGGCATGTGGTTTAAGACAAAGATGAAGTTCTACCTCCAATAAGACAATTCTGCCTTTTAATGAAAATTACTACCAGCAGCAAAAACTCCAATTCACATGTACATGAAGTTGGAAATATATAAATATGTTTAACCCCTCTTCTTATAGGTTGTTCGTAGAATCAGTTTTTAACCAAAATGTTATAGATGACTTTTGTTTGGCAAACAATTATTCAAGAAGCCACTATAAGAACATTTTCAAAGTCTTTTTCTTCTTTTGAATATGTCAGGTTATTGGGTAATGTTTAAAAAGTTGTGGAATGAAAGAGACTCTTTGTCATTCACCACTACCATCTTGTTTGTGAAAATACTTATGAAAACCTTTCATCAATTTCAAAATATTTTCAGAGAATTCATTTGAATTTACAACCTGGCCAGTGTTTTTGGATGTTTGATAGTTGCTGGTTGGTTAAAATGGCTGAATGAGATCCGGCATTCAGTAATAATAGTAAAAGCTATTATTTGTTGTTCTACTGTGGTTAGAGACTGTGTGGAGTACAGTACATGCACATATATCATATAGCTCTCCCTATTTGAGGAGTTGAGAAAACTGATGCTCAGAAAGGTGAAAGTTTGACTTACTCAGGTCACATACCTAATCTGTGGCACAAACTCAAATTCTGATTTGTTGGGTTCAGGCCAAACACTTAAGCCAAGTCACTGAATCAAAACTGGGGAATACAGCTCTGACTCATGCTTCTTCTCAGAGCCCCTGGTCCTGAGCTTCTTGCAGCTATATCAACCCGTAGGGACCCCATCCCTGCTGACTTCTGTGTGTACACACGCATGCTAGTTTGTGCAGGGGCTAAGGGGCTGCCTGTAAAGGCTTTGATCCAGAAAAAGAAAGGGGATAGCTCTTGACCTGTCTTGCACACAACCTTGCGTTTCATTTTTCCTTCTCCTTTTTGCCTTTGAAGCTCTCCTGAACTCCAGCTTCCCAGTGCTCCTCCTCCTCCTCAATGCTTGTACAACCAGTGGTACTCTCCCCACTACTTAGGAATTACCGAACAGATTAGAGGGAATTATGACAAGAAAATCGATTGGCCCAGGTCTTCTAGGTCTTTGAATGTCAAATTTAAAAGTTTGAACTCTATTTTGTATGTGGTTAGGAGGTCATTGACAATAATATTATCTTAAATTAAGGTAGATAAAAATCAGTGGTTTTCCTCAAAATGCAAAGATGGAACACTATTATAAGGGATAACATGTCTATATAATATTGATCATATAGTCTTGTCACTGTCTAAGGAAATGTAAGTGTGTTGTAATAGCTCCCAAACATTTTCTTGTCAATGTTCTTTTCTAGCTAAGAGTTCTTAGCACTGGCATTAATAAGGACTTGGCCTTGTATAGGGCGTCTAGCAATTTTTCATAACAACAAATTTGGTGATAAGGATAAATTATTTAGGAAATAGATCTTTCCTGATGAACATTTTAAATTGTTACTGAAGGAGCAGCAGCAATCACTTGCATACCTGCACTGAACAGCTAGTCCAGTGCTAAGAGCAATAACTCTCTACAAGTTTGGGGAACAGGTGATTTCTGTTTGACTTTAATTCTTGAATTTATTCATTCAGCATGTAATTTTTAAGCATCTACTTTGATCATAGTTTTGTGTTATCCCTGGCAATGTGGGAGGTAGATAATAAGACACTTAGTGCAAATCATATAAATCCCTGGATAAAAAGTTAAAACCCATTTTCCTTTTCGTAAATATAAATGGACAAAACAAGGAATGTGCTGAAACCTGAGCTAGAACTATAGCCACAGTGCTTTAGGTCTCATATAATGAATCTGGCTGAAATAGCACATTTTATTTTTATTTTAAAGAAACATACGTTTCATATTCTGACATGATTTTAAATGCAATGCACGAGCATTTTACAAACCAATTTTGTATACTTTCCTTGATGGAAAATATTATGACACAAAGGTATATGTTAATTTTGTTGTCACCAAACCTAGTAAAACATTAGAAAAAGCGTGTAGTATCAGCCTCTGGATCTCCTTGGTCACATAGGATTAAGAGGCAAGGCACCCTCAAGTCATGTGTGACTGACTCATCTCTTTCCTCACATTTAATTATATTCACTAGGAGCTGTCAGAGAGTCTCCTACCTGTCCTCTCCTTTACCTTTCCTGTGCCAGGACCAGAGATCAGGCCCTTATCTTCCCTCATTGGATTTACTACAGAGTCTTCTGACAAATCTTCTTCCTTCTGACTTTTGCCTTTCTGGTCTATTCTTTACACAGCACTAGAGTTTTCTACTTCAAAAAAGAAAAGTTATATTATTTTCCCACCTCTCCCTCAAAAATCTACTATGTTATTTGTTCCTTAAGAGGCATTTGCCAGTGGACCTGCAGGTCTGGCCAAGCCCCCGCTAGGACTGTGTCTACCTTGTACGTTGTGCTGGAATCAACTTGCCATTTCCTAAACATGCGTTGTAATCACACAGCTCTCTGTCTGCTTGCTACAGATTGAGTGTGGAATACCTTTTTTGTAGCAGCTGCCCTGGAGGTTAGCCCTGCCCGTCATTTCCAGCCTAGAATGTGACTGTTTGCCCTGGAGCCTTTCCAGGTTCTCCCATCAGAGAAGTTCATTCTCTGCTTGAAGCACTTTCATACTATATTGATTTTTTACCTCTATTAGGTAAAAAATTATATGTTTTGGTTTCTCTCTTTTATATCTTTCTCTTTCTTTTCCCTTTTTCGTTTCTTTTCTTTCTTTTAACATGCATGTTTTTCTTCTTTGCTCTGGGTGCCCAAAAACTGTGAGCCAACTTCAAAGTGTGGAAACCACAGTCATACTGATTCTTACCTTCAGCATGTTTTGGTTCATTTTCCTTGTCCCAGACTTTCTATTTCAATGGTTTTCTTTATTCTAATGTCAGATATTGCCTCAGAACCTTTGTAAGAAGAGATACAGTAGGGTTTTGAGTCAATATAAATAAACACATAGACTGTAAGTTCTATGAATCTTTACTTGCCCATCTTGTATCTTTCAGTACTGGATAAGTGAAGTGAATGTAAATTGAAGCCTGTTTGTATCTTCCCATCTTTTTAAGTATCTGCATAGAAAAATTTGTTATTAGTTTTTATGGATAAGCAAATCACCCAAACATTTCCTCATGTGGCTACAAGAATATTTTTTAATTATAAAAAATATACCAGTCCTTAAAATGTGTATTTTATTGATAAAAATAAATGCTTGTATTTCTCTGATTCTTAAAGAAGATAATATTACAACAAATACTAATGATATGCATTTATAAGGAAAATTATTTGTATGAAGTTAGATATTCTTGGCTAGTATTAATTGGATTCTCCTGACTATTAATTTGATGTAAATCCTCAAGAGTTACGGTTAAGGTGACATTAGTTTTACTCTGTTTTAGCCTCTTACCCATATTTTTGTGTTCAGCATATCCTCATCTTAAAAGTTGCTGTCGCCAGGATATTCTAAGTATCTATCTCTTACAGAAATTTATTCTTGTTATATATTTTTGGAAGTACCATTCATTGGTGATGCATCATATCAATTCTCTGTACTCTTAAAAAAATTATCTGAAATACTTGATCATAAAATCAAACTAAGGAACAAAGAAGTTCTATTTGTTAGCTCCATTCTGGAGCCTGTCTTTCTGGGTACCTTTCAATGAAAGAAGTCAAAGTGGCCTCTAAATCACAGGCCACTTTTTACTCTTCTGAAATTGGATTACTTAGTTTTGTGTTGTTTTTAGGCTCTTTTTTGTTGATTATGTGAAACAAGCTCCCCATTGAACCTCTCTGGTGACTTGAGTCAGCGTTGAGAGCCCGGAACTGGGAGCTCTGATTCCCTTTGTGGCTTTTTGACAATTACCTAACTTTGCTGTATTTCTTCATTGACACCGTTGGGATAATTGCCTTTCATACCTCGTGGGAGTATTGTGAGATTAATTAATGTTTGTAAAGTGTTTTCAGGATCACGATGAAAGGTATTAATTTGTAAGCATGTGGTATTATTATAATTATTATTAGTAATAGGGATGGTTGTTTAATGCAAATTTTCTTCTAAATGTAGTGTCATATTTTCAAAGGACAACTTCTTTCTTTGTGGCCAGATGTGGATACAATTAACCCTTTACCCTTTATTTTGAAGATACAATTAGCCAATTGTGTGTGCAATTAGATGTGTATGCAGTTTTTGCCTGAACAACTAATTACAGCCCTGGTAAAACTTCTTTTGAAAAACGCTGGCCCTTTGAATGTTGACTGTGTCTATCTGTGTAATAAGCAATTTGTGCTAAGCATATTTTGGGGCCATGGAGGCTCCTGAATATTGAAGAATTGCTTTTGCAGTTACTTGAGAAAGATTTTATGTTCTTCATACCATAGCATTGTATTTTGCCATTGAGCCTACAAGTCCTCTTACATGGTTCTAGTTTCAAAGGTTTTATTGGTTTTTCTTAATCTTGACATTCAGTGGAAAGATTTTCCACAGACTGCATTTTGTGAAACAGGTTTTTCTTTTGGAATTTTTTTTTTCCCTTGAAAATTCCATTTCCTTTCTGTCTTCATTTCAAACATGTCATCTTATATCCTCCTTACTCACTAAAGAGGACTGATCCTCTCTTCCCAGATATGGCCTGGTGAAACCATTTTTACAGGGTGCTTTTAATCACTACAATGTAACTTCTATTTATACGGAAAAGTAGAAAGAAAAATGAGGAGACCCAGAAGATAGTGTTATAGCCATTTGTCTCCACTAATCTCCTAAGTGAAAGGGAAACGTTTTTGGCTTTTAATGGTGAGTTTAGTAACGGCCTCTTTTAAGACAGCTACTCTTTAACAGTCCTCTTCAGTGATGATCATTGAACTCTACTTTGCATAATGTACCATGCTACCACGAAGGGGGATTCAGAGATGGCCGACGTACAGTTGTTAACTTCTAGGATTTTAGAACAAACTGTTGACATAAGAAAGGTGCTTCTGTCTGCAAGCTGTAGTAAGTATTCTACAGAGTGCAGGTGGGATTCAGTGGAGGTGGTGATCACATTGATTGGAAACATCAGGAGAAGCTTCTTCGTAGTTGCATTTGAGATAGGACCTAATGGGTCGGTCAGCTTTTCATAGACAAGGGGGAAAGTTTGATGGAAATGAGGGAAAGTGTTTGAGCAAAGGATTGGATCTACTAAAACATAGGTTCAGAAAAGAGTGATTTGTCTTGCTAGAGTTGTAGTTATCTTGCAAAGGAAGGGATAGGAGATGAGACTGGAAAGGCAGCTTGGGACCACAGTGTGGAGGGCCCTGAAAGTTTGGCAGGAAACTTTTTACTTAATTCAGCTGACACTGTGGAGGCACTGCATGGTTTTGATGGAGAGTGATAGACTAGAGCTGGGCTGTGAAATCGGGCAGGCCTCACCGTGCCAGATGAACTGCAGTGGAACAGACTACAGGAGAGCAGATACACTCAGCAATGTTGTGGAAATTAAGACCAGAGTCATCTCTGGACTGTTGGCATTGGGAGTGAAAAAGAGAGTTACTACACACATGAGGCATACTGTGGTGTTAGTATTTCTTGATATTGGCAACTATCCTGACATGTGACCACCGAGGGCGATTCAGAGATGGGCAAAGTACAGTTGTTAACTTCTAGGAATTTAGAACAAGCTGTAGACATAAGAAATGTGCTTCTGTCTGCAGACTGTAGTAAGTACTCTACAGAGTGCAGGTGGTCAACATGACTGGGAAGAAAGAGGTAAGTACCTTCAATTAAAATAGGTTGTCAGGGAGCGGGCAGATTTCAGAGAATAACTCTTGGTAATTACCATACTATGGCACATTTACACAAATAGGCAAAGATGGCAGGATAGGAAATATACTTACTGGAGCCTATTAACCTTTACACTGTGAAAAACGAATTAGAAAAACTACACATATATGCTAAATATACAAAAACATAGTTCTATGTATGTCTTTAATCATGGAATAGCAGCCAGAACATGGTGGTTACTTTTTCAGGTTTTATTTGAAATACTTGAAATGAAGATGCCAGAGAGGAACAGTATTCTCCTATCTAATCTTACAAAAGTCTGCTTCCCATCTTATTCTGTCAAGCACTGGTTTCCAAGGAGATTCCGTGGGTAACCTATCATGTCATCAGCCTCAAGAATGTGGAGATCTACCCAAGTATCCCTAACATTTCTTTCTTTTTCTTTTCTTTTTTTTTTTTTTTTTTTTTTGAGACGGAGTCTTGCTCTGTCACCCAGGCTGGAGTGCAATGGCGTGATCTCAGCTCACTGCAAACTCTGCCTCCGGGGTCAAGCCTCAGCTTCCTGAGTAGCTGGGATTACAGGCACCCACCACCATGCCTGGATAAATTTTGTATTTTTTAGTGGAGGCGGGGTTTCACCATGTTGGTCAGGCTGGTCTCGAACTCCTGATCTCAGGTGATCCACCCGCCTCAGCCTCCCAAAGTGCTGGGATTATAGGCATGAGCCACCATGCCTGGCCTATCCCTAACATTTCTAGATAATCTGATATGATCTGTCATCCATAAATTTCCTATCCTATTTCCCAGGGTTTTTATATTTTTAGACAGCACTCCACCATGTCATTGGACACTGTCTCAGTCTGCTCAGGCTGCTGTAACAAAATACCATAGACTGGGTGACTTAAACAACAGACATTTATTTTTCTCATGGTTCTGGAGGCTGGTAAGTCTAAGATCAAGATTCTGGCCAATTCGGTTCCTGATGAAGAACCCCTTCATGGCTTGCAGATGGCCACCTTCTTGCTGTGTCTTCACAGGCAGAGAAAGAACACTCTCTCCCTCTTCTTCCTGTAAAGCCACAAATCCCATCATGAGGGCCCTACCCTTATGTATTTCTCTTACCCTAATTATCTCCCCAAACACCTGATCTTCAAATACCATCACATCGGCAGTTAGGGCTTCAACATATGAATTGAACGTATGGGTGGGGGTGTGTAGGGTAGAGGAAGAGATACACAATTAGTCCATAGCAGACAGTAAGCTTGTAATTCAGGGAGATATTACCAATTATTTTTCAGGAAACTTACAATCAGGGCAGAAGGCGAAGGGGAAGTAAGGCATGTCTTCCCACTGTGAAGCAGAAGAGAGAGAGAAAGAGCAAAGGAAGCCACACACTTTAAAAAAGTCAGATCTCTTGAGAACTCACTATCACAAGAACAGCATGGGGGAGACTGCCCCCATGATCTAATCACTTCTCTCAATAGATGGGGTTTACAGTTCGAGGTGAGATTTGGGGGGAAACACAGAGCCAAACCATATCATTGATCCTATTATGTTTTATTCACTTAATCTGTCAAGGACTATTAGAAGTATATTAGTCACTCATCATTGTAATTCTATCATTTTCTGTCTGTATTTCTGCTTTTTTATTGCTTTGTGTGTATCTTGATCTTGTTATTTGAAGCAAGATTTGTGACTTAAATTCCATTATAGATTTTATCTTTTATCAACAGCAAAAATGTCTTTATGTATTCTAAAAGCATTTTGCTGTCACTTTTATATGACATTTTCATTGTAACTTCCGCTTTTTTTTTTTTTGCTTTAAAAAAAAATCTTGCTCTGTGATTTTCATTCATTCACTCATTGAAACAGCACTTTTTTTTTTTTTTTTAAGCTCTTAGCAATATATGGAAGTGAGCAGGACAGCCATGGTCCTTTCTTGGGAAGTTTATATTCTAGTGTGGGAAATTGTACAATAAATAAAATAATTCTAATAGTGGTAAGTGCTATGAAGAAAACACAATAGTATGCTAACATGATAAACATCATGATAAAAGGCCTTTAAGTAGCAGTGGAGATTGTCTGTCAGTTAATAAAGGGATTTAAAACAATTCCATTTACTGAAATAGCTGATATGTGTACGATCTTACATCAGTTATTTTAGGTTTTCTGAGGTTTTGTTTCCATTTAGTTTGTAGTTCCATTTAGTTATGAGTAATATCTTGCTTTATTTGCTTGTTTTCTTCTCGATTGGTTTGGAGGATGATGTTATTTTTATTTACATAAGTGGATATTTTTACATTCACTGAAAACATTCTCTAATCTAAATTTTGCCTTTTTATCAAATCAAATGATTATATCTTTTGCTTTCTTCCTATAACATGAGAAATTTAATCATCCACGGTCTTGCTATTTTATGGTCTTTATTAATGTGGTCTTAAAGATTCCATTTAATTAATTGTATTAACTGTACTTAATAGGTTTTCTTAGCTACAATAATTATACCGACTTCCATATTTAACAGCTTTTAATGCTTACTGTCAATTTATGTACAGTAATTTAACCTTTCTGAATTTCTTAATTTTAGTGGTAAACATGTTTACATATTACTTTATAAATGTCTTCAGTATATTCTTAAGCTCTTGGATATTTAAAAGTGGTTTTCTATGGTCTTTACAAAGGAACAGTAATTTTACTAGCTATAAAAGTCTTATGTTATAATCTTTGGTTTGCTCAAAATGATCACTCTGTGGTTTTCTGGCCAACCTGATTTTTCTTCATTAGTAGGGAATATGTTTTATCTTTTCTGTTTCATGCTATAATTTATTTTTTATACCTTTGAAGTTTAGAAATTTACTATATATCAAGATAGATGGGTCTCAAGGCCAAGTGAGAGTTAGCAAAAACAGGTTGCAGAGTCAGATCTGCAAAGGTCTCAGATATTGGTATATCTCACATAACACAAACTAAATATGTTTACTATATTTAAATAAATAAAAGGCAAACTTAAAATATTATAATGATCATGAGACTTAAAAATTAAGTGTATTTGGGAAAAAAATAGAACATTAGAAATTAAAAACAGTTATTCAATGCGTAGGTTAAAGAGTATATTAGACATAAGCAAAGAGAGATTTTATAGGCTAGAAAACAGATCTGAAGGATTACTCAGAATGTAACACAGAGAGACATAGAAATGCATAATAATAGCATGAAGGATATAATGAAGAGGTGTGTCTAACATCCATCTTAATGGAGAGACAAGGTCAGAGAATGGGGCAGGGACAATATATGAAAATTAGGAGCTAGGAACTTTCCAAAACTATTTAAAAAAAATCTGTCTTCAGATTTAGAAAGCCCCCCAAACACAAAGAAGAATAAATGAAAGAAATCCACATTAGACATATAATAGTGACTCAGTATAACACCAAAGACAAACAAAATGACCTTAAAAGACTGCCTTAAAGGAATTAACGGACCTAAAGCTGATTTGTCAGTAACAGCACTGGATCCAAAGGCAGTCAAATAATATCTTCAAAGTGGTGAGAAAATATAACTCAATCTAGAAGTCCATGTTCAGCAAAAATTTGAAGATTAAGGGCAAAATAATTTTTTTCAGATATATAAAACCTGAGTGAATATGCAGCAAGACACTCTCTCTAAAGGAAATTCTAAGTGATGTACGTCAGGCTGAAGGAAAATGATCCCAGATGGAAGACGTGACCTACAAGAGGGAATGACGAACTAAGAAAGTGGTTTATATGAGAATAAATCTAAACTAAAATTGATTGGTGAAACAATAATGTAATGGCTTATAGCCAACAACTCCGTAGAGAAGTGATTAGAGTGAAAGCATTCTAAAGTCCTTGCTTTATGTAGGAAGTTGGTTAAAACAAAAACAAAAGCCACTGACTAAGTATGCATGTTAACATTTCTAGGGTATTCACTAAAGAAAAGAAATAGTATAACTCTAAACTAGTGGAGATTTAAAAAGGAACAAAAAAAGTTAGTCAACCCAAAAGAAGTTAAGAAAAGAAGAGAAAAAGAAAGAGAGACAAAGCATAACAAGATGATAGAAAAAATGTGAATATATCAGTTACTATACTCTATGTAAATTAAATTTTCCTGTTAAAAAGCACAGTTTATTAGATTAAATTCAAAAGATAGACTAGCTTTAAAAATCTAAATACAGTACTGTGGTTTACACGGAAACCCTACATAAGGGTATGTAAAGGTTTTGAGAAATAGGGCGACATAACTACAAATATAGGTGGAATGGACTTTAAGGCAAAAGGTGTTACCAGAGATAGAGGGTCACAAGATAATGGTAAAAGATTCATTTCACCAGGAAAATATGACACTTCTAATGTTGTATGCCCCCAATAACAGACTTTATATAAAGTAAAAAATGGACAGAAACACAAGGATAAAAAGAAAAAATGTCATCAGAATTGGAGGTTGGAATCTACTTCTTTTAGTAATTGATTTATTGAATAAACCAGGTATCAGCAAACATTTTCTGAAAGAGAGGCCAGATAAATATTTTAGGCCTTGCAGGGCGCATATACTCTGTTTTGTGTATTCCTCTTTGCACCATACTTAGCTCATTGGGCCATACAACAACAGGCTAAACAGATTGAGTCCACAGGGTATAGTTTGTTGACCTCTGAAATAGAGAGTAAAAATTAGTGAGGGAATACATGATTTGAGCAACAGAGTTAATAAGGTTGATATTGACCATACATGTATGGAAGAGACATTCTTCTCAAGGATGCATGGAAGATTTATGAAAATAAAAAGCATACAGGACCATAGAGCAAATATCAATAAATGTTAAAAGATTATTATCTTACAATCAACATTATCCAGTCAACTAATACAATTAGTAAAACCACTTTTAGCAATAATTTGGCATTTCTTCATTAAATATGTGATTCTTTCATGATCCAGCAAGTTCATTCCTGGTCATATGCTCTAGATGAACTCTTGTACACTAATAGACATACAAGAATGATCACAGTGCTATTCATGGTAGTAGAAGCTGGAAACAACACAAATATCCATCATCCACAGAGTGAATAAATAAATAATGTTTATTCACCAATGAAATACTCTAAGGATATGAAAATAGATTTAAAACTGCTTCACATGGCAGTATGGATGAATCTTAACATAGTTTTAAGAGAATAAAGCAAACCACAGAAGAATAAATACAATTATGAAATTCAGAACATGCAAAGCTATCCGATATATTATTTAGAGAGAAATATGTAGATATATTGATCTATATATTTGTCATGTAGCTATAAAGAAGAGCAAAGCAAGAATAAACACAAAATTCAGATTAGCATTTACTTTCTAGCAGGGGAGGAAAAGGAATAGATGGGAGTGAGAGCAGACTCCAGAGTTCCTGGTAATGTTCTGTTCCTTAAATTGGGTGGTGAAACACAGCTGATTGTTGTAGTTTATTCTTTATGCCTTACACATATTATAGTATCTCCTCATTGTTTAATAAATGAAATAAATTACACAGTGGGGATGGAGTAAGGAAGTATGGAAACAGCAAGGGTGGGCACTTTTTTTGTTTTTTTGAGACTGGGTCTTGCTCTGTCATCACCCGTTCTGGAAGGCAGGGGCATAATCATGGCTCACTGCTGCCTCAATCTCCTGGGCTCTGCCAGTCCTCCTGCCTCAGCCTCCCCCAAGCTGGGACCACAGACACATGCCATCATGCCAGGCTAATTTAAAAAAAAATTATTTGTACACATAGGGTCCCTCTGTGTTGCCCAGACTGATCTTGAACTCCGGGGCTCAAGCCCATCTCTTGCCTCAGCCACCAAACCCGGCCAGATGAACACTTTTTTTTGAGCCTTTTTACTCTTGCTGTACACGAGAGCAGAGCAATAGAACAGTAGGTTGGAGGGAGACATGAGTAAAAGGGTTTCTTTGTAAATAGGACTTACAATAGCATGTTCGAATGCTAATAGGAACGATCTGGGAGAGAGGGGGAAAAGTCATAATAAGGAAGAGGAGAAGGTAGTTTCAAGAACAAAGTTCTTAAGAAGCAATGCAATCTACAAATGAGTGGTTTGGCCTTAGGGTCAAGTTGACAAGTTTAATGGGGATTGGGGAAGAATATATGGTACAGTTGCATGTAGGTTGGTAGATTGGTTTGTGGGAAGATGAAGATCACATCTAGAGATTTATGACCATAAATTTAAAATGAAACTAGTCATCATGATTCTATGCTTTCCTCCAACTCATATCCAGCTGCTCAAGTGCCTGCAGGTTTGCAGTTGGCAGAAAATTGGGCTTAACTGAGGTTGAGGTTTTGCTAGCTGAAAACATGGTCGGAACAAACAGGCAATGGAATTGGGGTGTATACAATGATGAAACAGAGAATTCAAGCTGGATAAAGAAAGAATAGACATTATGGTGACCTAGACAGTGCAAAAATGGACCCCCCCAGTTTGGGGGGGCAGGGCAGGTCACAAAATTGGCAGAGTGTAGCTTCCAGAGTATGTGAGGTAGATTGTTAGGTAAATAGAGTTCTGGGGTTAGTGTAGTTGTTAGTGTCAGGGTCTAAGATGATCATGGGAATACCCAGCTCGGTTGAAAGAAAAGGATTTTGGAGGACATGGAACTGAGAGGATAAAGTGTTGGATGGGTTGTATATGCTCGTGGTCTTCAACCCCGACTGCACATCAGAATAATCTGAGGGACTTTCATAGAATATTGATGCCCCGGCCCCACCCCAGACCAATTAAATCAGGATCTCTGGTGTGGTTTCTTGGGAATTTGTATTTTAAAAGAGCTCGCTGAGTGATTGTAGTGTGCATTTAGGTTCACGTAGCTACGTGAATGTTGGCATTGCCAAGCCAATAAAAGAAGCAGTAGAGAGAACTGTTGTAGACTGGGGGACTATGGGAGGAAGGAGGATTGATTCAGAGGATCCCTGAGTACTTGAACAGCACTTAGCACAATTTATTGTATATAGTGTGCACTCAATTAATGGTAGCTCTTTTTATTTTTGTTATTATTGTCATCATCATTATTATTGACAGTGGCAATAGCAGCAGCATTATCTCAGGGAAAGTCTCCAGATGTTTTATCAAAGGTTCTTCACAGAAGGTTAAAAAGCACTAGTTTTAGATGATCATCAAGGAAAGTTCCTAATAAAGTTTGGCAAAAAAGCTAGAAGTTAGCAATATTCTGAATTGACGTTCTACAGTTGTTGTGAAGCTTGGAGGAGTTGTACCCCATCATAGCCTGGCTTAGCAGTCTGCAGTTGTCAGAAGCTAGCAGGTTAGGAGTTGGGTACCTTCTTTTCTCATGTCAAAAACCTAAAGGCTAAGACAGCTGGTTGCTATTTTCCCACTAATAGGAACCTTAGAGCCTTTTAGTTGTGTTTCAGTGTACCTGTGCCAGGGTTGGGATTGGGAAGAGGAGACAGGGATTAAACGTATAACATTCTAATATTTTATTTTACATTCCCAAATTACTTTGTGTGCATGTATACACTCTTACTCCCTTCTCTGCAAAAGAAGGAGTCAGGTAAACAGTACTATTTAAAGCTAATGTGTACTTGTGGGTACTTTAGTGACTCCCGAAGATGTGGTTCCACTAAGGAATGCAAGGAATTATAGGTACAAACTGTCAATATAACAAGTGATCTTTTTTTTTTTTTTGAGGCCAGGTGTTGCTCTGTCACCAAGGCTGGAGTGCAATGGCACAATCATGGCTCACATTTCAGGCTCAAGCGATCCTCCCACCTCAGCCTCCCAAGTACACTGGGACCACAGGCACACACCACCACACTTGGCTAATTTTTGTATTTTTTGTAGAGTTGGTTTCTCCTTATGTTGCTCAGGCAGGTCTTCAACTCCTGGGCTCAAGTGATCCTCCCACCTTGGCCTCCCAAAGTGCTAGGATTACAGGTGTGAACCACCACACCTGGCTCACAAATTATCACATTTTTGTACAATTGCATACGAAAATATATTTTAATATACATTCACTGGATCACTGGGAAAGCTGGCATGCAAGCAGCTTAGAAAAGACAATATCAAAGAAAAAATTCGAAAATATTCCCATCGGGAACATTCCAGAATAGTTCCGCTCTAATTTGAAGAGTAATGAGATACATCTCTCTCTTTATATCCAACCAGATTTTAGCTTGCTATAAAGAGACATACCTCCTATATTTTGTTTCCAATTGTCTTTGCACTCCATAATAATTCATGTCAGCTTGTATTATAAATGAATAAAAGATCTAATTTAAAAACCTATCATCTGATATGGGATGCCATACACTTTTCTCCATGGCCCTGTATGAAACAAAAATAATGATGACAACATTGGACAATGACACCAGACAGTAAACAATGTAATTTCTGTACAGTGTCTCTGTTGGGTATGTTAGGTAAGCAATAACAGTAAACTAAAGTTTATGTTTTATAAACCAATCATTTTTGATACTTTCAGCAACATCTTTGTCCTCATTTCAAACTTGAAATTCCCAACTATTCATTTATTATTACGTGACACTGAGTGGCTTAGTTCTGTGAGCCCCAGTTCTTTCTCTGTAAAATGAGGATAACTCTGCCTTCTGCACAGGGATGATATTAAAAGCAAATGATTGTGGAAATGCTTTGCAAATTAGAAATTTCTACACATAATGGTTTTTATCATCGTTTATTTTTTGTTGTTGTATTTCTAATCCAAAAAGTAGACCTTATTTTGATAAGCACAACCGAGACCTAGAAAGCTTTAAAACCTGATTTGGCATTACCAGTATGACACAAGGTCTTAAGATATCTGTCTTATTTCCAACTTGTGATTGTGATCCGTCAAATTTTAGAACGACTTATTAAGGTCTAAAAGAGAAATAGTACTGTATTTTCTGATAACCTGTGGGCAGTTCCCTGATGGTATTGAGTAAAATGTGGCAAGGCAAATTAAGTTACCTTTTTTAAAAAAAAAAACTAATATGGGTATTTCACTAAGAAAGCTTATTATCTGAAGAAAGCCATTATTAAAATAAAGAGTACATCCCTTACTCAATATGTATTCTTCAGAATCTTGGTCACTGGTGATCCATCCTTGTTTCTTTTAGCCTATCCTGAGAAAATTCTTTTTCTCCCCATTCAGTAAATATTTAAGCACCTGTGATACGCCAGCCATGGTACTCAGGGATGAAGACAGAATACAGTTATTGTTAAAAAGGTAGCACCTGTGATACGCCAGCCATGGTACTCAGGGATGAAGACAGAATACAGTTATTGTTAAAAAGGTAGCACCTGTGATACGCCAGCCATGGTACTCAGGGATGAAGACAGAATACAGTTATTGTTAAAAAGGTAGCACCTGTGATACGCCAGCCATGGTACTCAGGGATGAAGACAGAATACAGTTATTGTTAAAAAGGTAGACAGTGTCCATGCCCTCCCAGACCTCTCAGTCTATAGGGGACAAAGGTAGTTACAAAAACCCAGTAGGGTCTGTCCTGTGACTGTGAAGGGGGACGCCGTGGGCCAAGTGGATACTCTTGCCATTTCTTAAATAATATGGTTCTTTTTGAGATGGTTCTTCCAGTACTCTTAGCCCTTCAAAGAGAGATTTTTCTGGACATACAAATTTAAGAATCTAGTTAGTGAGCGGATTTTGCAGAAAATAAGTAAAGTCTCTCTGCCACTTTAAGAAAGAAAAGCAGAAGATGCCATTTTAAGCTCACTGCTTTTTAAAGTTGAGCATTTGACTGCAAAGTTTGTGAAAGGTCAATTGCTTTAGCATGTAGGTGTCCCTATCAGGGCCCATGTTTGTCTATTCTGAGATTCACTGCGAAGTTGAACCTCTTTCTTGGCTGAATCAGTGGCTCATTGGGTGGTTCTAGAACTAAAATGATTGCTAAAGACTGGTAGATTCTCCTGTGAAGAATAGTAAACCTGTTTTAAAGTGAAAGATTGTTAGAACTTAGAGTACTGTTCTTCCGATTACTTAGAGAGCTTTGTGTACCTCTCTGTTTATTTGAACTAGTCTTTGAGTGGATTGGCAATGAAGAATAATATTCGTATTCTAACACGCACTTCATAATATATGAAAGGAGATGAAGTATATTACCTATAGTTGTCTTATTTATTA
The DNA here is from genome assembly GCF_029281585.2 of Gorilla gorilla gorilla. Taxonomy (NCBI): domain Eukaryota; kingdom Metazoa; phylum Chordata; class Mammalia; order Primates; family Hominidae; genus Gorilla; species Gorilla gorilla. Next base: position 15,285,811 of record NC_073230.2, read on the forward strand.
TTACCTAACATTTTATTGTGCTGTTTATTTGGATAGAGTTCAAACTTGTTCGTGAATATGGACCTAGTAGGCTGGAAATAAACTTAAGACCCAGTAAAAAAGAGGTGTAACAAAAGAGTTGCTATGTTTTCTGCAGTGAGGATTCCTTATCACTTCATGATTCTTAGATAAAATCCTTTCCATCCAGGAAAAATTATACTTCCACAATTTACCAAACTGACAGAACAACTAACATGCCCCAGGCCAAGTAATGTCAGTTCTGTAATCCCCTAAAGCCATTCCTTCCCATAATTGCAAAAACTAACAGGGAACCCCCACACCCTGGCCCCTGCACCCTTGCCTGCCATGCTATATGTTTAAAATTGACGTTTGCTTGCAAGAGTAAACTGAGTGAGATACTAATTCTTGGTTTATGACAAAGTGTTCCTTTCTGGCTTGCCAGTGGGAATGAAGGAATGCTTTTGCGTAATGCCTGAATACTTATCCTAAATTCATAGCCACCTTCCACCTGACTAAATAAAAATGTATGCCAAAATTATTTTGAGGACCACTCTGGTCCCTTCTTCTTTCTCTTAACAAGAGGCTGGCACAGCATTTCCCACATACCTTGTATGCCGTCACTTGCAGATGTGATTATTGCAGAACCTTAATCTGAATCTCAGAGTGGAAACTGGTTGACATGAGGGCACAAATTCTGACACAGTCCAGAATTTTTTTTTTTCTTTTTGCTTTCAACAGGCTCTTTGCTGCAGACTTACCATTTCTCCTTTCAAGGTGGAGCTAAATGTTCGAATACTATCTATCACATAGGTCCTGGTTGTTTTAAAGTGTCCTACCTAGCTATGTCTCTGCTATTAACTTTTATTTTGTATTGTTAGTATGTCCTCTTAAAGGAGCCCAGGTGCATTTTATAGCAGTGACTGGCGTTGGTAGTATCTTCCCCAACATCACTGTGTTGGAATTGGCATTCATTGATGTTAAGATCAAAATGACAGCTCTTCTTTTGTATGACTTCACCTAACACATGATTATCTGGATTCTTTTTTCTTATCTTTTTTCCATTTTAGTTCAAAGTCAGACTGTAAGAAATAAAGTTAGACTCTAAGAACACAAGGCTGATTCATTAAGTAAGTACATTTTTTCTTAGGCATCTACCATCCACAGGTTTCTCATCCCTACCCTCCAGTGCCATGTAAGGTGCTAGTGATCCAACTAATATGTTAAACACATTCATATAAAATATTAGGGACCCCTTAATTTACTGTTTACAGCCTTTATGCTTCTAAAACGATTTTTAGTTTGCATTAAGAACTTATCTTTTTACAATTTATACTTTCAAACAGTAGAAAAAACATGGATAATTTCTGTTTAGTACAAAAGAATCCCCACCCAAGGTAAATCTTTTTTACGTAAAAAAATTTACATAAATTATTACATAATAGACTTCTAGGGCTGCACTGTCCAATATGGTAGCCACAGTCACATGTGGCTATTGAACATTTGTAATGTGGGTAGTCTGAATTGAAACTTGCTGTAAGTGTAAAATATGCACTGGATTTCAAAGTCTTAGTGTCAAAATGAATTTAAAATTTTCATTAATAATTTTTTATACCAATTATGTTTTGGACTGACATTTTAGATATATTGGGTTAAATAAAATATATTATTAAAATTAATTTTAGCTATTTCCTTTTCCTTTTTTACTGTGGCTACTGGGAAATTTTAAATTACATATGGAGTTCTTATTAATTTCTATTTAACAGAGCTGCTCTGTAGGGATCAAGATCTTCTCTTCTAACCCTGTCATTTTAGAGTTCAGGAAACCTCATAGAATTTAGAGAGTTTAAGTGACTTGCTTTAGGTCACATAGCATTTTAGTATAGTAGGAAAGCTTGAGACTAGAAATTTCTTTTAAATGTTAAGACTAGTGCCCTTCTCAGTGAAACTAGCTTTTTGTGACTCTGACACTTTTATTATAAGAGGAAATGTCTATTCTTCAGAATTTTTCACTGAACTCTTTAAAGCAAAGAGTCTCTATACTGTAGGTAAATGTTCCTTTTTGTTTGTTTCATAAATTTGAAACATCAGTTACTAGCTATTCTTAAAATGGCGATGGTTTTCCCTATGAAAACATTACATACAGAACCGTTATGGCAGCAGAAGTATTTTTAAAATAGATCTAGTTAATACCGTAGTAGAGTTTTCAAATTTCCTTGCACACTTGTAATACAAATATGTCATAAATTACAAATTTTTATTGGGTATCTTCCAATAACAGCTATCATGTTAGCATATAACTGGGAAATGATGCCAGTAAGAATAAGGCCTCCAGGCTATGTATTTCCTTGGTAAATTGTTAATACTAGGCAACTATTTATTTTCTCTTGCTAAGCTTTAACACTCTCTTTGCTAGTATTGTGAGAACAGTCTATCTTTGAGTGAGAGATTTACTCAATCATAGTAAAGTGATCCAGAATTCAGTTCTTAAGAACAGTGTAGAGTAGTGCTGTGTGATGTATGAACTGTGACCTTGGGCCATTTATTTGATGTGTCTGTGTCTCACTTTCCTATCTGTAAATTGGGGGTAATACTATTTATCTGTAAGGTAGTTGTGCAGATTTAAATGACACGTGTAAAGAATATATAGCATGATATTCCATAATATCTCATAGTATCCATTTTATCTCAAAGAAAAGGTAAAGATCAAGTATTTATTCTTTTCTGTAAAATATCTTTAGTCTTCTCCTGTTCCCTAGAAATCCTCTACCACTGAACTAAGAGTTTTTGGTTAAATCTGGTCATAGTGACATCTTATTTTCCATAGATATGTAAAACTTTGTAATTATTACCTGCAAGAGATATTACAATTCATACAACACTAATAGCTGGAGATACTTTCATTACAAATACAATGTTCATAAAATATCACATGTATAAAATAAATGTAAACAGATGAGACTATCTTAAAAAGCTCAGCTGAGTAGTAATATTTTTTAATTGGATTTTCAAAATCGTGGTAAAATTTTGATATGTTTTGATGGCTATTCCAAATACTGCTATTATAACATTGAATTGGATTTTAAAACTTGATGTGTACTGAGAGTTAGATTGTTAAAACCAATACTTTTCAATAATAACTCTTCCAAAATTGCAAATATTTTAACATGGAAGTATGCAAATTGAGTCACATAAGTTTACTTAAAAGACTTTTCATTCTATTTTAAAAATATATTTGATCATAATAATTGTTTTAAAGTGATACAGCTTAGGGTGACCAATGAACATGGTTTGCCTGGGACTGTCCAGTTTTAGCACTGAAAGTTCTGCATTCCAGGAAGCCGTTTAGTTCTGAGCAAACCAAGATGGTTTTCACTCTACCTGATGCTTCACAGTTTACATAGCTATATATATATATATTCTCACTGGATCTCTGTGCGATAGGAATGACAGTATTGTCATCACCATTTCATTAGAGAGGCCACATGCTCAGTTACCCTGGCTACCTGAATTAGCTTCAGGTCCCATTCTTTATGACATTGTCTCCTTTCCTCCAGATTTCAGTTGAAACCTCACCTCCCCAGTGAGCGTTTCTCTGAATGTGCAGTCAAAATTAGTTGTCTTTTTCCCTCTTCATCCCTACTGCCCATCCCATCTCATTTCATTGCATGTTACTCCCCCTTATAACACTTCCCACAGTTGGTTTCCTAGTGTTTTGCCCAAGTCCACACTGGACTGTAATTCTCACCAAGGCAGCATCATGACTCTTCCCCACTCTGTTTGGTGCCAGGCACATTATAGGGACTCAAATCTAAATGAAGCCTTGCTATGTTGCCCAGGCTGGTTTTGAACTCCTGGCTCAAAGCAATTCTTCTGCCTCAGCCTGTCAAAATGCTGGGATTACAGGCATGAGGCACCCAGGATGCACATTTTTTAACTGCAAAAACCAAAACCATTATCTATACCCATTTGGCCAAATTTCTCAAAGCCACTTGGTTTTTTCTACATGTAGCTACAAAATTCTTAAGATATTTTTAGTTGACGGTCATCTTTTGATGTATCGAACCAATATGAATTAAGCCAATGAGGAATTTTTAAACTTATTAAATAAAGAAATGAATTGTTGAAAGATACCTGTAGAAGCTCCTTTGAACTAATGATGTATTATCTGGCATAGTATTTTGAAAAATAATAATTTTTAACCATTGTTAACATTATTAGTCAACTACAGTATAACCTGTTTCAATTTACTAGTCTCTGTTTCATTTTTCCCTCAAATAACTGATTTTAACAGACTCTGTTGTACTACTAAATGTTTCAAGATATATATTATGGCCAATCTGTGTTTTAGTTTGCCATCTCAAAATAAAATGACACATGATTAATGTCTTCAGAAAGAAAACACATTTTAGCAATTTTTGATACATTGCCGTGAAATTGGTAATTGGGCTGAAGTTACACGAGTGTTGGTTGGTTTCCTGCAGGAAGTCTTCACTTTCTATATCAACAGTTGATCTGGTGTCTAAAGTGTTCACAGTTTGGTTAAAATTATACTCAGTACCAAAGATAGTACTTCCACCAAGGAGGGTAGAGTCAAATAACACTTATGGTGTTCTCAAAAATGACAGTAGAGGATATGCCAAATCAAGCTTACTATTATTGAAATGTTTACTTGAAAAAGTTATTTTTCTGAGCATTGTTAAAGGAAGGGAAAGGGAGAGATTTATGAAATCTTGCCTGGAAGGTGACACAGGGGTTTGAAAGCCAGTAAATCATTATAAAAATTGTAATTATTATTCAGTCATCAAACTTAAAGGAAAAGACAACCAGAAAGTTAAGTCTGCTTTTAGGATTATTAGGTCAATTGTCAGTATTTTTGAAGGAAAGAATTTTTTAAGCTATCCATATGCTGGCAATTTTTTCATATTTTACTGCCAACTTTATTTAAACTACTTTCTCAATTTGCAAGGATAACAATACAATTTCTCTTGTTCTTTGAAAAACTCTATATGCCACATTCTCAAAGTGTTATTGTTCTACCTGTTATGTAAGTTATGATTCGATTTGATATTACTTGCACTTCTTGGAATGAAATATTTCCCTTATGTTGAAATTTGGGATAATGCTGAGTATGATGGACTTGATGGACATGTTCAAATTTCATTGTAGAGAGTGAGGTAATAGTAACTAACATTTATTGATTACTTACTGCATTCTGCATTCTGTATTGAGGATCTTTGCCAACATTATCTCATTCAATCCTCACATCTTACAAATAGATTCACTTATTCCCATTTTGACTGCCCATCCCATTTCTTTTCCTTGCATGCTGCTCCTCCTTATAACACTTCCCACAGTTGCTTTTCTTGTGTTTGAGAATAAAAAGTAGCTGAGGTACAGAAACATAAGGTAGCTTTTCTAAGGTCACACAAATGGGGAGCTGTTAACTGCTATATTTATGTTGTGTCCTGCAGTTCAACACAGTTCACTATAAAAGCAGTTGTAGGGTTATGCACATAGAAGTTTACCCAGTGTAAAGCTAAGGAGTGTGGCCGAGAGCAAGACAGGTACTGTGGTCTAGTGAATTCTGGGAGGTCTTCTGAAGGAAGGATAGAGGATGAAACCACTCCATGACCCAACCCTGCAATGGTCATTCAACAGTATTTATTGAGTGTCTACTGTATACCAGGTATTCTCTCATATACTGCACATACAACAGAGTGGACAGGGACCCTGCCTCATGGAGTTTACCATTTAGTAGGAGATTCAGACCAAAAACTAAACTAAAATAAAAATAGGCAAACAAATAAAATTACATCAGACCGTGGTAAGTACAGCAAATGAAATAATCTATGGATTGAAACAGCAGTGTAGAGAATGGGGGTGAATGGGGTCACATACTTGAAGATGGAGTGGACAGAGCAGGCCTCTCTGAGTGGTTTTAAGCTGAGACTTTTAAGAGTTAGGAGGATATGCTCAGTGGGAAGCAAGGAGTTTTAGATAGAACTGTGGAGCAAAGGCAAATTAAAATATGATGCCTTTTCACATTAAGGTTGGCAAAGATTAAAAAGTCTGAAAACACCCATTTTTGATGATGTTGTAGGGAAAAGGAAAACCTTCATGCCCAGTATAAGTCTGTACAGCTACTCTAGAGACCAATTTGGCAATAGCTAGTAATTGTGAAGATACAATTTTGTATATAAATCCTAGAGCAATTATTCTTAAAAGAAGTTTTAAAAACGATCTACCCCCATGACATTTTTAAGCTGTCATAAAACTTTTCCTTTATAACTTTAATAGTTACAAAGATAAGAATTTTTTACAAATTACAAATATTGATATTTAAATATCAAACTGTTACATCATTCTTTCAAATATATTTAATAATATATCCAATGGAATTGAGATCCCATAGCAATTTGATACATTACATCATCCATTTAAAAAATACATGAACAAGCTAAGCTCTTTCTCAATTCAGAAATTTTGCATCATTCCTTTTTCTCCTTGAACTCAGATTTCCATCTACTTCCCCCCAAAGAATTGTATCTTTTATCTTGAACGTCTTTTATTGATCACGATATCATATTTCTTGGCAACAAAGAAAACTGATATAAGTTAATTTAAAATATACGTATATTTACCATGACCATAAGGCCAAGTGTTATAAAATTTCTTCTGACTTATTATTTTAATTATTTCTGGCATATAATCAGTGAAAACAATATAAGTAATTCCATGTTTTGACAATTATTAAACATGAAGGTAATTTTTTAAGAAACGTATATCTTAATGTGATGGAAGAGCTTGATTTTTTTCAATTAATTCATATATCTGAGGACAATTATTACTAGAATAATGCTAACAATAAAATGAAATGAGGGATTTGGGGGTCTTACAAAGGTGTATTAGTGATTTTTAAGCACCTTATAAGTAGAATATACCTTTCTTTTAAGTTCATCTAAATATTATAGATGGGTTGCAATAAATTTTAAAATGAATGTGGATTTATGATATCCAAAAATATTTGGGGAAAAAATGAAAATACTTCTTTTATGAGTCTAATTAAGTGTTCAAAGATATATAAAACCTAACTTATGACCAGTATATATATTTTTACTTGAACATGTAGCTTTGATATGTTGGAAGTAAAAGTGAAATTTTCACAACTAATCTATTCTGTCTCTTATAGATTTACCTATTCTGAATGGTTCATACAAATGGAATAATATAATATGTAGTCTTTTGTGACTGGCTTCTTTCACTTAGTGTAACGTTTTCAAGGGTCATTCTTGTTGAAGCAGTACTCCATTCCTTCTCATTCCTTTTATTGCTGTATAATATTCCATTGCGTGGCTATACCACATTTTGTTTATCTATTCATCAGTCTATGAATATTTGAGTTGTTTTCACCTTTTGACTGTTGTAAATAATACTGTTCTGAACATTTATGTACAAGTATTTGTTTGAATGCCTGTTTTCAATTTTTTTGATACATACCTAGGAGTAGAATTGCTGGGTCTTATATAACTCTGTTTAACCTTTTGAGAAGCTGCCAGAACATTTACCAAAGTAGCTGCACCATTTGCACTCCACACGTGTTCCAGTTTCTCCACATCCTGACCAGAAGTTGTTATTATCTGACTTCTTGATTATAACCATCCTGCTGGGTGAGAACTGGTATTTCATTGTGGTTTTGATTTGCATTTCCTTGGTGACTAGTAATATGCTTATTGGGCTTTTGTATATCTGCTTTGGAGAAATGTCTACTCATATTCTTCGCTTATTCTTTTTAATTCATTGTCTTTTGAGTTGTTGAGGTTTTTAAAAAATATATTCTAGATGCAAGTCCTTTATCAAATATATACTTTTAAAATATTTCCTCTCATTTTGTGGGTTGCCATTTTACTTTTTGATAATGTCCTTTGAAGCATAGAAGTTTATATTTTTGATGAGGTCTTATCTATTTTTTCTTTTGTTGCTCATGCTTATGGTGTCATATGTATGAATCCATTTCAAAATGTGAGGCCCTGAAGATTTACCCTTATGTTTTCTTCTAAGAGTTTTATATGTTAGCTTTTATAGGCTTTTGATCAACTTTGAGTTAATTTTTGTATATGGTTTGAGATAAGGGTCCAGTTTAATTATTTTGCTGTGACTATCCAGTTGTCCCAGCAATATTTGTTAAAAAGACTATTCTTTCCACATTGAATGGTCTTGGCACCCTTATCAAAAATCAGTTGACTACAGTTACGTGGCTTTATTTCTGGATGTTTGGAAAAACTCAAACTGTTTTTCCTCTACTCTCACATCAACATAACAGCGGCCAACAGAGAAGATTTCTGTGACCTCAAAATATGTGGGGATATCACTCTACCAGCAAGCAGGCAATTAGTTCTGTAGAAGACACCTGCTGGGTGTCCTCCAGTTCAATTTTACTTCATCTTTTTCGAGATAGTGTCAGATCCCACAGATTGTGGGCTCAATCCCCAAGATTGCCCCACACCTCAGACAACAGTCACAAGTCCAGGCCCCTGGATCTTCTGACAGACCAGCTTTAAGTTGGGGTTCCCACAACCCTCTCTTTGGGTTTGACTACTTTACTAGAGTGGCTCACAGAACTCAGGGAAACATGTTTACAGATTATTACAAAGGATATTTTAAAGGATACAAATAAGCAGCCAGATGAAGAGATACACGGGGTAAGGTCTGGAAGGGTCATGAGCACAGGAACTCTGTTCCTGTGGAGCTGGCGCGTGCTAACCTTCCAACACGTAAATGAGTTCCTTCCTGTCAGCCTCCACGTATTCAGCTCTGTAGAAGCCCCCCAAACCCTGTCCTCCTAGGCTTTTATGCAGACATCCTTGGATAGACGATTGACAACTATGTAGAAATGTGACTGGACAAAATGGATATGATCTAATATTAATCAACTGAGTGGGGAAACCCAGCAAGACCTGTTTGTTCACATTCTTCTTGCCTCTCTGTGCAGCATTTCTTTCTCCAGGATATGAGGCAGGACCCTCCCTGGAATGAGGGTCGTATAGCCCAACATTCAGAGTAGAGTCCTGCCTTGGGCCATGAAAAGAGGGCAGGAGAAGGTCAGAAAGAGAGAGTTTTTTTCTGAGGCCTAAAGCACCCCAACATTATATAACAAATGCTATGGGAGTTATGAGCCAGAAACTGTGGACGAAAACCGGTATATATGTAATATCATAATATCACACAGGACATTTAATTGATTTCATTGATCTATATCTCTCTGCTTATGTCAATACCACAGTCTCATGACTACTATTGCTTCAAATTTTGAAATCAGAGAGTGAGTCCTCCAACTTTGTTCGTTTTCAAGATTGTTTTGGCAATTCTGGATTCCTGACAATTCCATATGGATTTTGGGATCCACTTTTCTACAATGAAATCAGTTGGGATTCTGATAAGGATTGCATTGATTTTGTAGCGCAATTTGAAGAGTATTGCCATCTTAACAATACTGTCTTCTGATACATGAGTGTGGGATTTTTTTTTCCCATTTATTTAGGTCTTCTTTAATTTTTTTCTATTATCCTTTGTAGTTTTCAGAGTATGAGTTTTGTACTTCTTTCATTAAATTTATTCCTAATCATTTTATTATTTTTGATAGTATTGTAAATGAAATTATCTTAATTTCATATTTGGATTGTTCATTCCAAGTATATAGAAATACAACTGATTTTTGTATATTGATCTTGTACTCTGCAACCTGATGAACTTATTTGTTCCAATAGTATTTTAATGAATTCCTTAGGATTTTCTACATAGAAAATCATATCATCTGTACATAGAGATAGTTTTCCTTCTTCCTTCCTAATTTAGATAACTATTATTATTGTCATCGATATCTTGCTTAATTGCCCTGACTAGAACCTCTGGTACAATGTTGAATAGAAGTAGCAAGAATGGATACCTTGTCTTGTTCCTGGTCTTAGGGGAAAAGCATCTAGTCTTTCACCATTAATAATGTTGTCAGCTTTGGTTTTCTATAGACACACTTTATCAGGTTGCTGAAGAGCCCTTCTATTCTTTCTTTGTTGGGTGTATTAGTCCGTTCTCACATTGCTATAAGGAAATACCTGAGATTGGACGATTTATAAAGAAAAGAGGTTTAGCCAGGCGCCGTGGCTCACACCTGTAATCCCAGCACTTTGGGAGGCCAAGGCAAGCAGATCCCTTGAGGTCGGAAGTTTGAGATCAGCCAGACCAACATGGAGAAACCCTGTCTCTACTAAAAATACAGAATTAGCTGGGTGTGGTGGTGCATGCCTGTAATCCCAGCTACTCAGGAGGCTGAGTCAGGAGAATTGCTTTAACCCGGGAGGCAGAGGTTGTGGTGAGCCAAGATCGCACCATTTCACTACAGCCTGGGCAACAAGAGCAAAGCTCCATCTCAAAAAAAAAAAAAAAAAGATAAGAGATATAATTGACTCACAGTTCCACGTAGCTGAGGAGGCCTCAGAAAACTTACAATCATGGCAGAAGATACCTCTTTACGAGGCAGCAGAAGAGAGAATGAGTACCAGCAAGGGAAATGCCAGACGCATATAAAACCATCAGATCTTGTGAGAACTCACTATCACGTTAACAACATGGGGGAACCACCCCCATGATTCAATTACCTCCCACCGTGTCCTTCCCACACCACTTGGATGTTATGGGGGTTACAATTCAAGATGAGATTTGGGTGGGGACACAGAGCCAAACCATACCATCCCACCCCTGGCTGCTCCCAGATCTCATGTCCTCACGTTTCAAAACACAATCATATCCTCCCAACAGTCCCCAAAAGTCTTAACCCAGCATTATTCCAGCATTAACCCAAAAATCCAAGACCAAAGTCTAATCTAAAGCAAGGCAAATCCCTTCTGCCTATGAGCCTGTAAAATCAAAGCAGGTTAGTTGCTTCCTAGATACAATGGGGGTACAGGCATTGGGTAAATATACCTGTCCCACATGGGAGAAATGGGCCAAAACAAAGGGGCTACAGGCCCCATGCAAGTTTGAAATCCAGTAAGGCAGTCATTAAACCTTAGAGTTCCAAAATACTCTGCTTTGACTCCATGTCTCATATCCAGGTTATGCTGATGCAAAAGGTGGGCTCCTGAGGCCTTGGGCAGTTCTGCCTCTGTGGCTTTGCAGGGTACAGCCCCTCCCAGCTACTTTCAAGGCTGGCATTGAGTGTCTGCAGCTTTTCCAGGTGCATGGTGCAAGCTGTCAGTGAATCTACCATTTTGGGGTCTGGAGGATCGTGGTTCTCTTCTCACAACTCCACTAGGCAGTGCCCCAGTGTGGACTCTGCATGAGGGCTCCAACCCCACATTTCCCTTCTGCACTGCCCTTAGCAGAGGTTCTCCATGAGGGCTCCACCCCTGCAGCAAACTTCTATCTGGACATCCAGGAGTTTCCATACATCCTTTGAAATCTAGGCAAAGGTTCCCAGACATTAATTCTTGTCTTCTGGATGCCCCAAGACCAACACCACCTGGAAGCTGCCAAGGCTTGGGGCTTGCACCCTCTGAAGCAACGGCCTGAGTTGTACCTTGGCCCCTTTTAGCCATAGTTGGAGTGGCTAGGATACAGGGCACCAAATCCCAAGGCTGCACACAGCAGGGGGGGCCCTAGACCCAGCCCAGGAAACCATCTTTTCCTCCTAGGTCTCCAGGCCTGTGGTGGGAGGAGCTGGTGTGAAGCTTTCTGACATACCCTGAAGACATTTTCCTCATTGTTGGGTATTTGCATTTGGCTTCTCATTACTTATACAAATTTCTGCAGAGGGTTTGAATTTTTCTCCAGAAAATGGGTTTTTCTTTTCTACTGTATCATCTGGATGCATATTTTTCAAACTTTATGCTCTGTCACCTCTTGAATGCTTTGCTTCTTAGAAATATCTTCCGCCGGATACCCTACATCGTCTCTCAAGTTCGAAGTTCCACAGATCTCTAGGGCAAGGACAAAATGCTGCCAGTCTTTTTGCTAAAGCATAGCAGGAATGACCTTTACTCCATTTCCCATCAAGTTTCTTATCTCCACCTGAGACCACTCACCCTGGACTTCATTGTCCATATCACCATCAGCATTTCGGTCAAAGCCATTCAACAAGTCTCTAGGAAGTTCCAGACTTTACTACATCTTCTAGTCTTCTTCTGAGTCCTCCAAACTGTTCCAACCTCTGCCCATTACCCAATTCCAAAGTTGCTTCCACATTCTCAGGTATCTTAAGCTATGCCCCACTACCTCAATACCAATTTATTGTATTAGTTTGTTCTCACATTGTTATAAGGAAATACCCGAGACTGCGTAATTAATAAAGAAAAGAGGTTTAATTGACTCACAGATCTGCATGGCTGGGAGGGCCTCAGGAAACTTACAGTCATGGTAGAAGGCACCTCCTCACAAGGCAGCAAGAGGGAGAATGAGTGCCAGCAGGGGAAATGCCAGATGCTTATAAAACCCTCAGATCTTGTGAAAACTCACTCACTATCACAAGAACAGCATGGGGAAAACCACCCCAATGATTCAATTACCTCCCACCAGGTCCCTCCCGCAACATATGGGGATTGTGGAGATTACAATTCAAGATGAGATTTTGGATGGCGACACTGCCAAACCATATCATTGGGTGTGTTTTTTTTCTTTTTATGAAAGGGTATTGGATATTTTTCATATGTTTTTTTCTGAGCCTATTGAGTTGACTGTATGAGATGGTCATGTGGTTTTAATTTTTTATTCTATTGATGTGATATATTACATTAATTGAGCTTCCCTAAACTCAAGTAAACCATACCAGGGGACAATACAAAGCTCATGCTACAGAAAAGCATATACTTTACATATATTGACCATACAGGTCTCTTTTCAAAAACAAATTAACTTTTGGGTATAAAAGGAAAACTGAAGGAATAGCATCAGTTGGGCACATTTTTGTGCAAGTGAGAATAGTTTTTATGTTTCCTTCTCACTGATTGTCTACTCAGACTTTAAAAAATTTTTCAACTTGTGATTTGCTTTACTTTTTATAGTTGATGATCCCAGATATTTTCAATAATTTTTCAAGCAACCACCATATTTTGGACTATATCACATTATTCAGTTTTTGTTTAGGTTTTAGTTCAAAGCAATTAAATAGGAAGTAAAATATACATATGGGTCTTTTAAAAAATCAACTGTACTCTTTGAGCATGAAAGCACCACTCTTTTTTGCACTATTTTGGGCATAAATGCTGATGATGTACTTCCCCTTTTCTTCCATATTTAAGGGTCCACCCGGGAGTTTACAACTATATTCAGTCCCGGAAATGTTCTCATTCTCTTTTCTAGCCTCTGATATAATCTCTTAGCATAATTGGTTCAGGAATCATGTTAAGTGGGCCCAGATCATGTGTTTCAGCCTGTTAAAGGCAAGGTATATTTTCATTTCCTGAGAACAGATTGCAGCCTAGGTCCCAACCATCTGGCACTTTCTTGCCATTGCTTGCCAAGTGCTATGGGCTAGAGAATGTGGGCAGTTGAATGCAGTCAGTCCCTGTTACTGGACAATTGACCACAGAGGACTTGTCTCAGGAAGAGTCATCCTCATGAACACAGGACACTCTGTTGTGACTGTAAGTTCTTAAATTTCACTGGAATACATTTAGTTAAGGTAAACAGTTATTTTTAAAATGTATTATTCAGGGATCACAACAGTGCTTTTAGGGATTAAAATAGTCCAAACAGCCTGTAATTTCAGGGTGTCTAAGATCCACATAGAATTAGCATGTGGAGCTGGATATAAAAATGACACATAATACAACAGCCAACAATGTTTTTCCCCCTCCAAAAAAATGGTATCCTCCATATTCCATCTGCTTTGTTTGTTTGTTTTGGGAGAAAACATAAGTATGATCATTAGAAAAGAATCTATAACCCTTTCTGAAAGAGAAGATAATCTTTGGTCTCTAGAAACAATAGCTTTGCATTTTAAAAGGCATGAAGTGAAATGTCCTTATACTCTGTTGGATTTGGGAAGCAGCATGAAATAGTGGTTAAGCTTATGACTCCAGAGTTAGACTGTGTGACTTCTCTGTACTTCAGTATTCCCCATCTGTTAAGTGGAGATTAAAATAGTACCTACCTCATAAAGGAAAAATTAAATTAGACTCAGGTAGAGAGCTTAAAACAGTGACTGGCAAGTAAGTGCTCATTCAGTGTGAACCGATAACGGTGGTAGTAGAAATAGGCACACTGTCGGAAGCTTAAGACTGATTTGATGTAAAGTTAATGAAACTAAAATCAGTAACAGCTAATATAATTTATTTATTAGTATGTATCAGGGCTCGTATTTTAAACCACCTTATTTTTACCCTCAGGAGTGAACCATAAATTATTTAGTTTCTTCAGAGAATTCTTATTATCAACTCACCTGCAAAGAGGGCAGAGGAGGGAAAAACAGAAGCTCTGTTGGGCTGTAAGCATAGTTTCTATACACTTAAAAACACTTTGGGAAATTATAGCTGTTCACTTTTAGGTCACTTTGGCAGTTGAAACCATAGCAATGATTTCTAGAAGGCTAAAGGAAAATCTGGTACTGGGTTTTAAAAGTTGACTACCTAGAAACTTTGGTGAAATACGTAATCATCTGGGTCCTAGAGAGCTGTGTGATGTTGCTTCTTCCTCTCAGTCATTCCAGGCTTTTCTCTTCCCTAGTTCGGCCATCAGAAAAACCAGCCTGACCCATGGAAAAGTCACATGGTGGCCAGGAAGGAAGTGTGTGAGGTTCTTCCCTATAACATCCGATTTTCCATTTCTGACAGTTAGCAGACGGATTATGCTCACACTTTCACTTCTTGTAACCAGTCATTTCCACCTCTAGCTAATGGCTTTCTTTCATACATGTACATCTTTCTTAATACCCTTCTCTTTCCAGATTTTGCCACTAATCTCAGGAAAATTTTACTTTATCACCTTGCTGTTTATGCGAGTAAAACAAAAATTTTAAAGAACACAACTCATGTATTTCCTAGAGATATTTCTAATGAAAATACCCCCCCAGCAAACTGAGGCCAGCAATCTTGAAAGTGTTCCTAAGTTCCTTTGCCAGAGTTCAGCTCCTCCAAACTAAATTGCCTTTTCAAGCACTAGCATTCAGGATAAATTTTAATTTAATCTAATTTATTGTTTTCCTGATTTCAAGGCATATATTATAATAATTTTTCTACATCTGTGTATTAGAAGCATATAGGATTTTTGTCTCTATTGTGAACTCATTAGCCTAAGAAAATACATTCTGACTTCTTAATAATTATAAAGATTATTTTTAGGCCATGCTTATGAGAAGATTGGCACTTATCCGTATTTTTCTTATTTGACTCCTAAGTGTTTATGTTTCTTACCATAATCAAGAACAGTGTGAAGTTAGGTATTCTTCCATCATATGAGTCCTTCACATAACCTTTGGAATCTCTTTCTGAGTTACGAGTATCTTTTCAGTAATTACTTTCTTTCTATTGTTACCATTTATATTGATTTAAGTACTATTTCCTTAAGAATTTTTACTATTGCAGATTTGTGGTCTAAGTCTACTTGGAAGCATGGCATTTGAGAGCTGGATCATCTGGTTCAATTATCTCATGTTTCAGAGGAGTAAATTGAAACCCAGAAAGGTTAAATGATTCGCTTAAGGTCACACAGTTTAGGTAGAGGCAGGGGTCATTGAGACTTGAGACCAGTGCTCTTTCTACCAAGTCTTGCAGATTAATTTTCAACTTGACGTACAAGTAACAGAATATATTCTGATAATTACCTTTTTCCCAAAAATGCTAGGAATCCTGGAAAAAGATGACCTTAAGAATTGATTATACATTAATCAACTTTTCTGTTGTTGATCTGAAAGCATTTTTTCACTAGACTGTATTTTCCTTTAAGAAATTCCAGGTTGCTTATGTAAAGTCTGTTACTTTGTTGAAGCATAATTTTTGAAATTTATTAAGCTATGTGAACTTTAAATTTTCCTCTCATGATTTTTAGACACCATTGTGGCTTCTCATTTTTAATCACTTCTTGGTATTATTTACTCTATTTTATTGGGTAGACTTTCTCCAAGAGCGGGTAAGGACATCTTGTACCCTTATAATAACCACAGAAAAGTATTGTAGTGTAGAGTTCCAGTGTGTGTGAAAGATCTTAGGGATTATGGAGCTGTTTCAAACAAGATTGAAATAGTGTCAATTATATTCAGATTTTAATTTATAAAATATTAAATTGAAAAGATTTACTTTAATTATGATTTTTAAAGACAAGCAAAGAGTGTATTATAAAAATGTACAAATTTATCTTACCCAAATAAGTTTATAATTCAAAATAAGCAGGAACCATAGTTTGTGTTTCTCTCACTTCGGGCCCTTGCTAATTGTCTTCCATCTACTTAAATATTCTGTATTCCTATATTCATCAAATCCTAATGAATCTGTTAGACTTGTTTCTCAACTTTTCCACCTTTTACTTAAAAATATTGTCCTGGCCGAGCACGGTGGCTTATGCTTGTAATCCCAGCACTTTGGGAGGCCGAGGCAGGCGGATCACGGGGTCAGGAGATAGAGACCATCCTGGCTAACACTGTGAAACCCTGTCTCTACTAAAAATACAAAAAAAAAAAAAAAAAAAAAATTAGCAGGCATGGTGGCGGGCACCTGTAGTCCCAGTTACTCGGGAGGCTGAGGCAGGAGAATGGCATGAACCCAGGTGGCGGAGCTTGCAGTGAGCCAAGATCGCACCACTGCACTCCAGCCTGGGTGACAAAGCGAGACTCCATCTCAAAAAACAAAACAAAAAATAATAATAATAATAATAATAATAATAAAAATTGTCCTACATTAGACAAAAGATGGAAACATCCAAATGTCCATTAATAGATGAATGAATAAACAAAATGTGGCATATACATACAATGAAATCTTATTCAGCCTTAAAAAGGAATGAAATTCTGATATATGCTACAACATGTATGGACCTTGAAAACATTTTATTAAGTAAAATGACCAGACACAAAAGGATATACATTGTATGATTCCATTTATATAAGGTGCCTATAATAGGCAAATGGATAGAGACAAAAAGTGTTTACAAAAAGCTTACCCAGGGCTTGGGGAGAGGAGGGATGGGGAGTTGTTTAATGGGTATAGAGTTTCTGTTTAGGATTCTAGAGATGGAGAGTAGTGATGGTTGCACAACATTGTGAATTTACTTAGGCCACTGAATTAATTGTACACTTAAAAATGGTTAAGATGGTAAATTTTATTTTTGTATATTTTACCACAATAACAAACTACTGTCCTGAGTTGGCCATGAAATGAAATAATAGCACACTCTTTTGGGCTCTGAGTGTGCACCAAGAAGGGACTCAGCCTCCTGCCATTCTGAATGGCCACTTCATCCTCATACTGGGGTGGAGAAAACACAGCTGTGTTTACTTTTCCAACCCCATCTTCTATTTTGAAATATAACCTTTTGCAAGTGAGAGCCAAGGTTAAGTGACACAGCTTTCTGCTCACCTCTTCAGTTTGCCAAACATTGTTTTTCTAGTGGAGTTCTGGGTTAGGTGCAGCAAGTGTGAGTAACACTATCACTCATACGCCCATTGGAATTTAATTAGTCTACCCTCATAATTTCTGTACTCAGTTTGGTATGACACATTTCCTTACTTTCATCTGTATATGAAAACACACAGTTGTGTATTCACCAACTATAGTGTTTCCAAGTATGTGGATTACTCTATATATCAAATTCAAATTACACAGAAAATAAGGCTTTTCTTCTCCAATATTTTCCCATTTCTTGAAGAATTATTTACTTTTTGAGATTAGAGAGATGTTTATACATAGGGTGAACATGAGCAATTCTAAGTACATACTAAGTATTAGATATTTATGTTTTTGTATAATAATGGTAGAAACAGTGGCAAAGCATACATTTTCAGCATATATTAAGAGCAGCAGAACACATTAGTTTTTGTGCTCAGACAACAGCCTTAACATGAAATAACTATATTCATTGTTGTTTGTCATAACATTTAATTATTTGTTCTTAAAAATACATATCATACTTAGGTTATGAGAATGGCAAATGTTCATTCTATCAAAGCACACACCAAAAAATCCAACATGCAGCTGGTACTTAATATTTTTAGATTTACTTTCTTTTTGTATTTTTGACTGTATCTTATGCCATTTATTTGCATTCAGTCAATATCATATGTGATGTCAATTTATTTATATAAAAACAAATTAGTATAATATATTTATATTTTCTTACCAGGTTTAAAATGGAAAGTGTTCCATTTTCTTTCTTATTGTATATGTAGATGATTGAAGTACTTTATGTTTCACTGAAATGAGTATTATTCACTTCAGTGAAATTAATGTTCAGCATGCTGAGGAGATGGGCAAGATCATTTCTCATTGTTTTCCTTTTAAAGTATCTGGAAAAAATATGATCTTGTTGCATTACATTCTGAAGAAGTTGAATAGATACTTACAATAAATAAGGCTATATAAATGGGAAGTTAAGTATTAATAGAATCCAGTGTGACTAACAAGGGTATCAAGTTCTTCAGACCTGTGGTATACATAATAAGCTTGAAGAATTCGTGCACAAAAGCCTTAACTGTTTTGCAACCTTGGTTGTGATTAGATGCTGTAGTTTTCTAAGCTACTACATGTTGTAACCAGCTTGGTAGATTTAACCTAGTAATAAGATGCTTAGTTTAACTGTTAGTTTAAACTCAGTTTCTATAGCGGCACGGTCTTTATCTTTGGACCTTCACTTTCCATTCCGGATGACGCTTGTCCATAAAGAAATTGCTAAACTTGAGACCTAAAAACAAAACAAAAAACAAAAAAACTCCAGACAAGTAACCTTTAAAATTATTTCCCTTGATGGAAATTTACTGGAAGGCTTTAACCAATTCAGTTTGCTTAGACTTATAAAGAAAATTATGATAATGTCTAGGTAAACTTCAGTAAAACATTTTTTTGTGAAATTATACTATAGTACATAAAATTGAAATATTGCTGATTTAATGGAAAAAAAAAAGAAATCAGCTTGGCCAAGTTGGATTACATTGTTAGAGATTGCTTATGTAGGTTGCATCAACATTGTTACGATCTGGACACAGAGGATACATACTTGTTTTATAGTCTATATGTGACTGTCATTGACTTGGAGTATGGAACAGGGAGCATTGGATTTTAAGTCAGAAGACCCAAAGTGTAAGTCTCTGCCAGTTAGTGGTGGTGTGATACTCAGAAGATGAGAATGAAATAATAGCTTCCCTATCAAATTTAGTGAGTTGTGAGGTTCAAATTAAATACATGTGAAACTACTTTGAAAACTGTATAGAGCACCATACAAATGTTATTTGTTATTTTTCCAAGGTTCTGATGAGAACTTTTCTGATCTCTTAGATCTAACTGAATTATCATGAAACTTTGATAAAATTGTACCAATATGTTGTTTCGTATAGTACTATGGGGCATGCAAGTTTTTTAAACCCTTAGTTTGTTATATTTTAAATTTCCAGATCATTTAACATTTGCTTTACTTCGGTTTTTGTTTTGTGTTTTGTTTTGTTTTGCTGTGGTTAATATGCCTTTTTTATGTAAATGGGCAGTAGAAGTTGGTGGGGGTCTTAAGTACTAATAAAGGGCACTCTTTTTCCTTCTTATATCGAGAGCCAATGGAGAAATAAGATCAAAGAGCCACCAAACAGAGAAACAAGATACATACAGCTGTGGGTGGATAGTGTAATAGCTAAGATGGACTTGTGCACTCCCACTGTCCCATGTCTACATCTGTGGGGAAGTTTAAGGTACCACAACAGGCTCTCCCTTTGGCCACTTTTTTTCCCCAGTCCAAGTAGAGAGATAAGGAGAAAGAGACTCTCCCTGGGCCTTAGGATATTAGGGTTTAGCTTAGCCCACCTAGAAATACAGGCTTACGCCTGTCATCCACTGTGATAATAAGAAATATATATTTGGTCTTTGTCTCTGGTTCCTGACACTGAGCTTCTAGAACACTTTGAATTTCCTGAGTAATAGGGGTGAGAGGAGCATCTTTTGTTATCCATAACAAGTTCCTTTCAACCATGCCCGATTTTATGCAGTAAACCCTCCATTGACATCCTCGATAGGTTCTTGGAAGCTACAACTTTAAGCAAAACAACATATAACAAAACCAGTTTTACTACAGGTTGATTGATAGAAATAAGAGTTAAGTTGCTATGGTATATTTGTGGTCACAAAAAATCACCAAACTTCTAAATAAAGATCAAAACACTTCTAATAGTAAACACTGAAATAAATGTGAGCTCTACATTTAGAAATATTAATAAAGACAAGTAAGAACATTACTCACCCAGTTATTTGAATTTGGAGTTGCCAGAGCATATCCCAGCAGCTCAGGGTGTGAGGGGGTACCCAGAGCTGGACAGGGCACCATCCCATCACAGGGCACACTCATACACACCCACACTCAAGCAGATGGGGACAACGCAGACACGCCAGTTCTTCTAACGTGCACAGCTTGGGGATGTGTGAGGAAACCAGGGTACCTGAAGAAAACCCACCTAGACATGAGGAGAACATGAAAACTACACACACACACACACACACACACAGAGTGGCGTCTTGAAGAATTGAGTTTTTTTTCTCATCCATGTTGTAACATTGAACAAAAACAATGTTATCTGAGGACCCACTGTACTAATGAGATGGCTCTTGGTGGTTTCTAGATAGCATCAGAATGAAGGACCATTTGCCAGAGGAACCAACTATGTAATTAGAGGGTTGGAACCATCAGACCCACTCCTTAACCTCTGGGAAGGAAGAAGAGCTAGAGATTGAGTTAATCACCAGTGGCCAATGATTTTTATGCCTATGTAATAAAACCTCCATAAAAACCTCTAAATAGTGGGTTCCAAGAGTTTCTGGATTGGTGAACACATTGAGGTGCTAGAAGGGCGAGGTCCCGGAAAGGGTGTGGGAGCCCCAAACTCCTTCCCCTGATCTTGCCCTATGCATCTCTTCTGTTTGACTGTTCATGAGGGTATCCTCTGTAATAAACCAATAATGTGAAGAAAATTGTTTTTCTGGGTTTTGTAAGCTGCTCTAGCAAATTATCAACCCGGAGGAGGGGGTTGTGGGAATCCTTGACTTTATAGCTCGTCAGTCAAAAGTACTTGTGACCTGAATTTGTGATTGGCATCTGAAATGGGCGCAGCCTTGTGAGACTGATCCCTGAACCTGTGGGGTTTGGGCTACCTCCAGGAAGTTAGCGTTGGAATTGAATTGAATTGTAGAACACTCGGTTGTTATTCAGGGAGTTGGAGAATTGGTTGGTATGAGGAAAAGGCCCATGCGTTTAGTGTCATAAGTGTTGTGACTAAAAACAATGTAGACCCACCAACTAGGTAACTCAGCCTACATCCCTGGGGAGGAATAAGGGGTGGAGCAGAAGGCCAGAGTTCCTTACAGAAAAAAATCCCTGTTTATGGAAACCAGAGAAGTAGATATGAGGCTTTTCCTCTAACAGAGGTGAACAGCAATTAAATAAATGGAATTCAAGGGGATGGATGAGAGCTCTCATCTCTGAGGCTCTCCTTCCTTTTCAGTACCTACCTAGTCCTGTCACCCTGTTGCTGTTCATGTCCATTGTCCCCAAGCATAGGCTACACCACAGCACCTCCAGATTACACCATGTAGCTGGAGAGAAACACTGATTCCTGGGAGAGAAGAGCTGTGTAAGGCAGGTTGGTTAAGGGGACTTTGGAGTAGATGAGGGGACTTTGGAGTAGATGAGGCTAGCTCAGTGAGAAGATGGGTCTGTAGGAAAAATCTTTCCCCAACAATTTCATCTACATTGTGGCAGGACCCCATTAAACTTCCTGTAGGAGATATATTTGTAAAGCTGTTCATTTGGCAAGTCAAGGAATAACTTATCTCATGCTTGAGGAAATGGATGTAGCTGGAGTCACAAACCAGTTTATCTCTGCATTTAATACCATCCATAGTTTATCATGTTGGTGATAACGGGCAAAATGGGTTTGGTAAAATCTTAGAAAAACAAAGAAACAAATGCAGGAATTGAGGGCCAACATCCTAATTCCTAGCTTATTCAGAAGAAATGTGAATATAAAATTTATGAAGAGATTTAGATTATTCAGTCATTCAGTAAACATGTATTGATTATCTGTTATGAGCCCCACATTGTGCTGGCTGGGAAGGAAATGGGAATGAAAGCTGTAGTCCCTGGCTTTGAACAGCCCATAGGTTTGTGGGGGTGACAGGGAATTCTAGTCGAGTGTGATGTGTGCTGTGAGAGAAGTATGCATAAGCTGTTAAGGGAACACAGGGATGGTTACTTGGCCCACGTTTGGGGAGTTAGTTGGGGAAGTCTTTCTAAAAGAGGCTTGTGTGACCTGGAAGGGCAAATTGAAATAGGCAAGATGAAGGGAGTAGAAGAGAGGATGTCTTAACTTAGGTTAAAGTAATTCAATGAGCCAAGGCTCAGAACTAAAGAGAAAGCGTGTGTACACACACATGCATGAATCTACATACATGCCTACTTTTGAGGGAGTGGAAAGCAGTAGGCACCATGAAAAGGTTTGGATAACAGCAGATAGCTTGGTATGGACGCAGTAAAGAGTTTAGGAATAAGAGTACAAGAAATTGGAGGGGTAAGCAAGGCCAGGTCATGCTTGTGTGTCGTGATAAGGAGTTTGGTCTTTTTTCAAAGGCATTGAGGAATGTTAAGCAAGGAAGAGAATGTGTTTTATAGGCTACAAGTGGTAGGGAGAGTGTAGTGTAGGGTAGTAAAGCTGTACATGGGAAACTCTTGCAGCATTCAAGGAAGAAGACCTTAGTATCCTGAATGAAGAGAATGACATGAACCTGAAGAGAAATGGATGAATTAGGGGAGATATTAAAAGCAGAAAAGTCAATAGGACTCAGTGATTTATTGCATGGAGGAAGTGAGAGGGAGGGTAACGTCAAAGATGATACAGGTTTCTGTGTTGGGCAACTATGTAGGTTCTATTCACTGATACAGAAAATATTGGAAGATTGGAAGAGCATTAAGTTTGAGGTAAGGTTAAGGTAAGGAAGGGACTAAGCTAAGAGCCAGGTTTGAAACATGTTGAGTGTAAGATGTCCTGTGGAATATGCAAAAGGAAATGTATAATAGGAGTTGAACATATGGATCAGGAACTCTAGAGAGAAATCCGAGTTTGAGATTGGTATATGTGCATGTATCTACATACATATTACTTTTGGGGGAGTGGAAGAGTGGAGCAGTAGGCATGCTCCATATCAGATAAGCTCATCCAAAGAAGTGTGTTGAGATTAGGAAGAGTAAAGGAACAGAAATGGAACCCTAAAGAACACCATCACTTGAGAAACAGACAAAAAGAATAACCAGCTAGACATGTAGAAAACAAAACTAACAAGTGTACCGAAGCCAAGAAATAAAAATTCAGAGTCAGTAGCAGTAAGTGCTACAAAGTGGTCATTTCAGATTAGCACTTCCAAACATTTTCTGAATTTAGCAAGAGAGTGATTATTAGTAACCTTCGTGAAAGCAGACCCAGTAGAGGGGTGCAGGCAGGAGGCAGGTTGCAGTGGGTGAGGGAGGCATGGCAGACAGTGTGTGCCAACAATGGTCTCAGCCTGGCTGTGAAAAAAACATAGAAAGATAGTATGGGAGTTAGGAAGGTGATATTCCAATAGGCAATATAGAGTTGAGTCGAATTTTAAAAAATGGTTAATTGCTTCTAGGAAAGATTTGCTAATCACTTAGGAGACTCCCCCTAATTGATGAAGCCATGTCCTTGAAGAGTTTGCACTGGGTGGATCTGCAGCCCTGGAAGCTCTGGGGAAGGGGTTGGATACAAATGCAGATACATGTTTTGGGGGGTAGAGCAGATAGAGGAGATCCTCACTGGGTGGTTGCTGTTTTCTCTGTGAAGTAGGAGGCTGGCCCACCTGCCAGCAGCGAGGAGGAAGCTGGTGATATAGGGCTAGAGGAGAGAAGAGAAAGGGGAAATGTGTGCTGAGAATCATGAGGGGGGAAGGCCTACTGGGAAAATATGAGCTGCCTGCACAGCTTACGGTTGGAGTTTATGAATTTCTATAAACCAACTTTAAAACGGTTTTTAAAAAATCACTGAAACAGCCTTTTGTGTTTTCAAAACCAGTATTAAATAGGATCCTGCATTTAACGCACTGTTTCTTGCCTGGTTCCTTTCCTGAAATGCTTCGCTTTCCTCTTTCCACCGCGCCCCCACTCTAGTTGGCTAGTAGAGAAGATTTTTCCAGCTTCAGACAAACCACTTTTCCAAGAATACATGGAACAGATTACAGAAGCAAGTAACAGCCTGCTTACTTCCCCTTCTGCACTTGTATGTACGTTCAGCTGGAGTTCTGAAAAGAGGAAGTCAGGAGAACATTTTTTTCTTTTTAAAAGAAAGATTGGAGAACCACGGAGCACAAGCAGGTAGAAATATTGAAGGAAAGAGAAAGAAGAGAAAATGGAAAAAATACTGAAAAAAAAAAATCATGAGCCAGAAGGTAAACCAAAATGATGTCAGAGACTAGGAAAGGAACAGAGAAAATAATCTGCCTTCTAACCTAGCCTCTTAGTTTGCTACTGAAATACAGCATTCTTGAACTGGAGCCCTCACTTCTAGGCAAAACTAACACCCAGGCCACATGGAGATAGAAATCTTCTGTGAATTCAGCTTCTCCCCCCTAATTTCTGTATCAGTGACAACATGTCCTGGGTTTTTATTTCTTTCTTTGACCTAACCTTTCAATTTTAAAATCAAGTCTGAGTGCCTAGAGTATCTGAAAAAGAAGGGGACCAGATCTAGTGCCATTCAAAAACATTTAGTGAGCACTTTGTATATATAGGTGCTGTTCTGGGTACTGGGAACTTGGAGAAAAATAGGAAACAATCTTTGCCGTTGCAATATGATTTCTCCCAAGTGAAAGGAGACTGTTGCTTAGGAATTACATAGGTGCAGGACACCAACTCTCAGGCATTTAATAGCTAGACAGACATTTATTAGTGACCAGCTTCTTATAAAAAATAAAAATCTTGAGTACTGCCTTAACTGTGCCATAGCTTATATCACCTTCTCCTAACCTCTGTCCCCTGATGCTTCTAACTCAGATTTGCCCCGCCACCTCACCCCACAGTCAAGATGCTGATGTAATGCAAGCAGATACCAGCTGAAGCCAGAATAGAATGGATAGTTATCTAGGGAGATAAAGTGACAGTGTTGCTTGTTCAGGCTATTGTTCAAAGAAGCATGTCTTTTATTTATAGACATTAGAATTTAAAGGCATAGACAGCCAGAGCTTGATATTACCTCTTCTTTTTGTAACTTGTTTTCTAGAAATATGCTTGGTACAGCTACCTTCTTTGCACGTAAATTGAATGTGTTAGAAGAGTGTTTTATACCTGGTTTCATGTTCTTTTAATTGGTTCTATTGCTGTTTTAGTTAAGGCTGGTTTCTAAATTTTAATGCATCAATATTTTGCTTTTATAGCATACTATTTTATCTCTGTCTGAGGCATAGGTTGCAGAAAAAAGCAGGAGGTTTTCAAAGAAGCCAAATATAGATGACTTTCATATTAATAAAATATTCATAATTTAGTTGGACATAGCTAAGTAGATGAGGTCTCCAATTGTTAGTGCGTCTGCAAAGTTGGCGCCTCCTAATAGACTTCATGGTGGTTACTGGAATTTTGTGCCAGGAAAAATGTAGTTGTCTGTTCTTAAACCTGAATTTCCTTGCTTTCAAACACCCAAGAGCGAGGTTCACAAGGATGCCACTAACCTTCTGTTGCTCCGGGGAAGTGACTGCATTTTTCCAACCCTTTGCTGAAAAGTGTTATATGCCTTGTATTCTTGGAGTGTGTTTTTTCCTAAGCTCTGAGAAGATTTTTAAGATTGAACCTCATGAATTTTTACACCCCTCTGCAAGAAAGGGAGGAAGAGTGCCTGTAAACCTCTTTGAATTACTTGAAATAAAGATAATAGAATGTAAGGAATGAAAATAAATTTGGCCAGTCAATTTTTTAACAGGTTAACTGATGAACAAGAAATAGTTTTTATACAAACATATGAAAACAGCTTATAACAGCAGACTTTATTTGTTGTAATGATATAAATAAGAATATTAATTTTCTTTGTAAGATTAAAAAAATCTGACACGGTATGCTCATATTTAAACTAAGTAAGGGCAACCGCTAATTTGAAAAAGAAGTATTAAAGCTAGGTTTATGAAGAAACTATACTCAGAAACATTATGATAGCATTTCTGTGAACAGGATTCATCACAAAAATAACAAATACGCTTTATGAACTTAGTATTTGAATTAATTTTCTAAAATTTGGCTATTAACCAAAAGGTTAATTGAGTCTTTTCTTCTTGCTCTATTGTGGCTAACATACTAATTCTTCCCATTAAAGACCCATTTTATTATGCAAATGAAAAAAAATCACAAGACTTTGTGTCTAAGAGAAAGCTGCTTTTTTGCAGCGGAACTCATGCACCTGTTTAAATCCCCAGCCCCCACCACTGCTTCCATTGGCTGCCAGACTTAGTGATCAGGTTTATAGGCTGTAGGGTCCTTGAATTTTGACTCACATTTTCTTTGTGACTTACTCTTGTTTTGGCTTATATTTCTCCCCTTCCAGCTCTCAGCATGCCAACAGCAGCTGCATCATGGCACTCACCCTGCTGCCAAGAGGGCAGGCAGCCTCCTTGGAGACTGTAATGTTGCACTATAGCCAACAGTTAAGAGATAGATGCTGGAGTAGTACTTACAGCACAGCTGAAATTCACATCATCCTAGGAGGCATTTGGTGGAACACTTTGCCCATCGTATTGTTAAACTAATTTTTAAAAACTTAATTATGAAAAATTTTCAAGCTTATACAAAGGTGGAAAGAATACTATAGTGCATTCCCACTTACCTTCATGTCTGTTTCAATAATTATCAACTCACAGACAATTTTTCACTGTCCACGGTGTTTTTCCCATGGTCTTATCCAGACTGCTGGTAGATTCATTTCCAGGGATAAATATATCTTAAATTAGAGTTGCTTTTCCATCCTTCTTCAGCCTGTCTGTAAGATCTGTCACCTTAATGATTTTCTCAGTCCTTTCTTCTTCAAGGTACAAAATATTAGCATCTTTTTTCTTCCTAAATTAAGCCAAGATATGCTACTTTAATAACTGTTATATTTTCTAATGCTGTACCCTAAAATTGTTGAAGCACTGTTCATTCAGTCAGTCATTCTATCCAAAGCATGTATGAAATGTGCAGGATCTTGGAATATAGGGCTTTAATGGTCATTGGGTTTGATTATCAGTTTCACCACTGACAAGCTGTGTAACCTGGGACAACTTCCTTAACCTCTCTGTGCCTCAGTTTCCTCTTGTCTTTAATACGGGACTAATAGGAGCACACACCCTTACAAGGCTGTTGTAAGACTTAAATGAGCAAATACATTTAAACAGCTTAGATACAGCCTGACACAAAGTGTTCCGTATATGCTAGTTGCTGTCTTGTCATCATTGTCATCCTAGTTGTCTTCACCATCTTCATCTTTTGTCCCTCTTCACTCATTTTACATAATAGTGGGTTGAGGCTCAAATGGGTAAAGCAACCCCCTTCAGGTCAGATGGCAGTTTTATCAGGATAACTTGAATGAGAAAGCATGTCCCAGTTTTTTTACTGTACTAGATATAGTTTGATACATTCTTGTCCTCAAGGAATTACGTTCTCACAAATAACAAAGAATTGTCAAAAAAAAAAGAGGATTAATAAAAATATGAGGAATAAATATTGCTGCTGGAGAGTTAAGCCTTAGGAGCTGCGTGTTTCAAGAGGAAGAGAGAGACCCTCAGCTGCTGGGGAGTCCTTGCCACACTCAGTCTCCCACCACATCAAGAATCTCCCCTCCTCAGTTCCATGCAGACCTCCGAAAGAGGAGGGGGCCTTCATGTCCCATCAGTAAAGTCTGCTCTACCCAGCCATAAAAAAAAAAAAAAAAAAAAAAAGAAGTTGTGTGTTTAGAAAGCAAAATGCTACAGGTAATGTACAGGCATACCTCGAAGATATTTCGAGTTCAGTTCTACATCACTGCAGTAAAGTGAAAATTGCATTAAAGCGAGCCACGTAAAATTTTTTGTTTCCCACTACATGTAAAAGTTATGCTTACACTATATTATCATCTATTAAGTGTGCAATAGCAGTATGTCTAAACAAATGTACATGTCTTAATTAAAAGTATACTGAGCTGTCTCAGGGAAGTCTGAGGAGAGGCAGATAGGGGAATGGCCAACTAGTTGGTGGAACAATCAGAACACACACAACATTTATCAGTTAAATTTGTCATCTTACATGAGCATGGTTCGTGGCACTGCAAAACAAATACAGTAATAGCATCAAAGATCACTGATCATGCCTCACCAAAGCAGATAGAATAACGAAAAAATTTGAAATATTGTGGGAATTATAATAATGTGACATAGACACACAAAGTGAGCACATGCTGCTGGATAAATGACTCCAGTAGACTTACTTGATGCAGGGTTGCCACAAACCTTCAATTTGTAAAAAATGGAGTATCTATGAAGTACCGTAAAGCAAAGTGCAATAAAAGAATGTATGCCTATACCTCCACTTTAGTGGAGAATGTGGGATGTCAGGAATGCTTTTGTTTAAAAAAGGAGATGATTTCGCTAATGAAACTCTAGAACATTTTATACACAACCAAAAAAGAAAAGAAAGTTTGAGTGGGATGAGACTACCAGATCTAGGGAACATTTACACATGAGATTAAGAGAGAAAGCAAGGGCCGGGCGCGGTGGCTCACGCCTGTAATCCCAGCACTTTGGGAGGCCGAGGCGGGTGGATCACGAGGTCAGGAGATCGAGACCATCCTGGCTAACACGGTGAAACCCCGTCTCTACTAAAAAATACTAAAAATTAGCCGGGCGTGGTGGCGGGCGCCTGTAGTCCCAGCTAGTCGGGAGGCTGAGGCAGGAGAATGGCGTGAACCCAGGAGGCGGAGCTTGCAGTGAGCCGAGATCGCGCCACTGCAGTCCAGCCTGGGCGACAGAGCGAGACTCCGTCTCAAAAAAAAAAAAAAAAAAAAAAAAAAGAGAGAAAGCAAGAAATAAAAGGAGAGGGAAAGGTATTATTTGAACTACCAGTGAGTGTCAAAAGAGATGAATGGATTCTAAACTTCATCTAAACCCAAATGGGATCTGGCATTTCTAAAATGTTATTTATTCACTTACTTTAACCTGTGCCGAGCACTGTTCTGCTTACTTATAAATATAACTTTATTTAATCCTTGCATTTAAGAGTCCTATGAAATAGTTAACTGTTATCAATCTCATAATACAGCTAAGGAAACTGAGGCATGGAGAAGTTAAATATTTTGCCCAAGGCCATTTGCTTATTAATAAACAAGAGACCTGGGATTTATACCAAGCAGCATGGTTCTGGAATCTGTGCTCCTAACCACTTTGTTCTCCTGCTCACAGGTGATCAAAGCCCCAGTGCATATGGAATCTTGAGGTTTTATGGTGCACCCAAATGTTGCTTCCCTTTCAGTTTTTCTCTATAAACCAGTGTATAGAGAAGCCCTTTAAAGAGAATAGAATGGTGGTGTCATTACTCATACCTGCACTCTTGGCTGACCCGAGGATAATTAGCATTGTGAGTCCCAATTAGATTTCAGGAGACAGGATCTGCCCACTGCAGACGTACATCTTTATAACAAGCTTTATCATAACAGAGTATGATTACATTTGTCAGTTGCAGTCCTCAAACAGTACTCTGGTGTTATTTTCACATGAAATTGTAAGACCACTCTTATAGTCATGTGCTTTTTAACTTTACTAATTCGAGGTCATTCACTAAAAAATATTTCTTGACGGCCCCTGTTTTAGGTATTGGAGATGCTTTGTGACGAGTTCCTTCTCTATAAATTCTCTATGGATTTTTTCCTTTCTTATGAGCTGCTTCCTATTAGGTTATAAATTGTCATTATTTCTCCCAACTTGAAAAACAAAAATCAAAGGAAACTTTTCTTGACTACACATCCCTTTTTAACTACTGGCCCATATACGCTTCTTCATTTACATCATAACACCTAGAAAATACTGTCTGTTCTAATTTTCTCTCCACTTTCTCCACCAGATCTCGTCCAGCTCCAGATTCAAATTATATCCCCCTGCCTACTAACAGCTCCACCTGATGTCTGCTAGGCACTGAAACTTCCAAAACCGAACTCTTGATCTTCCCACCCATTCCTGCTCCCTGGTACTCTTTCCCACCCCTATAAATGGTGATTCCATATGTCTCATTGCTCAGGCCAAGAACTTTGGCTTTATCTTTAACTGTGCTTTTGTTCTCATACCCCCACCGTCCATTCCATCAGCAAGTTGTGTTCCTTTTACCCTTAAAGTCTATCCAAAAGCCAACCATTTTATCTCACCTTTGCTATCCCTGCTCTAATCGACTTCATAAGTAATCTGTCATTCCCAGCTATCTTCCCACTTCTTTCCCTGGCCACCCCACCTCTTCTATCTGCTGTCAACCCAGCAACCAGGGTGATTCTTTTAAAACATCAGTCAGAATATATCACCTTGCCAACAATATGTTCTTCAAGATTTTTCTCATCTAACATGAAACAATTTGGATGAATCTCATCCACATAATGTTGAGTAAAAGAAGCCAGAAGCAAGAGTTCATACTGTGTGATTGCATTCATTTAAAATACAAAATCAGGCTGGGCATGGTGGCTCACACCTGTAATCCCAGCACTTTGGGAGGCTGAGGAGGGTGAATCACCTGAGGTCAAGAGTTCGAGACCAGCCTAGCCAACATGGTGAAACCCTGTTTCTACTAAAAATACAAAAAGTAGCTGGACATTCCAGCCTGGGTGACAAGAGCAAAACTCTGTCTCAAAATAATACATAAATAAATTAATTAATTAAAATACAAAACCAGGTAAAACCAATTCTGTGTTGTTAGAAATAAGGATTGTGATTGACAGGACGGGGGTTGATTGTGACTGCAAGAGAACACCAGGAGGGCTTCTGGGGGCTGGTCTTTTCTATTTCCTGATCTGGGCGCTGGTTGCTCATGTGTAATCAGTTTGTAAAAATTTAGCAAGTTATACCCTTATGAGGTATTTTGTATTTTTAGTACAGACGGGGTTTCTCCATGTTGGTCAGGCTGGTCTCGAACTCCCGACCTCAGGTGATCTGCCCACCTTAACCTCCCAAAGTGCTGGGATTACAGGCGTGAGCCACCGTGCCCGGCCCAGAAAATTATTCTTCTCCTTTACACTTAGAGTCTAAGAATTTGTCAGCATTTATAACCATTAGCATTTATAACCAAAGACACAACGTACCAGAATCTCTGGGACACAGCTAAAGCAGTGTGTAGAGGGAAATTTATAGCACTAAATGCCCACAGGAGAAAGCAGGAAAGATCTGAAATCGACATCTAACATAATTAAAAGAACTAGAGAAGCAAGAGCAAACAAATTCATAAGCTAGCAGAAGGCAAGAAATAACTAAGATCAGAGCAGAAGCGAAGGAGATAGAGACATGAAAAACCCTTCAAAAAATCAATGAATCCAGGAGCTGGTTTTTTGAAAGATTAACAAAATAGATGGACCATTAGCCAGACTAGTAAAGATGAAAAGAGAGAAGAATCAAATAGACACAATAAAAAATGATAAAGAGGATATCACCACTGATCCCACAGAAATACAAACTACCATCAGAGAATACTATAAACACCTCTATGCAAAGAAGCTAGAAAATCTAGAAGAAATGGATAAATTCCTGGACACATACACCCTCCCAACACTAAAGCAGGAAGAAGTCGAATCCCTGAATAGACCAATAACAAGTTGTGAAATTGAGGCAGTAATTAATAGCCTGCCAACCACAAAAAGCCCAATAAATCTTTATTGAGCAGTAGGCACTGATCTAGGCATGTGGAATACAGCAGTGAACATGAGCTACAAAAGCTTCTTGGCTGGGTGCAGTGGCTCATGCCTGTAATCCCAGCATTTTGGGAGGCAGGCAGATCGCTTGAGTCTAGGAGTTCAAATCCAGCTTGGGCAACATAGTGAAATCCTGTCTGTACAAAAAAATACAAAAATTAGCCAAGCATGGTGGCATGCTCCTATAGTCCTAGCTACTTGGGAGGCTGAGACGGGGAGGGTGCAGTGAGCCAGGATCACGCACTGCGCCCCAGCCTGGGTGACAGAGCGAGACTCTGTCTCAAAAAAATAACAAACAAAAACCACGTAGAAGTAAGTTTTATGTAAGTGAGAAAAGGCCTCATTGAGATGGCATCTGGGCTAGTGCTTGGAAGGAGGTAAGGGAAGTAGCCCTGTGTATGTCTGGGAGAAGAGTGTCCTGGTCTGAGGGAATGGAAAGCAAAGGCCCTGAGGCAGAAGCAGGCTCGGTGTGCACGAGCAAGCACTTGCAAGGAGCACCTGCAAGGAGCACTGGCAAGGAGCACTAGCAAGGAGACAGTGGCGTTGAAGAGGAATAGGCCAGGGCACACGAGCTGGAGATGAGGGCAGAAGCACACCTGGAGCCAGATGGCAAAGGAGCTAGTAGGCCTCTGTAAAGACTTGGGAGTTTTATTCTGCCTGAGACTGAGGGTCAAGGGGGGAGCCATTTTTTTGCCCAGGCTGGTTTGAGTTAGGTTCCAGGTGCTTGTAGTGGCAGGCCATTCATCTTCACTGCTGTAAATAAATTTCAGTTTATTATCCATTCTTCTATTGATTGATATTTAGGTGATTTGCAAGATATATTAATTGTAAAGAAACTGAACAAGATATATCCTTTTTTTAAAAATTGCGTAACTTTTGTGACATAACAGGTTAGTTCCAATGACAATCAGACAATCAATACTCATGGTATACATTAGAGATAAATTATGAGTACATATATATTACTGTCAAATAGTAAAGTGTGCAAGGTTGAAAATACAAAGATATGCCAGATAGATTGCTTGCCTTCAAGGACCCTATAGTCTAGTTGGAGATAAGATATATTTGCATATGGAACAGCAATTAGCAAGGACACATATAGGCAACACCAAATAACATCTTAGGCAATTTGCTCCATAAGCATTCTGAAATGGGCAAGATCACTTTGTACTCCAGTGATACAAGATTTTATAGGGCAGCTGAGAATTTAGCAGAGCCTGAAAACGTACATAGGATTTGGAAAAACGGAGACAGACTTTGCAGACATTATCTGAGCAAGGGAAATAACAAGAAGGCCAGTTTGTGTTTAAGGGGTCTGTGGGTGGTCAGTCTGAGTTAAAGTTGAGGATTCATTTTAAAGCCTAACAGAGATTTGGATGAATGTAATTCTAAAGTAAAGTAAAGAGCTGCGTTCAAATCTGGGAATATTTATATAGTCCACATTGCTCAATCATTTTGATGTATTAATGCCACATTTACCATTATTAAACCTCAAAGTTCACAAGGCCTAAATGTTTTAAATGTATGTATTTTTAGACCAACAAAGAAAATTCATCCAGTGTGACTGTATCAGACCCTGAGATGGAAAATAAGGCAGGCCAGACTCTGGAGAACAGCTCATTAATGGCCGAGCTCCTGAGCGATGTACCCTTCACCCTGGCCCCGCATGTGCTGGCAGTACAGGGCACCATCACTGACCTTCCCGACCACTTACTCTCCTATGATGGCAGCGAAAACTTATCATGGTTTTGGTATGATTTCACTCTTGAAAATTCAGTGCTCTGTGATTCATAATCTTTATGTCTGTTTGCACCTTAACAGCTTTAAAATATGTTCGCCTATTTTATCTAACCTGTTTGATGTTCTTTGCCGTTTCACTGTTTAAGGTCCTCAGCAAGGATCATAAAGCAAAGAAAATAGCATTATGTTCATTACTCTATTTTTAAGAAAAAGGTACATTTGTATACAAATTTAACTTAAGTTCTACTTCCTTTCTCCCATATAATAAATATACAAATTAGGCTATGAAGTTTTTATGAAAGGACTCGATTCCTTCAGATGGTCTCTCAAAATATAACACCTCAAATTTATCTTAGAAGAACTGTGAAAAAGAATTGTGGCATTTTTCAGTCACTAGAGCTCTGAAGTCTGAGCAAGAAGTGGGTGTGAAGTCTCCTCTCTGGTTTGTAGGAAGTTGAATTAGTGTTATTCCTGAATTTTTTTCTTCCACAGTGTTTATGAATGAATTCAGAAAAAAAGTTGCCAGTTAGCTTAATTTCTTCAGATGCATTGATGTGGAAATTTAAAACTTGTCCTAAACAGCAGTGCTAGTTTGCTGATACGAAGATGCTAGACCTGCTCTGCGTGCTCTTTCTGGAGTGGCCCATTTCGGTTTTCTGAAACCCATGGCAGCCCTTTCCATCGTGAATAATTTTTGTGTTCCCACCTTTGTTCTCTGCCTTTTTGCTACTTCAGTGTGCTCTCTGACCAGCTTTCCAAAGAACTTGCCCTGCTTCTGCCTTGGTTGCCATTTGCTCTCCTTACCACATATGTTCCCAGTTTATGAAGAGATCCACATTTCCTTTCAACCCCTCTGCCTCCTGAAGAAAAACATTTCATGATGATACATATTATTGCTGATAACACCCTTATTTAGAAATTTGTTGGCCACAATACAGATGGAAATGCTTTACTGCTGGAAAAACTAAAATCAACTCATTTCCAATTAGAGTATAGGCAGAACACCTAGATATGACTTTTAGTTCTTGAATATCCATTACTTACTTTAATGAAAACAGAACTGCCATTGGTCAATAAACTGTAAAGGGAAGAGGTAAATTGTGATAGAGAATTTTCAATGTCATGGGAAATTGAAATCCCATTTATTTTGATTACCAGCAATATGATTTATTAACTCTGTGCCAAGTTTTAAGTATATTTTTTCACAAAGATAGAGTGCCATAGTGAAACTAAACACTGTGCATAAAGGTACATGAATTATTCCAGTTTTAAAGTATTATGCATGTTTGTTTAATAAATGTGGCATGGTTTTAATACAAAAGCTATGTTATTTAAAAGTTAGAGGAACATTTCTATTGACAAAAATATGCTTCATTTACATATAATGTTACCATATGATGTTAATGATTAAATTAGATCTTTACATAGTTCTTACAAAGCATCAGTCTAGGAAATATGACTTATTACTGATGCAAATGTGAACATTTTGTAGTAGTTTTGTAAAAGAACATCCTTTTCAAATATCTATGTTAATGTCCCCTTGAAATTAAATGCAAGCACATAGTCAGTTTGTCTAATTTTGTGTGAAATTTTGTCGAAAATACCTAAACATTTCATCTATATTTGTGCCTACCGTGTTATAAATGTTCGTAAGTACCTTCATGTGTCTATAAAAAATGTTATATTTAAATAAATGTGAATTAAAATAAAATTTTTGATTATTTTCAGATCCAGAAAAATGGGTTTGTTTGCATTATTTATATCTGAATGCAAGTTGTTAATTCTTTAGGAGCCAAAAAGTTTAAGTATATAGTTTGTATAGTGCTGGGAAAAATATACAATTTCCTCTTACATGTAAGTTTTAAGGAATAACATTAAAAATGGTAAGATCCCTAGTCCTGGCTTAATAGGACTGGAGGGATTTGAGAGAGATGACATGAGCATTTCTAGATTGATCCCTTCATCACAACATTTAGTAAGGGCCAATGTTAATGATCTTCTTCTTTAAACAAAAATATTGTGAAAATTACCATTTAATTTTTTATTCTGTATACAAATTAATATTTCTATGAAACATTAGAAATCAATAAGTCAACTTCATTTTACCCAAGATAAAATTGAAGCCTAGAAAGACTAAATGACTTAAATCACTTAGTGATAAATAAATGTCTACTTTAATAGTGTTAGTAATTATAATATATGATAACAAAGCTGTATGATATGGTGGGAGAGAGTTCAGGCAATTGAGGCAGCCAGACAGAGTTTGTAATGGCTCCCTCCCTTATAAGCTGTGGGGCTTTCAATCAGTCCCCTAACTTCTGGTGCCCTCAGTTCTCTCAACTGTTAAACACTAATTGTTCATAACTTGCAGCGTTATGTTCAGTTATAGGTGGTGTATGTCAAATGCCTGGCAGCCTAAAGCCTAGCACATCGTCGGTATTCCGGGAAAGGGATTGTTATAATTCTCGTTATTGACCATACACACACAATACTATAATGAAATGCAAAATACATATTAATTGAACTTCTTGAAGAGTAACATAAAAAAAACAGCTACCTACGTTAACTGTAGATCCCCCTCCTTCCCAGTTATTTTTTTCCATATTAAATACCTTACTATGAGAAATATTCCTAAAATATGTTAGTTGACTGTTCTGCCTTAACTAAGAATTCCATAGTGAACATTTTTTCTTTTTCTCGTTATTACAGTCTTTTTCCTAATATATGTTATTGTTGCAAAGTACTATAGATATAGAATGTGCAGGTGATTTTACTGAATCTTATTTATTTATTTGTGACAGAGTTTTGCTCTTGTCACCCAGGCTGGAGTGCAATGGCATGATCTCGGCTCACTGCAACCTCCGCCTCCTGGGTTCAAGCGATTCTCTTGCCTCAGCCTCCCAAGTAGCTGCGATTACAGGTGCCTGCCACCATGCCTGACTAATTTTTTTTTTTTTTTTTTTAGTAGATACAGGGCTTCACCATGTTGACCAGGCTGGTCTCGAACTCCTGAGATGATCCACCCGCCTAGGCCTCCCAAATTGCTGGGATTACAGGCATGAGCCACTGTGCCCAGCCTTGAATCTTATTTTTAGCCCTAAAATATATTCAAGAACTTGCATGTGTTTTTTTCCCAAGCTTTCTTTAAAGACATTTGCATTCTTTCCTAAAAACAGAATGAGAGAGGCGATTCTGACCAATTTATTATCCTGGCTAATTAAATTTTGATCAACTGAACTTTTAAAATTGTACCATTAAAATGTTAACAAAGCCACAATTTTTATGAACAATTGCAGATCAAATCCGTAATAGTTTTTTAAGGTAAATATTCATTGACGTCAACACTTATTTTTTTCTTCTCTTAAAGAAAAATGGTAAATTCAAAACAATATGAAAAAATTCTTCTAAAATTCCCAGAGATTTCATTTCTCATAATTCTAAATGACAGATAAGGAGAAGCAAGGAAAGAATCTCACTCATGTTCTGAAACCGTAGTACATCAGACTACCTCTGTGCCTCCCATGGTAACAATTGATCAATAAGTGAACACTGCCCTCAGTAATCTAGCAAAGAATATGTTTCTTTCAGAGATTAGTGAATTATCTTATTAATTACGTCAATAACTCACACAAAATGTAAGTTTATTGGAAATGTAGTTGAAGGATGGTTTATCTTTTAAAGTTTTTGGGAAATACAGGTTTATTGACATTTCTCTTTTGAGCATTTGTCCCATGTTACTGAGGGCATGACCTAGGTATTATTGGGAAATCTAAAACTTTCAGAATAAGTCCAATTCCATTCATACTACATTGGCTTGAAGGATTAAGTATTCTTATGTTTCAGGAAAAGGACTCTTTATGCCATATGGTTTGGCAGATAGGTGTGTGTGGGAAAGAGAGAAAGAGGTATTGATTGACGCAGGGAACTCTGTTTCAGTCGATATGACAATATGTCAGTCTTTTAAAAATTTAAATAAACTTTTTATTTTGGAATAGTTTTAGATTCACAGAAAAATTATGAAGGTACTACAGAGAGTTCCCGTATACCCCTCACTTAGTTTCCCCTGTTGTTGACATGTCACATAACTGCAGTGCATTTGTCACAACCAAGGAATCAACACCGGTACATTGCAATTAACTACACTGCACACCCTGTTCAGATTTCATAGTTTTCCTCTAATGTCCTTTTTCTCCTTCTGCAGCCTTTCTGGGATAGCACATTACATTTATTTAGTCGCCATATCTCCTTAGTCACCTCTTGGCTTCAACAGTTTCTCAGACTTTTTATTTTTGATGACCTTGACAGTTTTGAGGAGCACGGGTTAAGTATTTTGTAGAATATTTCTCAAGTGGGGTTTATCTGATGTTTTCACATGGTTAGACTAGGGATATCGGTTTTTGGAGAAATATTAAAAAGGTGATACGCCCTTCAGTGAGATTATATCGTATTGAGAGTAGTATAAGCTATAAACATGACTTATTACTGATGATGCTGACTTTGAATACCTGGCCAAAGTAGTGCTTCTCAGGTTTCTCCACTGCAAAAGTTATTCCCCCCAACCTTTCTATACTCTTTGGAATTAAATCACAAAGCACAGCCCACACTCAAGGAGTGGGTAATTAAACTCCACCTCCTTGAAAGGCAACTAGCACATAAATTATTTGGAATTCTTCTGCATGAGAGATTTGTGTCTTTTCCCCAATTTATTTATCAATTGTTTATATTAGTATGAACTCAGGAATCTT
Source organism: Gorilla gorilla gorilla (assembly GCF_029281585.2). Lineage (NCBI taxonomy): Eukaryota > Metazoa > Chordata > Mammalia > Primates > Hominidae > Gorilla > Gorilla gorilla. Next base: position 15,324,403 of record NC_073230.2, read on the forward strand.
CAATCTTTTTCCAAGTCTTAATCAGTGCTATCCAAGAGACATATTTACATTTTTATGAAAGTCGATAAAATTTGGAACATTTTACATGGTGCAGATGAATACCATTTTATGTTGGATACGATAGTATATTCTATGGTTTCCTCAAAATTTATCTTCCTGTTAATGTCAGGCATGTATCTCCTTAGCTTGCCACAAATAACTATATATACCACAGACCTTCCTTGTAGGGCTAACAGTGTTGCATTGTAAGTGGAGGCCTCGTAGATACCTGGCCTTTTCCTACCTTATTCCAAAGATGGTTGCATCTTATAAATAATGTCATTCTTCAGCAAATAGTATGGAGATAAGATTGTAATGTCATTATTTCCTCTTTAAAGAATCAGGACAACTCATGATACAAAGAGCTCTTCTCTATAAAAAGTGAGACTTTTTTTTTCAGTAATAGCAAAAATAAAATTGTACCTCCTTAATCTTCTGCAGAAAGATGGATTTCATTTTCAACATTAAGAGGTAGTTTTAAGAAGCAGTAGAAGTCAGCCTGGGCAGCCTGGTGAAACCCCGTCTCTACAAAAAAAGTTAGCTGGGCTTAGTAGCTGCAATCCCAGCTACTCTGGAGGCTGAGGTTGGAGATCATCTGAGCCTGGGGAAGTCGAGGCTGCAGTGATACAGTGAGCCGTGATTGTGCCACTCCAGCCTGGTCGACAGAGTGAGACCCTGCCAAAAAAAAAGAAAGGGAGAAGGAGAAGGAAGCAATAAGAGGAAGAAGAAGAAGGAGGAGGAGGAGGAGAAGGAGGAAGAAGAAAGAAGAAGAAAGAGGAAGAAGAAAGGAAGAAGGAAGAAGGAGAAGGAGGAGAAGGAGAAGAGGAAGAGGAAGAAGAAGAAGCAGCAATAAAAGGAAACCAGTCTTCTTTTGGAGGGGAAAAGAGCCCAAGAATCTCATAATTTTACTTCTCATTAGCGAAAGCTCACTGCATGCTAAAAGGTAAATTTGATGAGTGGATCTCATTCAGTTTCATTTGGGAAAGACACAATCAAAACAAAAAACAACTTATTTAGTCTTTGCAAGAAACTTGAATATAATTCCTTGTCAAGAATTTACCCAATCCCAATTTTCACCCTTACAAAAAATAAGTAAATAAATAAATGTCTTACAATCAAAGGTAAAGCAAAGGATAATTGCATCCAGAACAAACCATCAGTTGCCCAGCCCCAACAGAGAGCTTGCAAGTCACTACCCAGGCCAGAAAGGGAGTCAGACAACAGAGCATTTCAGAGGTCAGTTAAGGAGACAGGTTCCAACTTAGGACTGCTGCCAGGGATGTCCAATCCAGTGTCTGAATCTGGGTTCTACAGCTGCCAAATCTGCCCCTTGTGTGGCCACAGGTGTTGGCTATAACTCTGAGGCACATTGGAGAAGGAACAGGGTAATGTCAATGTCATTGTGCATATGTGTGTTTATGTGTATGGTTTTTCTTTTAATTTTTTCAAAAGGTACATAATTAATTTTGTTTTAAAATGAATGTATTTCTACATAATGGCTGGGAACATTTGGGAGGCTAGCAAAGAAGAAGCTTTTGTTCAAGAACAAGGGCAAAACAAAGGTGAATTTTTACACCTACAGGGTACATTGTACGCTAACATGTTGTGTGTGATATTGTTAACTTAGTCATTTGAATAGGCCTTCTCAGGACAAAAATAAATAAATAAATGGATGCCGAAATGCACACAGGCAGTTGGTATAAGATGAAACCTAAATACTCATTCTCTTCCTGTAGGCTTCTCCCCTCATCCTTCTTTTGGATCTTCAGGAGAATTTGTGTTTATCCACACATATTTTTGAGCCTGGAACAGACTAGACTGTATGTAGTCTTCTATCTCACACTATACCAGTTGTAGCCATCAATTAACACAGCTTAAAACAGGAACACTAAACTTTCCTCTTCTTTTCGCAGGAAACTTAGCTACTGTCTGTAAAGCAAATCTGGAAGTTTCTACCTCAGGTAGCTGTTTGAGTTTCCTAACCCTAAAGATGTAGGCAACCCTAAAGATGTAGAAGAAATGAAGATGATTTAGAGAATGGAATGATCCCGGTAAGAAACTTAGAGAACAGATGGTCCGTAGGTTAGAGAAAAAAAATACAGGTCTATAGCTCCACAAATTAATTGGATATTTCTTCTATGTTTTGCCTATTCCATATCCTGAAATTAGAAATTGAACTTCAAGGAGGAGGAAGGAATCTACATATTTTATCTTCATATTGAATCCCTTCTAAAGAGAAATGCTTCAGTCCTGGGGCCAATGTCTGTCCTGCTTTTAAAACTAATGTGACCTGCGGTGTTTTTTCACTGTATCCTCTATATATTCCACCAGCCAAGATTTCTGACAGGTTATAGTTTGTGTTTTCTATTACAAAGATCATAGGTAAATTGAATGCACTTTTTCAAAGATTAACCCCCATCCCCTCTTTCACTTAAGAATCAGTGCTCTGACTGGGCTTGCGCTTAGCACGTGATAAATCCTCAGTCAGGATTTGTTGAATGAATGAGTGAACCAATGAAATCAATCATTAAGTTATTTATACAGGAGATTTCCCAAAAGCAAAGGAATAGAATTTAAAAACTTTTGTCATTTCTCCAGCCTTGGGAAGAACTGTGTTTGTGCAGTTGAAAATAATGCTTAGCTTACCAGGCTCTACAAATTGTGCCTTTTATCTGTTTTGGGTATTTTCCATGTTTCTCAGGTTGTGTTTTCCTCTGCCCATAATGACTACGTATGTCTTCATGATGAGTAAGAGCTGATTCTAGACAATACAGTGTATGTTGGTCTGAGGTTTTATCTAGCTGCCAAGTTTCCCTTGTGTGTTCTTGGTTATGGTAGTGTGTATTCCTGTCCCAGAATTTATTAGTCCTATCTGACCTGTCCTTGAAAAATGTTTTCCTTTTTCATTTGCTTGCCTCCAAGCACATTTGAGTATTTTTAATGACCTTCTTTTTTTAAAAAAAAGGTTTTTCCAGGAGCAGTAGTGCACCTTTGTTTCAGTACTCTCCTACGTCGCTGTCCTACATTTCCCACTCAGCCAGCTCTATCCCTTCGTCATGTGAACATGTTTAGCGCTTTCCTGTCTAACTCCAACTATCAACTCTTTTTTCTTTCTCTTTAGAACCGAGCTTCTTGAGAGAGTGGTCTATATTTGTGCCTCCAGTTTCTTACTTTTTATTCATTGTCAACTTCTGCAATCTGATTTTGCGTCCCTCATTAGAACCTCCCCTGAACTGGTTTATACTCGGCCCACCTCTAAAGCCTGCCAAATGCCTTTATCTCTTTTTTTTTTTTTTTTTGAGATGAAGTTTCACTCTGTCCCCCAGGCTGGAGGGCTATGGCACAATCGCACAATCTCAGCTCACTGCAATCTCCACCTCCCAGGTTCAAGCGATTCTTCTGCCTCAGCCTCAGCCTCCCAAGTAGTTAGGATTACAGGCCTGTGCCACCACACCTGGCTAATTTTTTTTTTTTTTTTTTTTAGTAGAGACGGGTTTTCACCATGTTGGTCAGGCTGGTCTTGAGCTCCTGACCTCCGGTGATCCACCCACCTTGGCCTCCCAAAGTGCTGGGATTACAGGCATTAGCCACCATGCCCAGGCTATCTCTCTTTGAGGCAATTAATCACTATTGATTAATCCTACTCTCTTGAAATTGTCTTCCACCCTTGATGTCTATGACACCTTTTCTGGTGTTCCTTCCATCTCTGTGACCATTCCATTTTAGACCTTTGGGGACTTGTTTTCACTTGTAAAATTTTGGTGTTCTTCAGAATTCTGCCTCTGCCTCTCTTCTCTACCTTTTCTTTTGCCTACATAATCATATCCATGTCTTATCTGCATAATCAATCTTCAGCCCAGAACTCTCTCAAGTTCCATATCCATATACATAATTTGCTATCAAATATCTCCCTTGACCCTTGTTCTCAGCTTCTGTAACAGATCACAGTAGCTGCTATTTTTATTTGCTCTACACTCTTTTTCATCTCTCTCCCCTCTGCCCACTTTCCTTTGAGGAATTCTGCACCACTTTATGTAGTCCTGTTGGGAGCTGTGATACTTATGGCCATTTCTATACCACAAGGTGATAAACACGTAACCTAGCCTAGTCCAGTTATCATCCATCAACCAGTACATAGATTTTAGGAGAAAGAAACACCTATTTTGCTGGGTTACTACTGACAGCCATCCTTCCCTCCATGTTTCATAGTCTTGACCATATTATTTGAGGCCCTGGATTACCCAAGCAAGAAATCTAAGAATCTATCCATTCTTCTTTCTTACCTCCATACTCAATTGATGATAAACTTTTGTTAATTATACATCTAAAAGATTTGTCTATCAAGTACGTACTCCAGACCTACTACTACTCCTGCTTCAGTCCCGGTCTTTATCATTTCACCCAACTGATCTCCCTACATCCAGTTAAGCCTCCCTCCCATCCATCCTCCACACTAAAGCCAGATTAAATATATTAAGAAATACAGATAAATTCCTCAGGGCTTCTGTGGTGTCTCTGGAAAATTGAGGCATTTTAAGGCAAACAAGGGCCCCCCACCTGCCTCTCCAGCCTCCGCAAATGATATTGCAATTCATATATTCTGTGTTCTTGCCCTATTGAGCAATGCCCTGCACCATTTAACATGCCATAATTTCTTTGATTATCCTTATATTCTATTTCCTTTCCCTGGAATGCCCTGACCTTCCCTTCTTCACTCAGCTAAATCCTATTACAAGACTTTTTTTTTCTGTATCATCTCCTCTAGGAGTCTTCCTTTATTTTTGCTGAGCTGCACTGATGTCTTTCCATGTTTTTGTGCTAACCTGTGCTCCCTTCTTTCGAGGTTCTTCATCCATAGTATTGTAATTGTTTGTTCCCTGTCTGATTCATAACTCTGAATTGATACCAACATAGACTTCTGTGCTTAACATGATGCCTGACATACAGCGTGTGCTCGGTAGAATTTGTCCAGTAGGTGAATGATTGAGTCACTATTGATTCAAGGAAATAAATGAGTTTACATGCCATCTATATTAGACTATTAGATGTTGCCCTTGTGTCTGTGTTGGAAGCCTTTAAGGAAACCTTTCAGATATCCCTATTAGAATATGCTACATTTCTTTAATGCTCCCAAACATATCTTGTATTCTAAATAAATTAGCTTTTTAAATTTCTACCCCTTTTGTTTGGTGACCTGTATCAGCATTAATACAATAAAGACATTTTATATTTATTATAATCTTTCAGACAGTGTTAAGTCTTCAGATTAAATTTTTGGGATGTAAGTTACTATGAATCTATGTATTATTATTATTAGTTTAGAGGCAGGGTCTTGCTCTGTTGCTCCCAGGCTGGAGTGCAGTGGTGTGATAATAGCTCACTGCAGACTCCAAATTCCTGGGCTCAAGTGATCCTCCTACCTCACCTTCCCCAGTGGCTGAGACTATAGGCACCTGCCACCATGCCTGGCTAATATTTTAATTTTTGTAGAGATGGGATCTCACTTTATTGCCCAGGCTGGTCATGAACTCCTGGCTTTAAGCAATCCTCCTGCTTTAGCCTCCCAAAGTACTAGGATTATAGGCATTGAGCCACCATGGCTGGCTGGGTCTATGTATTATAACTTCAGTTTTATTTTTTGGTTTACTTTATTTTTTATTTTATTTTATTTTTTTGAAACGGAGTCTCACTTACTCTGTAGCCCAGGCTAGAGTTCAGTGGTGCAATCTCAGCTTACTGCAACCTCTGCTTCCCAGGTTCAAGTGATTCTCCCACCTCAGCCTCCCAAAGTGCTGGGATTACAGGTGTGAGCCACCGCGCCCAGCTAATTTTTTGTGTGTGTTTTTTAGCATAGACGGGCTTTCCCCAAGTTGGCCAAGGTGGTCTCAAACTCCTGACAAGTGATCCACCCACCTCGGCCTCCCAAAGTGCTGGGATTACAGGCGTGAGCCACCGTGCCTAGCCTATTTTTTTGGCTTATTTTAGTATCTACCTGGGAAGACCTTTCTTCCTCCTTCTATTAAATTAACATTATTTAATGCCAATTAAGTTACATGGCTCTTTTCAAAGCATGGACTTGAATAGATTTAAACATATACCATAAAATGGAATACCTGATTTTTTTAATGGGCTGTAGCATTTTGTTTTTATGTAATCTAACCTTACTGAAGGATTTGGAAATGTTAACCCTTTTGGTGATGGCCCATATTGAAAGATAAGCTCATTTTGCTTTTGAGGAAAAATAACAATTATTTGAGAAAGGAAAACCACAATTTCGATTTTTCATGCAATCAAAACAGGTTCTAAAATATTCTTTAACTGGTCCATTTATTTGATAGCCAGTTTACTGACTGAATTTAACTTTTTAATTTCGGTAATGTATTATAATGATTTTGTGCACTATTAGTTAACTGAATTTCTAACTAGTGTGGTTACCACATTAATTATTGCAACCTCTTCATGGGTCCTCTTCTCTCCCAAGATGCAAGTGCAGGTATGCAATACATCATTTTCAATAAATGGGGAATAGTAGCCAATCTCTTAAAACTTTGATTTAGCCAAGAAGAAGAAGGAAGAGGAGAAGGAGGAGGAGGAGGAGGAGGAGGAGAATGTTATTGGTTAACAAAATTCTCATTTCTGTTACCTAAAGAGCAAGTTGCAAATACTTTGTAACATCAAGAAGTCATACAATTTTTCATTAGAAAGAGTTTGAGCAAAAATAGCCTCCAGAACTTAAAAGCAAATTCTTTTTTTTTTCTTGAGACGGAGTCTTGCACTGTCACCCAGGCTGGAGTGCAGTGCCGCCATCTCGGCTCACTGCAAGCTCCGCCTCCCGGGTTCACGCCATTCTCCGGCCTCAGCCTCCCGAGTAGCTGGGACTACAGGCGCCCGCCACCATGGCCAGCTAAATTTTTTTTGTATTTTTAGTAGAGACGGGGGTTTCACCGTGTTAGCCAGGATGGTCTCGATCTCCTGACCTCGTGATCCGCCCGCCTCGGCCTCCCAAAGTGCTGGGATTACAGGCGTGAGCCACCGCGCCCGGCCTTTTGACTAAAATGCTAGATTAAATTAGTGTCAGGGGTCAATAGTTTCTTCTTTTCCAAATTGAAAGACTACCTGCTGAAACTCTCTATACCCACCTTAGGTTTCCCACCTGAGTAATTTTAAGCGACTCTAAGTTTCTACGCTTGGCAATATTTAACTATCAGAGAGTGGTTGTAGGAATTAAACCCCCTTTAAGCAAACCAATTGTCTTCTGGGTGTAGGTTATTTCCATTCAGGCTTGTTTCCATTGGGGCTTTTCTAGTATATGTAGAGATACACCTGAGGCATGATTTCTTTTTTATGTGGATTGTGATAAGGGCCTCATTTCCCAGTGAAATTTCTAACCACTCTAGGGGGCGAGACCACTGGGCTTGCTGCTTTTGTTGTGTTGAAGTACAGCAAATGTGATATCCTTCAGCCTGGGTGTGCTTTGTTATGCTTGTTAAATACAGAGTGCCAGAAAATGTACCCTAAGCATGACAAAACATAATACACAAAAGACAAGTTCTGTATCCTTAGCACTTTTCATTCTAGAGTCTAATATTACAGGTAGCAGTAACAGTATCAAGTTGACCACCAAAGACAGGTTTGATCATCATGAAATGCCAAGTAAGTGAGCCAGTTTAAATGAAAGTCAGGGAAGGAGGTGATTCAGAGGCCAAGCACTGGTTATTCAGAGCATCCAAGAAAATTTGTTGGGGCTAGTTTATTATTTTTTTAATTACCTTGCCTGGAGTGTGTGATTTATAATGCAACAAGATATAGAAAGAATGGACAAATGGACAGGAGTGGTGGTGATAAAACAGAATGCAAAGCTACAGCACCTAGACATGAAGCCATATTCTCTTGTCACCAGCCTGGAAATAATGAACTATTGAGTACATGTCTCCTTTTTGGCCCCATTCTCACTATTGAACCTTATTTCCCACAGGGCCCAGTCAAGCCAACCTCTTTTACACCTACTCATTCCTTATCTCCTTTCTGGTGCCATGTCACTCCTCTGTTGATGGTATTGCTCCCTCTTTTGGTCTTATATCCTGCCTGCACACATACTAATGCTCACTGCGGCTCCGTTTTCAGCCCCCTCATGAATGTGTTCTCCAGGAATGGCCGACACATGTCATCTCAGAGCCCCTCTGGCTCTGGCATTCGGATTTTCCCACTGTTTCTCCCACTTGTTTTCTCACAATATTGTGTGATGAATCTTAACTCTCTAAGTACATTGTAAGATACGTCAGGGCAAGCGGATTATGATTTTATGTAATAAAACACATTGCACACGGTAGGTGCTCAATGAATATCTGACTTCCAAACACTATTGGAGTTGTTGGATCTCAAATGATTGACCGCCTACGTTAGTGTCAAAGGTCTTCAATGCCGAAGTAAGATGTGTTATCACCACTGTCACTAGAGGGGGATTACCTTCCCTCCTCCCCACCTCTTTCCCACTCCCTGTTTAAATGTGTTCTTTAGTATATGCTCCTTCCCCTAAAGCAGATCCTCTCCCGGAGATGCACCTCTTATAATCAAAGTTTTGAAGCTCATGATTGATTGTAGAACTATTTCATCATCATTAGAAATGGTTAAGTGCTCCCCCTTTTCTTCTTTGTCATTTAACAATTTAATTATGTGTCACTTCAGCTTAGGTTTGAAGCATAGTATTTTTCCCATAGGAGGTACTTAATAAAATCTGGATGGATGGATGGGCAGACAGATATAAGTGGGGTTGTATCCATTATACCTGCACCACAGATGACCACAGACCTATGAACATATCATTTGCTCCAAATTGTATGGTAGGTCTTCATGATACTTTCAGTGTATCCGCATACTACTTCATTTCCCCTTGAAATGAAGGACAGTTGACAAAGTGGATGTGGTGGGTTGGTATTTAGCAATAGTAATAATAGTTTTTTTAGCTTACATTTGCTGAGTTCTTAGGTACCAAGCACTGTTCTAAATGCTTTACATATGTTACTTATCTTTTAAAACCCTATTATTGCCAAAAGTAGAAATAACCCTTGTCCATCAGTTGATGAATGGCTAAATAAAATGTGAAATGTTTTTACAATGGAATATTATTCAGCCACAAAAAAGGAATAAAGTTATAATACATGCTGCAACATGGATGAATCTTTAAAACATTATTCTAAGTGAAATAAGCCAGACATAAAAGGACAAATATTGTGTTATTCAACTTATATGAAATATCTAGAATTTGCATCTCTATGTGTACTCGTAAAGATGGTAATTTGATTATAAATTACCAAGGACTTCAGTGGGAGGGATGGCAGTTATTACTTAATGGGTATGGTTTCCGTTTGGGGAGATGAAAAGTTTTGGAAACAGTGGTAATGGTTGCACAACATTGTGAATGTAATTAATGCCACTGAACTGTACACTTAAAATGGTTAAAATGGCAAATTTTGTTACATGTATGATACCACAGTAAAAAACAGTTTTGCAAAACCCTATTCCTAACCTAATTTTAATTTGACTATATCTGGAATGTTTAAACAAATAGGAGTTGTGTATACTAACATAATGAGAAGTCTAGGAGGGTGCTGTGGCACTGGTTCAGGGTCATCCTCTCCTCGAATCTCTTGGCTGACCATCCACAGGCCTTTCCTGAGTGCTTATTATTTAGCAATAACCTCCTACAATTTAGAAGGAATAGAGTATATGATGGAGGAACAAGGGTCAAGTCACTGTAACCCAAGTATTCTCAATGGGAAAACTGGTTTTGGGGAGACCAAAAATATCTTAAATATTAAATGGTTTGTGGCCCTCCAAGGCTCATCCCTACCCAACAAATCTTTTCCCTTGTATTTAATTCTCTCATAAGAGAGTATTTAAATTAAATTCTTTTTTCTTTTTTGGAGAAGAGTAATGAAAAAAAAATTGAGAAATACTTTTGTAGCCTAAGGAAGAAGGTGGAGCAAGGGATATTTTTCAGAGAAGGTGAGAAGTACCGTTTCCTAAAATGAGATGATACAGTTCTGTAGAATATGAATGGTGAGTGATTTTTTTTTTTTTCTGAGACAGGGTCTTGCTCTGTCACTCAGGCTGGAGTGCAGTGGCTCCATCATGTCTCACTGCAGCCTCAACCTCCTGGGCTCAAGTGATCCTCCTACCTCCTGAGTAGCTGGGATTGCAGGCGCATGACACCACGCCCAGGTAGTTTCTTTTATTTTTTATAGAGACAGGGTCTCACTATATTCCCTAGGCTGGTCTTGAACTCCTGGGCTCAAGTGATCCACCTCAACCTCCCAGAGTGCTAGGATTATAGGCATGAGCCACCATGCCTGGCAGTGAGTGAATTTTCAAAGTCCTGCTGGGTATTTTCGTTAGATGCATCCCTTTAGCTGTTGTTAAAGTCACTATTCATCCCAGTGAATTCACTTTCATTCTCTCTATTCATGAATGAGATGTTCAGAGAATACTTGCTTTTTATAAAGGATGAAGTAGACATGGACACTAGATCACTTTTGAGAGTAACTGTGTCTACTTTTTAAATATCTTATCTGAAAATAACTGTACTATTTAGTTAAGATTTCTTTGAGTCACTAAATCTGTAGTTGGGGGTTGGAAGAGGGGACATGTAATTCTTTCTGTACCCTATCTTTTCGACACTTTTCCTAGGTTTTAAAATATATGTGAGATGCTAACATTATGGAGATACAATAATATAACTCATAGCTGCATTTTACAACTATGACTTCATCTGGCTGTGAAGCAGATGGCTCACAGAATACAGCAGCCACTCTTATATTGATAGTTGTGGTTTAAAAATCATTGTAACAACTACTAGCAACTACTGTATTTGCTAGAAAGGCACATAGTCCAGACTACATTTTGGCCTAGGGAACTGTTATTAATTCAAATATATGAAGAGTCACTGGATAATTTTAGAAAATATTCATAGCTAAACATTGGATTTTTGTCTTCTCTGACACTGTACCAAATTCCATAACGAATTTCTTCTTGCTTAGATGTGGCTGGGACAAAGCCTCCCCACATTTGACTTAATTGTTGCTGGTCCCAAATATTTGACTGAAAGTCTCATTACCTTTTAGCCATCCTCGCAAAAACATAATTGAATATATATTTTCATCTCTACTGAAATATTTTCCTTCAAATCAACTAAATTTGCCTCTTCCCCCAATTCATTGTAGGATTCATTTTATCATATATCAGCTTTTTTTTCTCTAAACTATAGGAAGGGAATTGTCTGATGATAAAGCGGAAAGCACAAAAGTCATGAAATGCTAGGCTAAGGCTCTCTTGACAATAAGCACCCACTATGGCCCTTTCCGCAAACCTCAGTACTCAGTTAGTGCCCTAACTAGTCATCGTCCATCCTTTGTAAGGAAACAATTTCTGGTTCCCTGGCCTTTGCATGATTGTGTTCAAATGTTTATTTCACTTTGGGATATTTGGCTCATTTTTTTCTTTCCACCTTATCTCCTTTATTCTAAGGCAGGGTGAGGTTGGAGATGATATACACTGAGGAAGAAAAATAGAAAAACATATACTCTCTGTAATTCCCTGGAATTTAAGTTAGTTTCCTTTAGAACCAGGGACAAAACTCTTTGTCCAGATTTATCCATCCCTTTTCATTTCTTAAATATGGTAAGGAATTCTTACATCTCTGGTACTGGCCTTTGGTATCCAGTAAAATAAATGGAGAGATGCTCAGTAAATGTCTTTTAAGTGGGTGTCCTAATAAATGTTCCCTAAAGTGTTTATTTTATTCCCGTGTCTTATATCATTTGACAGAACCACACAATTTGGGTTCTGTGAGGTGGATGCTAGGGTCTAGGTGAGATCGTTCTGGTTAGGATTTCCTATAGGCATGCATCAACAGAGCCAAAGCACAATTATTTTCTCCAATAAAATAGAACTTCATTTAAGCACATAAATACAAACATAAAGGAACATTCTGTGTAATTAAGAGACACAATATAGAGCTCAAGCTAAAGAAATCCATGTGTCTAGGTGTAGTTAAATGCCTCACTAACATTCAGCCATTCTCAGTCACTGTAATCCAAACCCAATATTTCCCTGGGCTTAAGTAGATCCTAACTTGTATATAGAACTTTCTAGGGCTTGTCCAATTGAAGCTCTGTGGGTACATTTCTAGTAAGCCTTTCATTTCTCTCTAGTAACAATGATCTTTGCCCACTGGTTTTCAATTCAAAAGGGGAAAGAAGCCTATTTGCCATTCCAAGACTAAAGATATATTTGCTTTCCTAAAGTTGTTATTCTCTCATCTAACTTGAAACATACAGAAAGTCTAAAAAAGGTGATACCACTAAACGTAATCAAAGAGGAATTTCCCTGCCACTTCTAAAATCCCTACATCTTCTGTATCTGCTCTAAATTCAGTCTGCCTTATAATTCAAGATTCATCTAGTTCAAAGAACTCACTCTGTCATAACATTACATAGTATTAAAGTAGAAATATGAGATTTTTTTCACAGCGTATTGTCATGCTTATAGTACATTTTATCTACTGGAGTAATCTAATAACTTAATACTCTCTTAAACACAGCTTCCTGTAAGCACATTAAAACCTATCCTAGGAAGCCCTTCCGAAGGAAGTGACAGCAAAATTCCCCAAAATGTTGCCTGCTTGGAAAGTTACCTAAAAGTTTCGTTCTGAGGAAGTTGACATTGAGTGTTTCTTGGTTTGTACCATGCTCCTCTCTAGAGGCTGCCCCATGTGCATAGCTGGCAGAGAGGAACGTGGACAGGCATTAGAAGCAGCTCCAGCCAGTCAGAATTGGAGGTCTTGATGGGATTGGAGGTGGAGTTGGGGGGAGCAGTGAGAAAAGGAAGCAGAAACTGTGGTTCATTTCATGCTCCTCTGGCTTGCCTCTCTTACCCTAGGCACAGCCCAGGGATGCTCTGGCAGGGGTGGGAGGCAGCTGGATAGATAAGAAAGGGCTTTTGTCCCTGCGATTCTCTAACAGACCATATTTGAGATGACAGATGCAAAATAAACAGGCATGACTTTAGGCAGGTCCAGAATGGTCTTAATATCCTGAAGCTTATTCTTATTCTTATTCAAACTTCGTGTTTTAATTGTTTGGAATTTTTAGACAGAGTAGGTGGAATTTCATCCTTTGTATGTTTTAAGGAGAGCTTCGCTCCTCTCTTTACCACCCACCCCCCGCCACCCAGTAAAATACTGAACTTTCATTTTAATCCATAACACTAAATGCTTTTGTGTTTTTCTTTCTTCAAAGACTGTCATTAAGAATGTCTACAAGGAAATCATGGGAAATAACAAAATCTCCCCCAGATTAATTTTTTACGTGTTGTTGGAAATAACCACATAACTAAAAAAAAAAAAAAAAAAAAAAAAATGCTCATTCTGGGAAAAAAATCTGTCCAAGGATGTGGAAAACCTCAGCATTAAAAATAATATCCTAAGTAATCCAAAAGGGAAATTAACTTTCACTTTGAAGGCGTTCACTAGCACAAACACTAAAATAATGAGTAAACTGTCTCTCCTGAGAAAATGCCGGCTGTCACCTGCTGCCTCCCACTGGGCTCCAGGTCTAACAAGCCTCGCTCCCTGCCCTAACTTGTGACTCTGTGTCAGGAGACTTTTCTGAAGGACATTTTTTCAAGCAATTAGAAACAATCTACTGTGGGCCAGGCACGGTGGCTCATGCCTATAATCCCAGCACTTTGGGAGGCCAAGGTGAGCAGATCACCTGAGGTCAGGAGTTCGAGACCAGCTTGGCCAACATGGTGAAACCCTGTCTCTTCCAAAAACACACACACACACACACACACAAATCAGCCGGGCATGGTGGTGTGCACCTGTAGTCCCAACTACCTGGGGGCTGAGGCAGGAAAATCTGTTGAACATGGGAAGAAGAGGTTGCAGTGAGCCAAGATTGTGCCACTGCACTCCAGCCTGGGAGACAGAACAAGACTCCATCTCAGAAAAAAAAAAAAAAAAAAGGCCGTGCGCGGTGACTCACACCTGTAATCCTAACACTTTGCGAGGCCGAAGTGGGTGGATCACCTGAGGTCAGGAGTTCGAGATCAGCCTGGCCAACATGGTGAAACCTCATCTCTACTAAAAATACAAAAAATTAGCGGGGCATGGTGCTGCGCACCTGTATTGCCAGTTACTCGGGAGGCTGAGGCAGGAGAATCACTTGAACCCGGGAGGCAGAGGTTGCAGTGAGCCGAGATAGCACGACTGCACTCCAGCCTGGGTGACAAGAGCGAAACTCTGTCTCAAAAAAAAAAAAAAAAAAAAAGAAAAGAAACAATCTATTGTGTTATTAAACACCAACTTCTCTTATTGTCAAATCACTCAGAATTGGCCAATTTCCCTATTAAGTAAAACTGTCATTGTTATTAAAACATAATAGCAATGCAAGGCACTGTGGAGTACAGAGGGTGTTTAAGTTGATGATGCATATTTTACAACCCTCCAGAGGGGCAAACATGTTCAGGTATCCATTCACACCCACATACAGTGAGTAGTCTCCGAGGAGGTGGGTTTGTTGAAAATTTCAGAGATCACCTAGGGTCTATGAAATATATCAATAATTTCACTTTTAAATTGTATAGTAGATTTACAGGTATATGTAATATAAGTAATTTAATTATTCATTGTGTATAATGTGACACATTATCATGTAAAAGCTAAAAGTTAGAAAAAACAAAGGTCCTGAGCAATATCTTTAGTGTATAATCATTTATTGAAAAATTAGAAGTTGATTTGTGAATGCCATTGTACAGGCTTGGCTTGTTGAAACCACCCTCTTCCATGTTACCCTCCACTGAGATTGACACATCTTAGTGTCTTCCACACTTCACAGGGTGATACAGGTTCTGCCACTCAAAGCTCACTTCGACCCTCGCCCATAAAATTCCTAAACAGCTTCATCTGTTAGTGGTTTTCAAGAGTAGTAGCATATGTGGACCATGCTGTAATAATCTCAGAAATACAGATTTGTTAAAGGTTCACAAATGCTTAAGCACAACTATGTTCAAACTAATGTTACATTAGACTAAAACAATATCTGCTTTTGAGAAGTGGAGCTACATGCTGGAAGTTTTTTACGAGTAGAGGTTGGGGTGAAAGGGATGGAGAATGAAAACTGAACAGGAGAGAAAATCAAAGGAGAAAAAAAAGTAACTACATTATCTTCCCTTGCATGTTAACATGGAAATAACAAAGACACTGAAACATCCTTGGAGAATTTCCCCCCTGAGGGGGAGAATATCTATGAAAACTTTTAAGAAGGGGTGTATATGGCCAAGTCACCTGAAAAGAACTTTAAGAAACATCTGTCTCCACCCTCGACCCTCAAAACATCTAAAATTAATTTTAGGACATAAACCCAATTACTTTAAAAATACGTTTCCTAGACTTAAGCTGTAAAGTTTAAGTGTTCTCACCACAAAAAAATGTTAAGTATGTAAGGTAATACATGTGTTAATTAGCTCCATGTAGCCAATTCGCAGTATATATGTATTTCAGGACATTATATTGCACATGATAAATTTATATAATTTTTGTCTGTTAAAATAAATAACCAAAATAAAATATATCTAAGCAAAGCTAATAAAATAGAAATTACCAGATAGTATTTAAGAAAACCCAAGGTCGCTACTAGTAGCTATTTATAACTTCATGGAGTGCTGGCGTATCCAGCGGTGTGTTTGTAATCTTTTCCTCTCAGGTTCTCTGATAGCAAGATTCTCTAAATTGAAATGACTGCTTTACTGATTGCCTCTAGTTTTCTCCCTTGTTCTCCCTGAACTATATTAACTTTGTGCTATGTTAGTGACTGTGTATGTTGACAGATTTCCTAGAGAACTGCTGATGAATACTGCCCACAAGAAATCTCACTTTTCCTTTTCATTGACGTATTTGTGTAATTTATAATTCTAACCCATGAGTTAATTCAATGCAGAGATTACTTAAAAGACTACTTGAGACATAGTGTATAGCTAATCCAGGTCCTCATAATCTTTACCAGAAGTTATTTGCTCTTGTGCATAATTGAAAACAAATGTTCTGTGTTGTGTACAATTATTTAGATCTTAAAGGCTATGCTTCGTAGCAAAAGAGAAGGTTAGGATTCTGTAGTTTCCCTTAGTGCTTTCAAGGTATCTTCTTTATAGTCATACTTATCTATATATTAAATTATAATAGTTTATATATAGGCTTGAGTTTATGTATGTATATGATTGTACATGGATATATGTATCTAGATTTGGGAATGCATAGACTTAAAAATAAAATTGTAGACCTTGTCATAACTTAAAATATTACAGATGGAATTTAACATAACCTGTCTTTTAAAATCAGGTCTAAAGATTATTAGAAGGATTTGTTGCAAAAACTACCAGATTGGACATGAAACATGGTTTCTAGTCTTCCTTTGTTATGCAATGAGTGAGTCATTTAGCCTATTTGGGCCCCAGTTTACTTATTTTTAAATTGAAAATACAAAAATAATTGTAGATACTTGACCCTTTAAATGATAATGTGCTGAGAAAACAGGCAGAATGGTCAGCACATTTATTTTATTTCTTGAATTTCACAGATGAAGAATAGCACTTTCACTTACAGCAGCAATGGCAGACAAGACACTCTGTACTCGAAACCAATTATATCCGAAATAAAACATTTTGGTTTGCTGCTGGACTTCCTGGAAGTGGGTAAAACCATCTGTAAGTCCAACCTCTCCTCCCCTCCAAAAAATAAAAAGGAACAAATTGAGACAGTGTTGGAGCTTAGAGCCATGAGCAGATAAATGTCCTGAGCAAGAAGCAAGGGAGAGAAACTGTGATTATACTGAGGGGAAATGCCAATAGAAGCACTGTAAATTGCAACCGGGATACTGAGCTTGGGGTCAACAGCAAGGAAAAGGAACTGAATCTGAGATTTTGCATTAACCCAGGTCCCTCAAAGAGCAGTAAATGGCCCCAGGTTAGTAGTCCTCCCACCTACTTGCAGAAACACACCAAATCACCATAGGAAAGAATCTTAAGGATATTTCATCAGATTCCCACAATGTATAATCAGATAAGTATTAGTTCACAACCAAAGACATGAAGCGACAAGAGGAAATAAGCCATCTATATTAGAACTGTTAGACATAGAAATGCTGTTTATGAAGTACTTAAAAAGTAAAATATAGGATCAAAATAGTGAGCAAGCAACAGAAAATTATCAGGAATAATCAGGCAATTCTTACAAATAACACAATGGAATGTCTACATAAAATATGTAAACATTGAAAGAAAACACAAGACATGTTAAAAAGCAGATTAGCCACAGATGAAAGAGAATTAATGAATTTGTAGGTTGAAGTGAATAAATTAACCAGAATATAATCTTGGAAGAAAATGGCCAGAAGAAGTTAGAATAATTTAAAACGTTGAGGATAAAATAAGAAGGTCTAAGATAAGTCAAATCAGAGTTGCAGAAGAAAAGAATAAGTCAACCAAGAAGTGATAATAAAATTAATCAAGGAGAAATGTTCAGAAATGCTGAAAGCTGTGAATCCCCAGTTTCATAAAGGACAGTATTCCCAAGCAATACGAAAAAGAAAACCAATAGCTAGCATAGTGGTGGCTCCCTAGAGAAACAAGGCAAAAATGTTTAAAAGAGCCAGAGAGTAAAGACACATCACATACCAAGAAATGATCATTTCATTGGCAGCAGAGTGCTCAACAGTGATGCCAGAAAACAGAAAGCAGTGGAATAATAAAGTGTTGAGAGCAAATAGCTATTATCTATCAATCATGAGAGTAAAAGGCATTTGCCGTTAAACAAAAATTGAGAATTTACCATCGGTAGACTCACACTGTATTAATAGTCTGTTCTCATGCTGCTAATAAAGACATACCTGAGACTGAGTATTCTATAAAGAAAAAGAGGTTTCATGGACTTGCAGTTCCACATGGCTGGGGAGGCCTCACAATCATGGCAGAAGGCGAAGGAGGAGCCAAGGCATGTCTCACATGGCAGCAGTCAAGAGGATGTGTGCAGGGGAACTGCCTTTATAAAACCATCAGATCTTGTGAGACTTATTCACTATCATGAGAAAAGCACAGGAACAACCTGCCTCCATGATTCAATTATCTCCCACTGGGTCCCTCCCATGACATGTAGGAATTATAGGAGCTACAATTCAAGATGAGATTTGGATGGGAACACAGCCAAACTGTATCAAACACTAAAGGTTATTCCTTAGGAAGATGGTATTTTGGGGCTGGGCACAGTGGCTCACACCTGTAATCCCAGCACTTTGGGAGGCTGAGGCGGGTGGATCACTTGAGGTCAGAAGTTCAAGATCAGTCTGGCCAACATGATGAAACCCTGTCTCTACTAAAAATACAAAAATTAGCCGGGTATGGTAGCATATGCCTGTAATCCCAGCTACTCGGGAGGCTGAGGCAGGAGAATCTCTTGAACTTGGGAGGTGGAGGTTGCAGTGAGCTGAGATCGCACCACTGCACTCCAGTCTGGGCAAAAAGAGTGAGACTCCATCTCAGAAAAAATAAAATAAAAAGAAAGATGATATTTTTGACAAAAATTCAGTTAAGGTAAAAGTCAATAGCAAAATTATATTTTTACAGTCCTCACATCTTTGGAAATAGAATACTTAATTATTCATTGCTCAATTAAGAAATCATAATGAATTTTTAAAAATACTTAAAGCCAAATCGTAATGAAAATGTAACATGTCAAAACCAGTATTTCTGAGGGCAGTCTATCAACCATAAATACTTACATTAGAAAGAAAGAAGTCTGAAAATGAACTAAGCACCATCGTAACTATTTGGAAAAGAATAAAAAAAAAAAAAGGAAGCAGAATCCCCTAAGTTGAAAATGATATTACAAAAGAAAAAATTATGAAGTTAAAGTTTAGCTTTTTGAAAAGACTCATAAAATAGACAATCTTTTGCTAAAACTGAGAAAAGAGTACACATAATGTAAGGATTAAGAGAATATAAATATAGCTATAGCACAGATTAAAAAGAAAATACGACGGGCAATGTTAAGCCAATACATTGAAGGTGAAGTGAAATAATCTTTAGAAAAATAGAATTTACCAAAGCTGAATTAGGAATTAAGAAACTTTAATGATTCTATAACTTTTTTTTTTTTTTTTTAAGACAGAGTCTCACTCTGTCACCCAGGCAGGAGTGCAGTGGCGCAATCTCGGCTCACTGTAACCTCCACCTCCTGGGTTCAAGCGATTCTCCTGCCTCAGCCTCCTGAGTAGTTGGGATTACAGATGCATGCCACCACGCCCAGCTAATTTTTTATTTTTAGTAGAGACAGGGTTTTACCACGTTGGTAAGGCTGGTCTCAAACTCCTGACCTCATGATCCACCCGCCTCGGCCTCCCACAGTGCTGGGATTACAGGCATGAGCCACCACTCCCGGCCGATTCTATAACTAGTAAAGCAACTGAATTAGTAGTTCAAAAGTTCCTACAGGAAAGACCAAGCCATTTAATTTTACAGGTGGAATTACTAAGCATTCAAGAGTTAATTTCTGTCTTTTACAAACTTATACAGCAAAATGGAAAAGAATAAATACTCTCTAAATCATTCCATATAACCTGGACACCAAAAATAGACAAATACAGTTTAAGGAAATAAATTATAGGCCAATCTCACTCAAGAGCCTAAATAAATTATACCAAATGGAATACAGTGGAGTTAAAAAAAAAAAAAAGTGTATTTATCATGACCAACTTGGCTTTATCCCAGGAATGCAAGGGTAGTTTAACATTTAGAAATCTAGAATTGTGATCTACATAATAGATTAAAAGGGGAAACCCATATATAATCTCAATAGGAACAGAAAAACTTTGGATAAAGTTAACCACTGATTTAGTATAAAAAGTCTTAGCAAAGTATGAGTAAAAGAGAATTCTCTTTACATGAATGAAGTTATCAGCCAAAACCTCAGTAAACATCATTCTTGATGAAAATCTAAAAACATTCCATGTAAAATCACAAATGGGATACGTTTGCTCACTATCATGTTTTTAATCACCATTAAAACCGAAGCTTCTAGCCAGATAATAACATGAGGAAAATAAATAAAGGCATAATGATTAGAAAGGTGCAAATAATTCTTCTATGCCAAGTTTGCTTTAAAAAAAAGAAAGGAACAAACAAACCCATAAATATTTGCAGATAATATGATAACATACAAAGAAAATCACAAAGAATCTAAAACTAATGTGATAGTAATTAACTTAGTAAGGTGTCAGGCCTAAAACCCATATACAGAAATTAGTTGCCTAGTTTTGTTTTTGTTATGTTTTATTTTATATTTTGTTTGCTGTTTGCTTTGGGTAATAGTTTCAGAATAAGTAGGAAGCAGGAGGTCAGGGAGACATACTGAGTTGCTGAGACATCTGCAGAAACAGCACAGAGACTGGGAAACTGTTCTCCCAGTTTGCTTGGTACTGAGGGTTTCATAGGATGCAGGACTTTCAGGTTCAATACCATGACTATCCCAGTTTGCCTGGGACTGAGGGGCTCCCAGGATGCAGGACTGTCAGTGCTAAGACCAGAAGAGTCCTGCACAAACCAGGAGGAGCTGGTTACTCTGTGGGAGAACTGTAAGTAGTCCAGTGTCATTGCAACTTAAAATGCAGGGCAGGAAGTGGTGACAGACAAGACTGGGGAGAAAAGCAGGGACCAGATCACAAAGGGCCTGATGTTCCATACTAAAGGAACTTGTACCTTGTTCTGCAGGCAGCGGCAAGCTGTTGAAAGGTTTTAAGTGGGGAGATATGTGACGGTGACAGTTTGCATTTTAGTTAGACCACTTCAGCAGAAGTCTAGAGGCTGGATTTGAAGGGGCTCAGGCTGGAGGTAGGAGGTGGTTGCTGTAGTCCAAGTAAAGATGATGAAGGCCCACACTAAGGGGCTGTAGGGATGGAGTGGAGGGGGCAGTCCCAGGGACTACTTAAGAGGCAAAATTTGTAGAGTGACTGACTGGATGTGGGAGTGATAGACAAGAGTTGACAATGATCTCTGCCCTTCAGAAAAATGTTAGACAACATGTTGGCTAAATGAAAATACAGGCTGGGCATGGTGGCTCCTGCCTGTAATCCCAGCGCTTTGGGAGGCCCAGGCGGTCAGATCATCTGAGGTCAGAAGTTCAAGATCAGCCTGGCCAGCATGGTGAACGCTGTCTCTACTGAAAATACAAAAATTAGCCGGGCATGATGGCACATACCTGTAATCCCAGCCACTCAGAAAGCTGAGGCAGGAGAATCACTTGAACCTGGGAGGTGGAGGTTGCAGTGAGCCGAGATCGTGCCACTGCACTCCAGTCTGGGTGACAGTGAGACTGTATCTCAAAAAAAAAAGACAGAAAATATAGAAAGAGAAATATAACCAACACTCATATGTGCATCATCCAGTTTAAGGAATAAAGTATTAAAGATACCATTGTATCCCCCTACATATACCTGATCCCACTCCCCTGATACCACTTCCCCTTCCCTTCCCAGAAGTAACCCCTACATTACACTGATACTTCTAATCGCCATGACTTTCTATAAAATTCTGCTACAGAGATGTACATTGCTAAACAACCTATACTAATTGCAATGTTTTGCATTTTTCTAAACTTTATAGAAATTATATTATAAGTATTAGTCTGTAACATGCAGTCTTCTCTCACCGTTGTATATGAGATACAGCCCCTGCACAAGAGTTCTCTGAAAAGGAATGTGGAAGAAAGAGACTATATTCCAGTGAACAGTTTGCAAACTAGGGAGATGCAACCTTCAGTGTAAAATGAAGGTGCATTCCCCAACTGCTTTTCTAAACAGTTGTCATGGACAGTTTTAAAATGTAATATAAAAAAGGTACAGTTTATAGTTACAACAAAAATGTACACATCAATTGAGAAAAACCAATAGAAAATGATCAAAACACGGTAACAGGCATATCAAAGGAGAAAAGTGAATGGACAGTATATAAAAGGATGCTCATTCTCATCAGTAATAAAGGAAATACAAATTAAAACTGAAGTGAAACACCATTTTTATATCCAGAATTGGCAAAAATTAAGAAATTGGACAATGTCAAGTGTTGGAAAGGATGGGGGTTAACAAGATCTCTTATATACCTTTGTTGGGAAGGTAAACTTGTATAATTGCTTCAGAAAACAATTTGGCATTATCCAATAAATTTGAGAATGAATGTAACTTACTCCTAGATATATATCCTAGAGAAACTATTACCCATGGTTACCTAGGAACTTGTTCAGAGCAGCACAATTCACAAAAGAAAAAATAACTGGAAATGACTGAAATATCCATCCTTTGATAGGAGACAAAATAAATAAATTGTAGAATATTTACTTGGTGGAATATTATACAGTAGTAAAAATGAATGTTTTTGATGAATGGATAAGCAATATGTGGTGTAGCCATACAATAGAATCATATTCAGCAATAAAAACTAATGAAGTACAGTCATGTGCTACATAGTGACGTTTCTGTCACAATGGACCGCATATACAACAGTGGTCCGGTAGGATTATAGTACCATACTTTTACTGTACCTTTTCTATGTTTAGATACACAAATACTTACCATAGTGTTACAGTCACCTACAATATTCAGTACAGTAGTATGCTATACAGGTTTGTAGCCTAGGAGCAAATAGGCTATACCATATAGCCTACATGTGTAGTAGGCTATACCATCTAGGTTTTTGTAAGTATACTCTATGATGTTTGTACAACAATGAAACTGCCTAACACTTTATTTCTCAGAACATATCCTTGTTCTTAAGTGATGCATGATTGTACTGATACATGCTGCAGCATGGAAGAACCTCAAAATGTTATTTTAAATGAAAGAAAATCACATATTTAATGATTCCATTTACATGAAATGCCTAAAAGAGGCAAATCAATAAAGACAGAAAGTCAGACCAGGGGATAGGGAAGCAGGGGAGAGGGATACTGGGAATGACTGCCAGTTGGCACAAGATTTCTTTTGGGGGTGATGAAAATACTCTGAAGTTAGAAGATGATGATGAATACACAACTCTGTAAATACACTGAAAGCCATTAAAATAGATACTTGAAACAGGTGAACTTGATGATTTAAATTATGTATCAGTAATGCTATTAAAAATGAGTACTCTATAGTAACACAATGCAACATGAGTCTTTAAAAATTTAAATAGTAAGTTGAATGAAAAAAGTTCCAAAAGACAATATATAATATTATACCATTTCTGTATAACTTAAAAATAAGCAAAATGAAATAATATTGTATATTTTTTAGGAATACATACTTACATGACAAAACCATATGAATATTGAAAGGAAGGATAACCATACAGGAAAGTTGCTGCCTCAGGGGGCGAAGAGGCACATGGGACAGAGGAGGAATCCATAGGTAGATGCAGTGCTATTGGGGATTCTTTTAGTTCTTCAGTTGAGTAATTATCTAAAAGCTGAAATCTTATTTTGATTATAATTTACATATTTTATATTTAATCATGTATAGGTATCAAATATATTACATTTGAGATAATAAAAGGAAATGCTTTAAAAATAATAGTAGTATGGGTATACTGGCAAAAAACAAGTCACTTATGAAAGAGAGAATAAGATTGACCCCAGATGTCTCCACACCATCTTCCAAGCCAAAGACAATGCAGCAGTATCTACAAAGTTATGAGGAAGACAGTGAATGGCTTTAAAATTTTAAGCCCAAATTATCCTCCTAAGGATAAATGCAACAGATGGATAGTAAGCATTAAACAATGTAAAGAAATAAGAATCCATGAGCCTTTTATAGAATAAAAATAAGTAAATTTAAAACTTTTGTATAATAAAATCTAGGCAACTAAGTAGACGAATCAAAGAATATAAAAATGGAGAAGCCAGGCACAGAAAAGTTAGATGATGAACACCAAATTATTTAAAATAGAAATGAAGAGTAAACAGTGGTTTGAATTACGGTTTCAGAACAAGATGTAAATGTTAAAAACCCAGATGTTATGAAGAATAATATAACGAACAAAATGCATTTGGAAGAGGGAGAGAGGAGGAAGAAAGTGAAATGATGTCTCTTTTATCAAATTTCATAAGGAAGTTGTCAGATATTGTAAAAAATTGAAATATAATTTTTAAAATATGTTGATTGGTTTTGCAGCATATATACTAAAATTGGAATGATACAGAGAAGGCTAGCATAGCTCCTGCACACACAGGGTGATACACAAATTTGTGAAATATATTTTTCATTTAAAATGAATTAATCTTTTTCCCCTCTAAAATGTCTTAGAAATAGTAAGTGCAGTAGGATATAACTATCAGTTGCCAATCCTAAATTTTCATATTCAATATCTAATAGATACATTGCAAATTTTGTAATTTAAGATTTGTTTATAAATGTGCATATATTTACAGTATGAACTTTAAAATCATTTAAAAATGAATGGTGGTAAAATCTACAAATTATGTGAAATAACTGTAATAGACATATATTTTTATTCTAATAAACTTTTGAATCCCAGATTGGATTTTATTAGAAAAAATAAAAATAAAACATACATTGACTCTTCCCCAGAGTCACTGGGGGAGTTATTGACATTTTGGTTGGGTATGTTTTGATGTCAGGTCTGTCAGGTACATAATAAGATGTTTGACATCTCTGGAGAATGCCGGGATCCTCATAATTGTGACAACCAAAAACATGTCCATGCATTTCTAGATGCACCCTAGGGAATTGGCACTGCCATGGATTGAGAACCACTGCTCTAACTTCTTACAGGTTTTCACATCTTTCCTATTAAATTTAGAGCAATGTTAGAGAATTAAAATCTCTTAAAATCTCAAAAGGGAATAATTTACCTGAAATTCATTCAGCTTCATGTTGGTGTCCTTTTCTCCTATTAAACTAAAATAAAAATAAACTTAATACAGAATAAGCATCTTTATTGAATGCAACAATTTTCATTAATAAAAAAGTATTTGTTGAAACAAGGAATCTGAAAAAATACACAGTTACTTTGCATATTTTTATTGTGATAATATATGTGTAACACACAATTTACCATTTTAACCATTTTAAAGTATACAGTCCCATGGGATTACTTACATTCACATTGTTGTGCAATCATCACCACTTTCCATCTCCAGCACTTTTTCATCTTCCCTGATATGGTTTGGCTGTGTCCCCCACCCAAATCTCACCTTGAATTGTAATAAACCCCATGTTTCAAGGGCGGGGCCAGGTGGAGATAATTGAATCATGGGAGCTGTTCCCTCATACTGTTCTCACGGTAGTGAATAAGTCTCATGAGATCTGATGGTTTTATAAATGAGAGTTCCCCTGCACAAGCTTTCTTGCCTGCTGCCATGTAAGACATGACTTAGCTCTTCCTTTGCCTGCCGCCATGATTGTGAGGCCTTCCCAGTCACGTGGAACTGTGAGTCAATTAAACCTCTTTCCTTTGTAAATTACCCAGTCTTGGCTATGTCTTTATTAGCAGTGTGAAAACAGAGTAATACATTCCCCAATGGCATATTTAACATGAATTATATATAGTCATTTGCCATTTGCCAATCTTTTAATTTGGGGCCAAGATCTTTTCTTTGAGAGTGGTCCCCTGATTGGAATTCCCCCTCACCATCTTTTTTGCATGAATTACCTACTACTCTCTAAGATTATCAGTTTCAATTTTTAAAAAATGAAACAAGACACTTGGAAAGGAACTGAGTGTAGAATCCTCCTAGATTCCCCCGGCCCCCTATGTGTCATGCGTCATGCTCACAGCTATTTTGAAAGCAAACTTAAAAAAAAAGAAATTGAGAAGGATTCTCGCTGTGTTGCCCAGGCTGGTCTCAAACTTCTGGGCTCAAGCAATCCTCCTGCCTTGGCCTCCCAAAATGCTGGGATTATAGGCATGAGCCACTGCACCCACCCCGAAAGCAAATTTTTAATCACCCTATATTTATCCAGTCTTTCTAACATACTCAATCTAGTTTGTATGGAAACAAAAATTTGTTCTTTTTGCATTTATATTTTGTCAGTTTTCTTAACATTTATTTAAATTATATAATTAAAAAAGGTTTGGGTTCAAACATCCAAATTGAATCATGGAAAACTTCCAGCTGAACTGGTGGGGACAGAAGTATAGGGCATCTAAAGAGCTATCTGCTTGCGCATTTAAAGTGAAGGGTGACACGGCATGATCTGGCAAGTCAGATATTATATTAACATAATAGATTGAAAATAGTATGTATACTTGGGATGGTTAATTTTATGTATCAGTTTAGCTAGGCCACGCGGTGGCCAGATATTTGGTTAAACATTAATCTTCTGTGTCTGTGACAGTGTTTTTTGATGAGGTTAATGCTTGAATAGGCAGACTGAGTAAAGCAAAGTGCCTTCCATAATATGGGTGGGCCTCATCCTATCCTTTGAAGACAACATGAATAAAACAAAAAGACTCCGTAACGAGGAACTCCTCCTGCCTGACTGCTTTGAGATGGGACACCAGTTTCTTTCTGGCTTTTGGACTTGAAACTGAAACATTGGCTGTTTTTTTAGTTTCCAGCCTGCTAAGTTTCAGATTGGAAATACATGTCACCTTCCCTGGGTCTCTAGCTTGCCAACTGCAGATCTTGGGATTTCTTGGCCTCCATAATTGCATGAGCCAATTCCTTATAATAAATCTCTTTTAGGATCTCTCTAGTAGGATAAATTGGTATATATATATATATTTTTTTTACCTTAAGAAAAACCAGTAGCTTTATTTTTCCTCAATATATATTTAGAAAATTCGTCTGAGAAGAGTTTTCATGAAACAGACCAGAGAACTATGTATAAAATTAAGAGTTCTAAACCAGTAAGAAAAAGTGCAAAAATGAAGCACACATTCCCAGGGGCCACTGCAGCCTAGGACCCTCCCATCAGAGGGAAGGCAAGGTCTTTGATGGCTTTTGAGTTCAGCTGAGGGATCATGCTGATCTTCAGGAATTTGTTGCTTGCATACTTATTCTTGATGGCGATGAATTTAGTTAAGTTTTCGTTTACTTTCAGCACATTTTTGGCCACGTGCTGCATGACTTCCAATACTTCATTCTGTGTGTATCCTGTATAACACTGCTGCTTTAAGTTCCATTTTCCTTGGCCCAGAACCTTCTGAGACAAGCAGGAAGCAGCTGTTGCTGCCTTAGAAGGATGATAATGCATCATATCGTAGTCAATGAGAGTGAGCTCCATCAAATATTTGGCTAAAGTGTGCTGTTCAACATCAGCCTTTCCGGCTTTTGATGCTTGCCTTAAGAAGTGTAGTGGCAAGGGTCCACCCAACTCAAATTTCAGTTCTTTCAAAATTAGTTTCCATTTCTTGGATTTGGGAACTAGTATAAGCATTGTCTGTGATGTAAACAAAGCCTTCAATATTTGGAGAAAACATCTCCTCATACTTGGAAGCCAAGAGCAGAGCAGTAATCCAAACTAGTTGAAGCTTCCTCTGGGAAACTGGCTGAACCAGTAAAAATCAATCCATAATGGCAACACACACATACAGAGTCTCCTGAAGAAGCCTAAACTTGGAGTGGATTTGCACCAACCAGTCTACCAGGATGGTATGCCTATGTCCATTTACATCTCATCCATCTAAGACATGTGGGTTTATGAACTGCAAAATCTCCAGCTGCCTGAGGTACTGATAGATATCCTTAACATAGTCACTGCAGAGCTGAAGGTTATTCAAATCCTTGTTATCAATATTCTCAATTTTGTAGAGCAAAGCATCAGAAAAAGCTTGGCAGATGTTCTCTTCTTTCATGGAGGCATCCTCAGGTATGGGAGAAGGACACTTTGGAGCCAACATTTCCATCTGTACTGTTTCACAGAAGCAGTAGGTTTCAGTTTGTTGACATTTGTTGTTTCCCTGGGTTGAACTGGCACTTTGGTGTTCTGAGCTTTCTTAGCTACTTGTGCTGCTCTGGCTGTAACTCTATTTCCAATTTATTCTAAAATGGAATGCCTAATAGTCACATGACTCTTAGGTTTAGAATTAACTCCCGTCTCTCTCTCTGTCTCTGCATATACCCATTTATCCTATTGGTTCTGTCTCTTTGGAGAGTCCTAATAGAATACCTGACAACTAAATGCAATGTGGATCTTGGGACAGAAAGAGGACATTAGTAGAAAAACTGGTGAAATTTAAAAAGAGCCTGGAATTTAGTTAATAGTAATGTACCAGTGTTGGTTTCTTAGTTGTAACAAATGTACCATAGTAATGTAAGATGTTAGCAATAGAGGAAGTTGGTTGAGAGCTCTAGAACGCTCTGTATTATCTTTGCAACCTTTCCATAAACCTAAAATTATTCAAAAATAAAAATTTTGTTTTAAAAAATAGCATGTACCATACGATCTCTCTCTCTGAAACTGTTCCTAATTGTCTAGCTTTCTATTTGTATTTATGGATTCTATTCACCAAATGTTAGTAATCTTTACTTTGGGAAGTAATTTACTTCTTTCTTTGTGCTTTTCTGTATTGTTTGAATTTAAAAATATATATATATATATTACTAAAATAGTGAAGTCATTTTTTAAAACATTTGAGGCTGTTTTGAAAAGATGACTTCTAAAAATCTTCCAGAAAACACTATGATCTTTGATTTGGTGTTATTTTTTTAATAGCACTGTCTCACCTATAACATTCTCCTTAGGAACCCAAAAATGATTTTATGATGAGGCTCCAAGATTGATACTCTGTGGCAGGACTTGAAAAATGACCAGGTTGTGTTACCATAAGAACATGTTCCTGTTTTGTTTTGTTTTCTTTTTTATTTTTCTAGTTCATTAAGGCTGCTATAACAGAATACCATAAACAACAGAAATTTATTTCTTACAGTTCTGGAGGCTGGGAAGGCCAACATCAAGGCATCAGCAGATTCAGTGTCTGGCGAGGGCCTGTCCCTGGTTTATAGATAGCTGCATTCTCACCCTTACATGGTGGAAGGGGCAAATGAATTATCTGGGGTCTCTTATTCCTAAGGACACTAATCCCCTTCATGAGGGCTCTTACCTCATGGCCTAATCACCTCTCAAAGGCCATGTCTCCTGATACCATCACATTGTGGGTTAGGATTTCAACATAAGAATGGGGTTGGGTGGGGAAGCAAACATTCTTTAAATAGCTCCGACCCATACATAGCTTAATGGTTTATGTCAGTGTGTTACTATAGCTATTTGCTGGCGATAAGCATCGTAAGGAAATGAAAGGCTTTTGGTTGCAATTCTCCTGTGGTTCTGTCCAGTGAAGCAATGAGTCAGGGATTTTTATCTCCAAATCAAAGCAGAGCTCACCTTTTAGTAATTGGAGGAATTAAAAGAACAAATTTCCTAAATGTTCTATGTTCTAGTACAAATAAAATTTTTTAATACTCTGTTTATCCTCATAACTTCTATTTTCTTTGTTCTCTTCATCTTGCCTCTATGTCTCCTGATGTCCAACCTCTCTCTTTTGATCCTTTTTTCTTTTGAGTCAGGGTCTCACTCTGTCACCCAGGCTGGAGTGCAGTGACGACATGATGGCTTACTGTGACCTCAACCTCCTGGCCTCAAGCCATCCTCCCACCTCAGCCTCCCAAGCTGCTGGTACCACAGGCACACACCACTAAGCCCAGCTAATTTTTGTATTTTTTGTAGAGACATTGTTCTGCCCTGTTGCCCAGGCTGGTCCAGAACTACTGTAGGCTCAAATGATTCTCCTGTCTTGGCCTCCCAAAGTTCTGTGGTTACAGGAATGAGACACCGCACCCAGCCTCCTTTGACTTAAAATATTAGGTCTATTGTAAATTCTCAAGGGAGCCATTTTTCTCTTTTTCCACTCTAATACTGTGAATTCTTTACGGATGGAGAGACTGTTCTCTTCATTTCTGTTTCCCTTCACCTAGCACAGTCCTCACCCATCAAATCATGGAGGATTGTAGCCACAGCTGCAAATGGAACCCTGGAGTTTTCCAGTTCCTCCTACTCATTCAAGTTCTATGTCTCCCTTCTTCCCTTTGTTTTTCTTTCTCAGGTCCTTTTTCTTCTTGTAATGTAGTTATAGGCTTATTGCCTGTATTCTGTGCCTTCTGAATGTCCAAGCTCTAAGGTCATTCTGCTGATTATATGAGGCCAGGTCTTCCCTTTAACTTGTGCTTCTGTAAGGTAATAATCTAATCTATACCAGTGGTTCTTAAACTCTAGCAGGCATTAGAATCACCTGGAGGGCTTGCTAAAACAGACTGCTGGGCCCACTCCTAGAGTTCCTTATTTAGCAGGTCTGGGATGGCACTGGAGAATTTGCATTTTTAACAAGTTTCCAGTAGATGCTGATGCAAATACTGACGCTGCTAGTCCAGAGACTGCACTTCGTACATCATGGATCTACATCCTACAGAAGCATTGGCTGGGCTAGCTCCTCCTTTGCAAGGAGGGAAAAAGAAATGCAGATGTTCAGTGTCTAGAACTTATCCATAAAGTAAAAATAATAGGAAGACTATACATGTTTTATTTTAAACCCAAGATATAAAGGCATTTTTTCCCTTATAATGATTATTCTTCAAATCATTTCTATACACCATAAGTAAAGTTAAAAGTGCTAAAGGAGGAAAAACTATTGATATTTGTATCAGAACACACAAAAAGGTTAATTATGGCATGCACGTCTTAAAGATCTCCTTGCCATCTGAGCCATCTCCAGAAATACTTGCCATAGAACAGAAATAGAAATGATTATATGAGTAAATTATCACCTACACTCCTCGCATGCATCATTTCATACCACAAGCCTTTTCTCTTTTCAAGGAATAATGGTTTTACATTTTACTTTGTGATGGCACTCTAATTGCTAAATATAATAGGGGCATTATGCTACAAAGTTAAAAGACTCCAAGTGAAAAGATAAGTCAAATATAGTAATTTCACACAGCCAATGATTCTTCAAAGTATGCTTCTCTTTTTTTCCAGCTGTCTCCCAATTGTGAACTCTCACAGACTCATGAAAATTGAATACTAAGGCAGAGAAAAGCTAACAGGGATCCTAGAATATTTCTAGTCCAGGAGTCTGTAACTATGATCTTCTGGCCAAATCTGGCCCACCACCTGTTTTCATAAATAAAATTTTATTGGAAAATAGGCATGCCCATTTTTATTGAGAAACAGCCGTACCCGTTGTTTACATATTCTGTGTGGCTGCTTTCGCACTATAGTAACAGAGTTAAATAGTTGCAACACAGACCATGTGGTCCAAAGCTGAAAATATTTACTATCTTGACCTTTACCAAAAAAGTTTACTGACTCCTGCTGTAGTTCCAGCTACTCACTGGACAGACTAGAAACCTATCTAGAGGGAGAGAGTTGTGGAGAGCAGGAGAGAGTGGAGGGAGAGGTAGCTCAGGTTTACACATTCAAACAGAAACAGGATTGCAGAATGTGAGGCTTCTCCCTAAGCAACTCCTGTAAGAGCTTTGGTCCACTGAAAGCCAGTCACAGCTGCCCTTCATGTATTAGTAGAGAAGGGGACATTGGAGTAAGTTTGTATCTCGTTATAATTTTCAAAGAACCTCTTCAAATGTCCACCCCAAAAAGAAGAGCAGTGAGACAGAAGTGTGCTTTGATGTTAGTCCAAAGTGTTATTTATGGCATTTATTTGCACACGTATACAAAAACACATTAGCAGCCTAACCTTTGGGGCTCATTTCTAATAATGAAAAAGTCCTTTTTCATTGATGAGGAAATCATTAGGATCATCTTGTCTTTCAGAAAATATACTAGCATTCTGTCATGTAGTGTTCTCCATAGTGCCCAAAGGTTTCAGGAGAATATGCGTTATAGTGGGAATTCTTATTTCTTCAAGTTATCAGTCACTAAATTGACAAAAGTATATGAGTGTGTGTGTATATGTTTACATTGCTATTTTACATAATTTATATATCCATGTCTAAAATAAAATGATATAGTGGTGCTAGGTGTTCCCTAATCTCTCTCATTTATATGTGAAGAATATATCTATTCTGTAAATGAACAGAAGCCTCAATTCCATGGTTTCAGGTAAGTGCAAAGATATTTACAATGAGTTCAAATGGAGTATTGTCACAAAAAGGACCGTTATTTTATTTGGTCATTCATCAGTTCTTTATTGGGTACCTCTTCTGTGCCAGGAACCCACTGTACTGACATGATACGCACCAAGAGGCTAAGAGGATCTCGTAGTCTGATGGGGTGATGGGGGAGGTCACATGCAATACAATGTCTGCAAGTTCTGCCTTGGAGAGAGCCCTGGAAGAGACATTTGAGTGAAGTCCAAAAGATGAATAAGGGCTTGCCATGCAGATGTGCACATGCTAGGGAAATGAAATTCACTTTTAATGTTAATTCTCCTGGGAGATGTTCTTGACTCCTTAGTCCAAACCCCTTAATATCCCTATTCTGTGTTCCTATAGCATCTGTCTATCATAGGACTTTTCTGTCTGCCTGGCATTCAGTAGGTGTTTAGCAAATGAATGAATAATAAGTGAGTGAATGAACACATGGAGTGGGTGAATTATGAATATACAAAAGTCAGAGGTGTGAACCACTATGGCCTATTCTTGGAAATGCATATATGGCTAGAAGATAGGGCATGGGGAAGGAGGGACAGATACACTGGGATATGAGGCTGGAGAGGTAGGTCAGGGTAAGATTGTGGAGGACCCTATATGCCAATCTAAGAATTGAATTGTATTTATTATTTCAGTAATTTCATGTTGGCCCCCATTCTGTGCCAATCCTGTGTTAGGCTCTGGAGACATAAGATTCAGCCCCTCCCCTTGTAGACCTTACTGTTTCACTGAAGCAATATATATATATATATATATATATATATATATATATATATATATATATATATATTTTGTTTGTTTGTTTGTTTCGGAGACAGAGTTTCGCTCTTGTTGCCCAGGCTGGAGTGCAATCGTGCGATCTTGGCTCACCACAACCTCTGCCTCCTGGGTTCAAGTGATTCTCCTGCCTCACCCTCCCAAGTAGCTGGGATTACAGGCATGTGCCACCATGCCCAGCTAATTTTGTATTTTTAGTAGAGACGAGGTTTCTCCATGTTGGTCAGGCTGGTCTCAAACTCCAGACCTCAGGTGATCTGCCCGCCTCAGCCTCCCAAAGTGCTGGGATTAAAGGCATGAGCCACGGCGCCTGGCCACTGAAGCAATATTAATTGTGGATAGGATATGGGCCCTGGATGTAGACTGCCTGGGTTTTAGTTTTAATTTACTCCATACTAGCTGTATGGCCTTCAATTTCTCAATGCTTCAGTTTCCTTAGCTTTAAAATTGGAGTAATAATAGAACCTACCTCATAGTTACTGTTGTGATTAAAATGAGATAATATGTGTAAAACTTCCTGGCACATAGAAAGTACCCAACAAATATTAAGCACTCTTTTTACTGGGGAAAATGGACATTAAGCAAGTAATTAAAAGTGTGATGGGAAATTGCAGAAGATGAGGCCCATAGTGCAAAGACAATGTAATGGTGGCAGGTGGTGGTGTGCTGTGGAAATGATCTGGAGATTCAAAGAAGTACTCTCTAATGGAAGAATGGGTGGAAATGAGACGGAGAGGAGGCAGCAGCCAGCTCATGGAGAGGGTCAGGATCAGATTTTGGACTTCATTCCAGGGTCATTGAGAGCCACTGAAGAGATTAAGCATGGGTATGACAAAATCAGAGTTGTGAATTTTTTTGTTTTTGAGACAGGATCTCTTTCTGCCACCCATGCTGGAGTGCATTGGCATGATTAAAGTTCTCTGTAGCCTTGGTCTCCTGGGCTCAAGCAGTCCTCCGGCGTCAGCCACTTAAGTAGCTGGGACTTCAGGTGCATGCCACTGCACTTGGCTAATTTTTTTATTTTTTTGGAGAGATGATATCTTGCTGTGTTGCTCAGGCTGGTCTTGAACTCCTGAGCTCGAGCAGTCCTCCTGCCTTGACCTTCCAGAGTGCTAGAATTACAGATGTGAGCCACCATGCTTGGCCCAGAGTTGTGCTGTTAATAGATGAAGAGAAGTGGACAGATGTAAGAGATTGCAGGAATCGAATTGACAGGAATTGGTGATTGATTGACTATAAGATGAGAGGGGAAAAAAAAAGAATGTAAGATGACTCCCAAACTTCTGGATTGAGCCATTGAATTAATAGTGTGCCATTTACTCGGGATCTGTGAAAGGAGGAGCAGACTTGCAGGGGCTGTTGAAGTTGAACTGCCAGTGCAGACGGTGATGGAGCTTAGAATATAAATGGGCATGGAACCTGGATGTGGATGAGATTGTCAAGGAAAACATTTAACAAGAAAAGACAACCAAGATGGAATTCTGGGTGTAGAAGAAAACCCCAGAGTAGACTGAGCAGGAGTACTCAAAGAAGTTGGTTAAAAACTAGGAGATGGTGATATGACAGAAACCAAGGGAGGAGAAAGGAGGGCATGGTCAACATTATCCAATGCTGCTTCATTTTTTAATAAGGATTAAAAATCGCCCACTGGATTTGGCAATTAGATCTCTTATCAGGGTCATTTAAAACTCTTCTAGATCCTGAACACAGTGGTTTCTGAAGATCCAACCACATATTACAGCAAACATTAAAATGCACCAAACTCCATATTAAATTTATGTCATAAAAATTTAGGAGATTAACCTTTTTCCCTTTGAAATTATTACAAATTAAAATGTTCTATTTTCTTCTGTATTTGAGTCAGTCAATTTTTAATTTTTCTAAAATGTTTTTCTAAACATTTTTTTTCAAACATTTTATAGGTTCTTGAAAATGTGGAGGACCTAGGCTGTCATAAATAGTGACCATATTCAGGCTGGGCACGGTGGCTCATGCCTTTAATCCCAGCACTTTGGGAGGCCGAGGTGGGCAGATCGCTTGAGGTCAGGAGTTTGAGACCAGTCTGGTCAACATGGTGAAACCTTGTCTCTACTAAGAATACAAAAAATTAGCCAGGCGTGGTGGGGGCTGCCTGTAACTCCAGCTACTCGGGAGGCTGTCTGGAGAATCTCTTGAACCCGGGAAGAACAGCCTGCAGTGAGCCGAGATCACACCACTGCACTACAACCTGGGCAATAGAGCCAGACTCTGTCTCAAAAATAAAATAAACAAAACAGATAGACCCACATTCAGAGAAGGCTACAGGGGCCATGGAGTGAATGAGTGATGGAGCCAAGACAGTAAGTATGAACTTCTCTTTCCCAGACATAGCAAAGAAAGAAAAGAAAGAGATGGAGAGAGCAAAGAAGGCCGTAAAATCCAGGTAGAACATGATTTATTTAAGATTGGAGTTTTTCACATGGCTTAGGAGAAAAATGTAGCAAAAAAATTGATGACTCAGGAGGGAGTAGTAATATTTGATCAAAATGCTGCTTAAGGAGACAAGAAGAACAGATCCAGAACATAAGTAGGATTCACCTTCTTTAATGTCCCTCTTTGTCTGAATCCAGATGGAAGGAGGTAAGAACAGGTGGTGGATAGGTGCTCACATCCTATAGCTATCATTAATAATGAAATGTTAAAATCACAACTCTATCAAGTAACTGCCACCACCATTTGGCATTGTTCTTCTAAAGATCGGAGACTACAATAATGGCAGTAAAAGGTCCCAGCACTTAACAACTCTGTTTCATAAATAATTTCAAACTACTCTGTGATGCAGAGTGCTGTGTAGATGCCTGTTGGGGTTTGGCCCCTGATTCCTTTATGAGCCAAGAAGAGTCAACGTATTCTCTCTATAATAGATGTTGGAAGTAAAATGCCCACCTGTGTCAAGCAAATTGATTTGTCAAAAGCACCATCTGATAAATTTGTTGATTTACAGAGAAGGCAGGAGCTTTATGGGAAGTGCGTTAACTCTTCGGGGCCCTTGGGGCAACAGAACTAAATCATTGCTGCAGTACTAAATGATTTCTCTAATGGCCCCAAAAGTAAATGCGTCCCCCAAAATCTCAGATGTTCCCAGGTGGTCATTCACCCTCTGAGACTTAAAATGATTACAAATACTTTTCAAGAGCTATATCGGTGGCCCAGTTCTCACTTTACAGATAGGGGAACTGAAGTTCATTCTAGGCCAGTTAGTAACAGTTTAGAGTAGATACTAGCCAGCTTAAGTGGCCAGCTAATAATTAGCATTGCTGCTCTGACACCAATAGATATTCCAGTGATCATCTCAGTAAATATTTGTCATTTGAAGTGTAACTGCTCACAGTAAAAATACTCCATATTCATTCCCACAGAGTAGACAATTAGCTCCAATAAGGTTGACTTATTGAATGTCCTTTTGCAAAAATTTTATTTTAGTTGTGGCTTTTTGTTGTTGTTAGATGGTTGTCAATCGTAGAAATAGAAATGAAAACTCAATAAAGAAGATAGGAAAACTTTTTATGATAGATGCTGGAAGTAGGTCTCAAATTTCATGAGCAAGTTTATTAAGCTCATACACTGAAGACATTGGGTCATCTTTGGAGGTGCTGCTTAACAAGCCATGAGTGTTTCGGAGCTGAAGGGGGCGTTGAAAGCCTTAACTCAAGAGTGCTTATTTTACAAATGAAAAAATTGTCTCCAAAGTGGCCCAGCCAGGCCTTTTGCCTTAAGCTTGCAAAGTGAGAACACCTGTTTACATAAAGACAACACAGAATGGGGGTCAGGGACTCCCAAGACTTGAAGACTAGTGGCCACAGAAAGGGGGAGAAAGCATTGTACATGGTCATTATTATTATCCAGATTGATTGTAAAAAGGCCCACTAATTCTTGGGCCTCTTCCCTCAAAAGGAAAAGACAACACATACACACACATGCACACATACACACACACACACACTCACCTACACACATAAAGCAAAATTAGTTACCAAATGATAAGCATGTAAACCTTGAGGCAAAGAAGTTCTATTCTGGGCTTATCCACCTCTAACCTCAAAGCTTACTTGCATGGCTAACAGCTTTTAGGAACTTCATGACCAGATACTCAATTGTAAATTTCTCTAGAAAGAAAAAAATAAAAGCTACAATAACAAAATGTACCCTGTAAGCACAGTTGAACCTTGAATATTTTTGATGTTGCTTCCTAGTGTATTATGAATGTGTTATTATAAGGTTTACATAGAAGAGCAATGATCTGTGTAATTTCTTGCCTAAAATGGTAGTCTTTTGGTCAGTTGACCAAGAATGAGAACAGCTTAGGGTTCTGGGATTGCATGGAATGAGACATTGGTTTTGTTTGTTTCGTTTTATCTTGTCATTGGCGATTAGATTTAGGACATAAGTGCCAAAATAGGCCATTTTAATCAACATTGGGACTTCCCTGTTAAAATCTTGGCTGAGTTCAGTGAGTTTCACAAACACATAAAAAGCAAGCTTAAATACTGGCAGAGGGTGGCCTGAAAAGGAAATTCAGCTTTCTTGCTGAATATTATTATTAATCAAAATAAGTATAAGGATCAAATAATTATAATTGCATTAAACTCTTTGGGGACTTGAGACTTCTCTCTTTTCTATAAACTAAGAATAGCTATTATTGAATTCACTTATGAATCACAATTCCTTACACTTATTTGTCATCTTACACATCACAAAATGCTTTCACCTGTTATGATTTGGTTTGATGTTCACAGTGCAAATGTGCAGGACAGGTATTATTAGCCCCATTTAATAGATGAGTGAGTTGAACTTATGAATGGTCAAGAGCTCTTTCCATAGGCAACATTGCCTCTAAGATCCTCTTAGCTGTCCCTTTGTGATGAATAATCACTTCTTTGCTCAAGGAAGAACTAGGCCTTCAAAGGTTGCTGTCATTTTATATAAATGTTGACTGAAGGTGTGCACAACCTGACCTGGAAATACAAGAAGTATGTCATTCACATATCTTTATGATATTCAAGCAGGTTACCTTTTTTCTACCGATAATAATTGAAATAAATTAAAGAGAGTACAGATTAAACATATGTTTTCAATTGATGGTGGGAATGTAAAGAGGCTCTTAATGAATTTGTTAACAGCTGTTTCCATTTTGCTCAATGCTCGGTTATCAATGCCAATGAGTTTTGGACTTTGATCATAATAACATTTACCTGTTTCTTTAAAAGCTGTTTTTTTTTCATACTGAAGGTTACCCTAGTTGCATAGTGCACTTTTGCCAGCCTGATGACGCTTCTGAATGCCTCCAGACCAGTGCTCCCTAACAATCTGTAAACTATTCTTTTCATGCCAGCTGTTGTGCTCCTTTTATTCCCCCAATTTGCATATGGTGCTTTACTGAACAAGAGAGTTTTTCTTTCGGTTTCACCCAATGCAGGTGTGCAGTCATTCTGTGAGAGCTTTTGTAATCGGCTATGTAAATTATCTCTCAGGTCCAAGGGCCAAAAATATAGTTTTTCATAAAGACAATAAAAAACCACAATATTTATATTTTATTTTTTTTCAGTCTTCTGAGAAAATCTTTCTGCCGGTAGCAACATCACAAACGGCATCAGTCATTGTGGGAAGAGTTGGCAATTATTTTTCTAGCTGGTGTAGGTTCGTAGAAAACAAAAATTTTCAAAAACCATAAATACGTAATAAAATGTATTGGCTTACTTTGCTTTCTGGAAAAGCCCACCAAAATTTCTTTTTTGTATTTACTTTTAAAATCTTCCCAGATACTTAAGAATTCCTGGACTCTATATCCTCTCAGCCACTGTTTTTTATTTTCTCCTGCAGTCATTTTCTATAATATGCACTTATCTCAGACTCAGAACACCAAACTGAAATAGGTGGAAAATTTTTCTTTTTTCCTCAGTTATATTTATGTGTACAGATGCTAATTGGGGTAAAATGAAGGTACTATGAATCTTTAGACATTGTAGAAAATCTGGGCTTGTTAAAATTTAAGTGCCCTTAACCTTTATTAAGTATTGTAACCAGAAGTCCTAAAGATATATAAAAGGTCAAATATTTATCATGTGTACAAATCTGACCCCAATAATAATAGATTATTTATCCTACAGCTCTTTTAAAATGTCAAAAATCATATCACATCTCATGTAAAGAAAATATGTGATTTTCATGAAAACTAATTTCATTAGTTATTCAGATGTCACTAGCCACCAAATTTAAGATGATTTTGGACTTAATTCCTTCTCAATAAACATAAAATAAATTAAACTTTTATTGATATGAACTATTGCTTTACTCCAAATTTTCACAATCCTTAAATAAAAATATAAAGCAGGAACTCAGACATTTTCACCAAATGGCTCCTTTCACCCTTAAGCTTTGTTCAAAGTTTTGGCCAATTCTATGAAAGCCCAAAAAAATAAAAAATAAAAACTTCCTCTGCTCTGTCCTTAAAAACTTAGTTTCCAAGTTAAAGTTTATAATCACGTTAAAGTCACTTGACTTTTAATGTTTACATTTTATAGAAAGAAAAAGGAGTATTTGAGTTGGCTTCTGGTAGGTTCCAAATAAGGCAGAGTAGAGCCTTAAATTTCTTGTAATGATCAGAAGGAAATGCATCCTTTTTATTATGTGGTAATCTGTTGGCTGAGTTCAGATTGCCAACCTCTCTGTACCCTGCTTTGGTTGACTAGTTGGCTCACTCCTCTGGATGTTACATAATAGCCTGTGCTGGTAGAGAAGGGGACTCAGACACCAACTTTAGGCTCAGACTGACTTGAGAGAGTAATAGTCTCAATTGGCTTTGCAGAAAAAAAGTCATGTTGTACCACAGACATGAGCAGTTTTTCTAAATTCTGTCATTTTAAATATATCTTCTGGTCACTTCTCTTAGTTCTCTATTGATCAGGCCACTGGAGAAACATAAGGATTTTTACAAAGTATTTGTCTTTCCAGGAGACCGCATTCCAGATATGAAAGTATATAATCCCCATACACTTTCCTAAAGATTGTGCTAAGTCATCTTCCCTCACTCATTCTTGCTGGAGCCCACTCCCAGGTTCCTTTTGTAGGTGGCATCTATTTCTTATCCACTGTAAATTGTGCCAACCTGCTTTCTTCAGCAGATTGTTGGTGCTAAATAAATGGTGTGATTTGTAGTAATAATGGTGATGATAATGACTCTTAAAACACCTAACTAATCCCAGTGAACTCTCAGTGATGTTTAGGCTGTGGAACACATGGTTGACTAACAGTGATAATGACTGAAAACGAGGTGATAAATTGCTATGCAGATTGTTGATGGCCTTTAATTGCCTTAAAAGGGGGATATTTTATAACAGACTAATCCCATTTAAATAAATGTGTGTGTAGCATTTTAGATATATAGGACTGTATCTGTATTTTTTAATAATAACCAGCTCCCTAAAATACAAGATGCAAAACAACTTAGATAAATACTCCTTAGGTCAAGGGCCATGGGAGGTAAGAATTAAGGTTGTGTTTGCTCTTTCTTGAAAATTGCATTGTTCCTGGGTCGGTAAGCATAACTTTAGAGACTCCACCAATATAAACACTAAACTACCTAGTTATGAGCCTGTGTTTACACAGTCCGGATCAAAAGCACAGACACTCAGGTTCATTTGCATTTGCTGCCAAAAATGCCCTAATTCTTCTTTTGAAAAGGAGCAATAATTCATATTTTGATGCCATTTACTCCCAAGGTTAATTTATATTTACAAATTTTATAACAGGCCTCATGTTCTTTACCATGTTGCCAGCACTTTCTTTTCTTTTGAGTTGCATTGTTCTTTTCTAAGGAACTGATTGTGTGGCAGATCGTCGGATCATTGCAGGGAGCACAGATGAAAAGCCTGTTATTCCAAAGGATTAAATTGCAATTCTTAGTGAACCATTGCCAAGCGATTTTTTTTTTTTTTTTTTTACAAACCCGAGGAGGATTGGAAATAGGAAATGTTATGCCTTGGAAAGGGGTGGGAGTGGTTGAATGGATGAGGAAGAACAATCATCCTAGTAAGTGTTATTAAATTCTCTTCAAGTAAAATCATGGAGCAAATAAATCATAAAATCTGTAAAATATCCAAATGGTCAGGAATAATAAGCAACTGAGTTTGTAAAGAAGTAATAATATCATGGGATAGATTTTGATTGAATCTATCCCATGATTCAGTAAAAATTTACTCATGATTTTTATTGAATGTAGCATGTAGCATTAATACACAAAAATAATTAAAATTCCAGCTTTACTTTAGCATTTTCAGGGTTCAAGGACCATGGGGGCAGAGGACCTAAGATCTGCAAATCACTTCAATACGACCTCTTTGGGGAAGGATAAAATGTAGCAGGAAAAACACAATGAAAGGGAATCTCTATCTTGGAGCATGATAAGTGAGCACATTCCCCAAAATCTGACCTGAAATTAGGAAGAGAAATTAGTTCCCTTTCAGGTTCTAAACACCAGGAAAGTTTCATATAACCTGAGAGGGGACAGGATAAGTAAATTTTGGAAAGAAAACACCATAAAGAAGAGATGTTTCAAAATTCAATTCTGAAATATGTTAATGAACTCAGAGGAAGATAAAGGATTTAAATGCCCAATGCAATGGAGAAATTAGAGTAAGGAGAAAAGAAACTGACAATTTACCGTGTGCTCTTTGCAACAGGCAGCCTACAGGATGCCATTGTGGTTTCTGTTTGTGTATTACTCTAAGAATCAAGAACAAACTCCACATGAAATGCTGTAATAAAGAGTTGAAAAATATGCACTGAAAGTATACCATGTTTCAGGCACATATCAAGCACGATGGTACATGCTTGGGATTAAAAAGATGGATGAGATACAATACTTGCACTCTAAAAGTTCATAGTATTTGGGAGAAAAGAGAGACATACAAGAGGATGATTGCAGTCAAAACATTGGAGCAGATGCTACAAGGATATGTAATACAAATGAAGTTCAAGAACCACAACTTGCTTTGCCTGGGAAAATCAAGAAATGCGTTGAAAAAGGGGTAGTGTTTGAGTTGGGTCCTGGAGGATGAGTAGTTCTTCAGGCACAAAGAAGACAGATGCAAAGGATAAGGTGCATGCAGTGTGATAAGTTCAGAGTTGCCTGGGTTGAAGGAGTCAGCAGGAGAGGAGTTTGGAGGTTGGTGGGGTTAGGCTATTGAGGGCCTTTTGTAGTTGCTGAGGGGTTTAACTTTAACCAGTTAGGTGCAAGACAGTGTTACCAGCTTTAAAACAAGGGAATGATCCAATCCAATGTGTGTCTTAGAACAGAAGCTCTGGCAGGGAGGGATAGGATGAGGCTGAAGTCTGCAGGTAGCAGTCAGGAGGCAGTTGCAGCAGGGACAAAGGGGAGATGAGAGATCAGATTCCATAGATAGTTTGGAGATGGTATGAGTAGATCTTTGGGAGATATTAAATGTTAGGAGTGAGGAAGAGGAAAAGTTGAAGGGGTTTGCAGCTCCTAAGGTTGTGATACCACTAACTGAAATAAAGAACACTGCAAAAGGAATACATCATTTATGTCTACAGCAGGGCAGTATGGGGGGTGGCATGCAGGGAAGGCTAGCAGATAGGTTGTTAAAATCCTGCCTGTGTAGTGGAGAAGACTACAGCTTGGAGAGAACCAACCAGAACAATGTTCTTACCCTGCCCCACCCTATTGTGTCCTTGAGGAGACTCATGGGTCAGAAACATTTGATTGGAATTTTGCTAATTTTGTATCTATTAAAATGCTATTTATATTTATTTATTTATTTGTTTGTTTTTTTGAGATGGAGTTTCGCTCTTGTTGCCCACCCAGGCTGGAGTACAATGGTGTGATCTCGGCTCACCGCAACCTCAGCCTCCTGAGTAGCTGGAGTTACAGGCATGCACCACCATGCCTGGCTGATTTTGTATTTTTAGTAGAGATGGGGTTTCTCCATGTTGATCAGGCTGGTCTCGAACTCCTGACCTCAGGTGATCCGCCCACCTCGGTCTCCCAAAGTGCTGGGATTATAGGCATGGGCCACTGCATCTGGCCACAGAATGCTATTTTTAAAACAGGCACATTCAAGCCTGCCATGTACTGAATATTATTACAATAGAGACCAACAACATGCCAACTTGTCTCAGACTAACCTAGAATGTGGCTCTCAGAACAAATGAAGTTCCCTCTCATTACTTATAAATGGAATAGTGTCCTGATATTACAAGGCAACTTGTTTAAAAACTCATATTTTTACCATTTCCAACAGCTTACTTTTGTTGTCAAGAAAATCTCAATACTATGCAACTAGTAAGAAATCACAGAAATATCAAAACAGTCTTACTTTTCCAATTCATTGATATGCATAAATATGATAAATTTAAACTAATGAAATGTTTATGAAATATTCTTATTTATTTCTCATATTCTATCTGATGTATTAATAGTTTGGATATTTGTTGCTGCCCAAATCTCATGTTGAAATATAATCCCCAGTGTTGGAGGTGGGGCCTGGTGGGAGCTGTTTGGGTCATGGGGGCACATCCCTCATGGCTTGGTGCTGTCTGCATGGTAGTGAGTGTGTTCTTTCTGGGCCCATTCCCTCTCTGCTCCTGCTTTCACCATGTGACATGCCTGCTCCCAATTTGCCTTCTGCTTTGAGTAAAAGCTCCCTGAGGCCCCCTCAGAAGCCAGGCAGGTGCCGTCACAATGCCTCCTGTACAGTTTGCAGAATCATGAGCTAATTACGTCTCTTTTCTTTATAAATAACCCCACCTCCAGTATTTCTTTATTTCAACACGAGAACGGCCTTACACACCATCGTATATGGATTGTGATTATTCATAAGATTTCTTTGGGTTCTACTTCTTAAAAAGTTTTAAAAACACTGAATATAAAGTATATATTACATTTATTTCTCCTGAAATTTATTTCTCAGATTGTTAATCAGGTCTTCAATTTTTGGACTCATTTAAAATTCTAAAATTGTTCTTTTGCTCTTTTCACACACATATCCATATTCTTCTTCTGGCTCCCCACTTCTCCTTCTGAGCTTGGGATTTATGCAAGACAATAATGGGAACAATCTGATTTGGCAGCATAATAACCAACCAAAATATGTCTTTTCTGTTTTTCATTTTGCTTGATCATGACAACATCAAAATGCAAGAATGGGTGAACTGTTTTGAAGTCTAGGTTTTGAAAACACTTGTTTGCTGGTGTGGATGTGTGTGCATTTTTATATTTAACATTAATAGCAGCTTTCTCTGTCATTTTTACACTTTCGTTTCAAAAACAGTGGCCTGGACAGATCCTGGCAAAATACATTCCATGGTTATGGCAGCAGCTAAAATGTGTGTGGAAGAATAAAAATGTACA
Organism: Gorilla gorilla gorilla; assembly: GCF_029281585.2. Lineage (NCBI taxonomy): Eukaryota > Metazoa > Chordata > Mammalia > Primates > Hominidae > Gorilla > Gorilla gorilla. The sequence continues at coordinate 15,368,835 of NC_073230.2, forward strand.
TTAATACAATTTACACTTATTTTATTGGTTTATGTAATCTTATATGAGCAAGAATCAACTCTTCTGTTGTATATAACTTTTTAATATGTTATTTGAACTTCATCAACAGCTTCTTGATTGGGTCTCAAGCATTAATCAGGCCCCTCACAAGTACTATGCGAGGCTTAAACATCTTGCATCCATCATAAAGAATAAGTAGGACCATAATGACTAATCACATTAGCATAATTTAAAAATGCAGAGCGTGAATAGCTTTTTTCCCCAAGATTTGTAGTAAAAACATATGCACAATAAGACTGAAATGATTCATTACACCATTGACTTGTTTATATTATAACATATTTATGTGCCCGGCAGAATGAAACCATAAAACTGCCATTAATGAGTACAGGAAAGAGGTTCTGTTTTTAACTAAATTACATGAATTCACAATGAATACATTTTTAAAAAATTATCTTAAGGAAGGGATCTTGCTATCATGTTGTGTCCTTTTGGGACATTACAAAACCCATTCTCATCATAGATCTTTTTTGTCATCTACACTTTGCACTTTTCACTTAGGCTATAAGTAAATTTAGCAATTTATGAACAAGTTTCTGCCCTTAAAGCCAAACAATAAGTTGCAGGTGGAGTCACTTCGTATTGCAGAAGCAAACAGCTAAAGGAAAATGTATTCTTAGGGGAAAAAACAAAAACAAAAAACACCTTTTTCTTTGTAGCCACTTACAAATAAAAAAAAATCTTGCCACCCCAATGGATATGAGTTCACTGGTCCCCTCTCGGAACTTTGGGATGTCTGCTTTAGGATTGAATTTGTCTGCTAAATACTATTTATTGAGTGCCAGGCACTGAGCAAGATGCTTCAGAGGCAACAGTGAAAAATAACATAGTAGTGCCTTAATTGCCATTGCCTTACCATCTGGTAAGAAAAGCAGAAAGAGAAACAGACATTTAAATTATAGTATAAAGATTTTATCATGGAAGAACAAGCAAGGCGTCCAGGTGCAAGGACAGTGTTGATACCTGAAGGTAAGCAGGAATTTGCAAGGTGAAAGGGCATGATGGTTAAACAGAATTATTCCAGGCAGAGGGTAGTATTCTATGTGGAATGTTTAGGGAACCGAGAATAGTCATTATCAAATAATTGTTGAATACATGTTGACTGCATATAGCTAAACCATAAATCCCAAGAAAAAATATAGCAAGAGATGAAGCTAGACAGTATTCAGGGGTCCAGATTTATTCACTTAACCATATTCAGGAGCTAGGGAAATATCAGTGTGCAAGATAGACATGGTATTTTCTCTCAGGGAGCTTATTGTTTAGTTGGGGAAACAGATAAAAATAATCACAATAATAATGTCAAATTGTAATGAATGCAATGAAGAAAACAAACAAGTTGTTAAGAGACAATAACAAGAACTTACTTTAAATGGGATCAGGATGATACCTCTGAGGAGGTGAGATTTGAAGAATGAGAAGGAGTCAGATCATGAAAGTCTGGGGAACCTTATTAAGGAGCTATGGCTTTATCTTGAGAGTTACGCATGTTTAAAGATTTTAAATAGAGGAAAGATGTCATCAATTTGCATTTTAGACAAATCACCCTGGCTGCTGTGCAGAGTCTGGAGATGAATAAGGCAGGAGGTAGGGAAACAAGTTGGATGGTGTATTTGTCTGTTTCATTGCTATAAATGAATGCCTGAGACTGGGTAATTAATAAAGAAATGAGGTTTATTTGGCTCACAGGCTATACACCATGCAGGCTATACAGGCATGGTGCCAGCATCTGTTCAGCTTCTTGTGAAGCCACAGGAAGCTTACAATCATGGTGGAAGGCAAGGGGGAAGCCGGCATATCACATAGTGAGAGAGGGAGCAAGAGAGAGAAGGAGGAGGTGCTAGTGTCTTTTAAACAGCCAAATCCCGTGTGAACTCATAGAGTGAGAACTCACCTGTTATGGTGAGGACAGCATAAAGCCATTCATAAGGGATCTACTCCCATGACCTAAACACCTTTCACTACACCCACCTTCAACATTGGAGATCACATTTCAGCATGAGATTTGGAGGGGACAAACATCCAAACTATATCAGATAGCTTTTCCAGGAATCTGGGTGAAAGATAATTTCCTAGTGCTAGAATATTTTAGTCACTGTGGTCTTAGGCAGGGATAATATTAAAATACTTAGCTATTTTGGCATAAACATTGATATCAGAATGGATGCAAGCCTTAGCACTAGAGCAGAGTCTTCAGGCATCTGCTAGACCAGGCTGGATGGGGCAGGTGGACCCCAGAGGTGGAGCCAGCACAACAGGAGCTTAGGCCAGCAGTTCTTTAAAACAAATATGGAAGTATTTCAGTATTTTAGCAACAGATGCTGCTATACCAGCCTAAGAATTAGGTATAGAGAGCCAGGGAAAGATCCAGGAGATGATTAGGAAACAGAAGGCTTACGTTTTGGTAATGCGAAAGAATGCCAAAGGCAGGAGTTAATGTAATCATTACATTACATTAGGCTCTGGCTTCTGCTTGGGAAACCAGGTAAACTCATGTATGTATTTATTCAATCATATTTGCTCAGCACTTTACATTTAAGACATCTATCTGAGAGACTTGCAATATCAAGTGGGCAATTGGATATATGAGTAAGGAAATGGGGGAATGATCTGGGCTGAAAAAGTAAATTTGGGAGTTTCCAGCATAAAGATATCATTTAAAGCTATAGAGTAGATGAAGTCCCCTAGGGAGAGAAGCAATAGAACCCAGGACATAGTCCTGAGCAACTCCATCATGTAGTTTGTGAAGAGGAGAAGGAGCCTTTGATGATTGACAAGTATTCCTGCTGAAGGAAGGAAATCAGTCTTGAAAGGTTTCAGAAGATGAGTGGAGAGTATTTCCAGAAGGAGGAGTGAGTGGCTGGCTGTGTTGAAAGCTGTATAGAGATTGAGTAAGAAAGAGAAGCCTGGAGTCTCTGAGGGATTTAGCAACATGGAGATCGTCGGTGACCTTGATAAGGACAATTTTAGTAGGTGGTGAGCACAGAGGTCGGATTATCTAGAGTTGAAGGTCAAGGAGCAGTGCAGAAAGAGAGCTGGTGAGTACAAAACAACTTTTTGCGGTGATGTGGGCTTCTTTGATTTTTATTTAGGGGAGGGACTTGAGCAAGTTTAATTGCAAGTGGGGGAGCCATTGAGGAATTTCGATAGATTCTAGGGGTGTACAAACTAGAGCTCCTGTCTATTTTTGTAAGGAAAATTAGAAGACAGCCACCCTCATTCAATTATGTATTGTTTATGACTGCTTTTGTGCTACAAGGGCATAGTTTAATAGTTGTGATAGAGACCTATGGCCCACAAAACAAAAATGTTTACTCTCTGGCTCTTTATAAAAAAAAGATCGCCAATCTCTGGATTAAGCTAAAATATTACGTGCCCTTGCCCATTTAATTTCCCCCAGGAAACCCAAATAAGTACATATGTATATAAATGCATGCATAAGCACATAAACCAAATAAAGAATTTGTTTCCCAAGGCAAAAGTGCGATGGAAATTCTCTCTAGTCAGTTTATCAACAAAAAAGAGAAAAAGAGTTTGCTCTTCTGTCGATAATACACTTATAGCTGTTGTTGACAATAGAAATTAGCCCATTGTAGTCACCACTACATACCCAGTACCTGGTGCTGAGCCTGACACATGGTAGGTGTCCAATACATATTGTTTGAATCAAGGAAGGAAAGGTACCAGGTGCTGTACTACATGATTGCTTGGAGCAAGAAGCAGAGGATCTTTCCTAGATTTGGGTAGATAGCGGAGAATTCCCAAGGTAAATGAGCTTATATGGAGCTATCCCAGTGAGGTTTGTGGAACCTGGAATAAATCACATTCCTTTAGAATTAATTTGAAAGGTGAACGGGGGAATGGGTTGGGGACATGAAGCCAAAGCTCATGTCAAGAGTAAGCTCAATATGGAAACAAAGTCACAAAGAGGCAGTGTGTAGCTTGGCTGCAAGAAAGGGCCATCCCTGCAGCTCTTTATTTGTTGCGGTGAAACAGCAAATAGAGATGAGCCAAATTTATGTATAGTCCAAGCCAACTTATCCCTCAGGAGTGGGACCAGGAGTTGGTCTGTTAAAAAGTAGGTTAAAGCAACAAGTCAAAAAATGCGATTTTCCACAAACATTTTAACTGAAAAAAAAAAAAAAAGTATATGTCATCAATTTTCCAATCCTTTGACATAGGGGCAAGGCCTTTTCTTTTCTTTCTTTCTTTCTTTCTTTTTTTTTTTTTTTTAATTGAGACAGGGACAGGGTCTCGCTCTGTCACCCAGGCTGGAGTGCAATGGTGTGATCATAGTTCTCTGCAGCCTTGACCTCCAGGGCTCAAGCGACCCTCCCACTTAGCGCCCCAAGTAGCTGGGACTACAGGCACATGCCACCACATCTGACTAATTTTTAAAATTTTTTGTAGAGATGAGGCTCATTATATTGCCCAGACTGGCCTCGAACTCCTGGGATTAAGTGATTCTCTTGCTTCAGCCTCCCAAAGTGCTGGAATTACAGGCCTGAGTTACCAAACCTGGCCAGCAAGGCCTTTTCTTTGAGCACAGGACATCACAGAACATCACTCTTGAATAAAGCACAACTCCTACATATTAACTAAGATTTAAAGTCTGGATTTCTTTAAAGGAGAGTGAGAGCTTATAGAGAAATGGGAAGAAATCTGAGCACAGCATCCTTCTAGATTTTTTTCCACAATCTTTTGCAGCTGTGTTACTCACACTTTGTGATGCTTTCAACTTGTTTTCATAGAAACAGCTCTTTTGCCTTCACATTTTATTGATTTATATAATATTTAATGAAATCACATCATTATTATAATAAAATACAACTATCATAAACAGATTTAGGAAATAAGAACTGCTTCTCAGGGAGCACATAATTCCTATCAGAGAGTAGCCTGCTAATTTTGTTCTGTGTTGGGGAGCATTATGATACAAAGGGAATGGAGACTCACTGATTCTGGTGAGTCCAGGAAGGGAAAGCAGGTTAAGACTGTTGTCGGCAAGGGTGGTACAAGCACGTTACAGGCAACAGCTGGTGCTCCTTGAGTCACTGACAAGCTGCCAGAACAGCTAGGTCCCCTGAATATTGACCTGGGGCAGCTGTACCAAGTCATCCCACTCTAGGGACCTTGGAGTATTGTGTGTTGGAAAGCATGTATTAAGCACTTGCTGTAGCTGCTTTTGGAATACAGTATGTGGAATAATAGCTGAATCCTCCTAACAATGCAACTTTCAGAGAATTGCAACTGATGAGAAACCAGCCTTACTTATCCTGTAGCAGACTTAGCTTTGGAAAGTATACTTAAAATTCTCCAACTGCTAGATCTAGACAGAGACGGTAAAATCTCAGTAAACATATTCTGGCAGCTTGTTACGTGGTAACTAACAAAGAACACCCAAAATAGTGGGCAGAAATCACTGAACAATATAAAAATCAGAGTAGTGGTTAATGTATTACCATGAACTGAGACTGGGGGACCCTCTGTTCTCCATCAAATGCCTACCCAGCTTTCTAACTTATTTTATGCTAAATTTGGGCTGATAAAAATGATTCTATTCTCTACTACCAATATTTTGGAAAATTATTTCCAATAATGTGGAAATGACAGAAATAAGATTGCCCTGTAAAATCAAGACTAGCATTGATGAAAAATAGATATTCAGCATCTTAAGAAACAGAATATTTCCAATTTAAGAACATTTATAATATTAAATATTCTATATTGAGATATTTAATGGTAGAAGTTGAAGAAGACTAAAAAGTTCAGATACCTTCTTTGACAGATGTGGATATTAAGACCCAGAAAGGTTACATGATTTAGTCAAGGACCCATAGCCAGTTATGAGCTAATCCAGTTACAACCCAAGTCTCTCAGGTCCTAGTCTAATGTTTTCTCATTATAACACCCTCCTTCTACATGAAATCTTCTGATAAGTTGGCGTCCTTAGTGACCTGGCTACTGTAGCTGAGTCATAAATTACCCCATAACTCAATGATGTAACACAACCATTTAGTATGCTCACTGAGTCTTTGCATTACAGATTTCGCACAGGGCACTGTAGCGCTGGCTTGGCCCTGGTCTTCGCTCCAAGGCTGAGGGCTGGGATTATTTGAAGGCTCATTCACATGTCTGCTAGTTGACCCATCTTGGAAGTCACACAGCATGACTTCCACTCTATTCCTTTTTTGTTGAGGCAATCATAAAGGTCCACCCTAGTACAAGGGGATAGACGCCACTTCTTGATGGGAAGTAGCAAGATCCTCGAAGAGCATGTGAGACCAGAAATATCGCTGTGACTACTTTTGGAAATTACAATTTGCTACAATTAGGAATTAAAGGAATTCTTTGCAAGAAGAAAACTAGAGGGAGAAAAGAGGCAGAAGAACAATAACAAATCATACCTGCAGGCTGAGTGTACCTACTCCCATTTCTCTCCCTCTGGGGAACTTCGCAATCTGTGCTTACTGCAAATTGAATAGGAATAAAGCATTTTAACTCAACATGATTGAAGCTTTTATTTCATTTAACTGTCTAGTTTGGTGTGTTGGAAAGTATGTTTATAAGATATATCCCTAGCATAAAAGCCTTCACAATGAGGAAAAAGGGAGAAATTATTTTAATTGAAGAAATTATTTTTTTAAATAGCTTACATACTAGACTATAAAGAAAACATCAATAAATCTCTTAAAATACGAAGTGCACAGACATATTCTCTGACCACAGAATAATAAAACTACAAATAAAAGTACAAATCAGAACAAAACATTTCAACAAAAATTTCCCACCCACTTGAAAATAAAAAAATATACTTCTCCATATCTCTTGGGTATAAAGAGGGAAATATGATTGCAGTTACAGAATATATAGAAAATAAGAATGAAGACACTACAAAAGTCATGCGATGTGACACGTTAGATTTAAGTGGCATGTAAACCAGTGAGGAATGAATAAATGACAACACCAGCAGCAGCAATGGCTGACACTTCATGTGTTGGACACTTGGAGCTTTACACGTATAAATTCAGTTACTCCACACAACAACCTATAGGTAGACACTATTATGTTCATTCTCATTTTCCTCTGAGGAGGAAATTGATGTACAGAAGGAATGAGTGATTGGAGCAACATTGTGCAACTAGCCCCTATCATATGCCAAGCAGTGTCCAGGCACTAAGTTTGCAAAGATGACCCAGGCAGGTAAAGTCCATGCTCTTTGACAGCTCCCCATTACTGCTGGGCAGGGCAGGAATTCCGCTTCCCACTGGGCCTCCACTGATACCCTCCTGGCAGGGAGGGGTAGAAGCGCCTCATAACTCCTCTACATGAGGCCTCCACTGATACCGGGGTGAAGAGGTGGCCTCATTTCCACTGGGTCATGGTGAAAACCCTGAAGCTCCACCAGGCCTCCTCTAATGGCACCCCAGTTGGGGGTGGGAGTGGAAGTCCAAACTCCCTATGTGGTCTCTACTGGTACTGGGGAGGGGGATGGTGGAGGAAAGTGTGTGTCATTACTGCCTGGTGCTCCCTACTCAGCATTCTTTCACAGCACCTTGGACAGCATGTTGGGAGGGCCTCAGTGTAGCCTAGCAGAGGGTTACAGTCTAGGCTTCCTAGTAGGACTTGTTTAGCATAGATGGGAATAGGGCCACAGTTTTTGTTTTTTTTTTTTTTTTTTTGTCATTTTAGGAGTGGTTATTGTCTAAAAGTTTTCTGTTTTACTAGGCTGACCCTTTCCTGGTTCTTTGGCTTGACAGATCTTGCTTTTGTTGAGGCTCTTTTTTTTTTTTTTTTTTTGGTTTCTGCCTGTTGGTGTTTGTGGCTTACCAGCTTATTCAGCTCAAAGCCTGGGATATATGAAGCAAACAAACAAAAAGCACAGAGAACTATTACTATGTTGTTCCTCAGGTTCCAAATCCCCCATCTGGTCTGCCTTCTTCTCTCCACCTTTCAATGTTTTAATATTTCTTTTATATGTAATGCCAGGAGGTTTTCATTTGATTTAGCAGGAGGAATAGGGGAAAGTATGTCTATTACATCTTCCCAGAAGCAGAAGTTTCCTGTTTTAAGAAAAAAAAATCTGACAGCTTGTGCTCATTCTCAGACCAAAAAGACAAACAGAATGACAGGGAGTTATATATAATGATAGGTAGAGGGGAAAAGTGGGATCCATGCACTCAAGCGTTTTTCACTTTTGCATTTGTCACTTTTTTGACAGTTCATCAAAGTTACAAGAAGGAAAGCTAAGAATATACAGTACTACAGATTCAAGGAGTTTAGTGGATTTGGTGGTGTGGGTGAATGAGAAAGCTCTCCACTGTTGGATTCTATTGTCCCCAGTAGAATAGAAGGGAATCCACCAATTGAAAAAGGAGTGGCTCGGGGAAGGCTAGGGATTTGCAGAGAGGAAGGTGTGAATCAGTTGCTTTGAAAGGTGGTAAAATGAACTAATAGAGAAATAGAGTAGGATTGCTGAGCATACTGAAGCCACATACATTTCGAAGGAAATCAGTCAGCATAGTTGCTTGTTACCTTCCAGAACTAGGTACAGAATAGGTGGGTAGATTTAGGTTTAATCAGTAGTTGTTGCCAGATTAAATATTAGAAGGGGAAAGGAATAAGGACATGGAAGGTGTGTGTAAGGGAGTGATTATGATGATGGAACACAGGATCAGTACCACAGCATGGCACAATTGCAGAAGGCACATTGCATTTTGCAACACAGTTACCCTACATAGATTCTAATCTGGATAAAAATGAATTTGAGGCTAGGCGTGGTGGCTCAGGTTTGTAATCCCAGCACTTTGGGAGGTGGGAGAATCACTTGTGCTCAGAAGTTCGAGACCAGCTTGGGAAACATACTGAGACCTCTTCTCTACAAAAAATAAAAAACTTAGCCAGGTGTGGTGGTGCACATCTATAGTCTCAGCTACTCATGAGGCTACAGGCAGGAGGATCACTTGAGCCCAGGAAGTTGAGGCTGCAGTGAGCTGTAACTGTGCCACTGCACTCCAACCTGGGTGACAGAGCAAGACCCTGTCTCAAATAATGATAATAATAATAATTTTAAGATGAATTTGAGAAGGTGGACAGTGAACATGAACATATGAGGATGAATGGGTTGGCAGTCCTAATGGGGTTGAATAACTCTTAACATAGAACTGATAAATTAAAGGAACTCAAGGACAGGCGATGTTGGCCATAGGGTAGATATTTGAAATTTAGGTTAAACAGATCTTGGAAATGAAAAGCTCTAGGGTATGAGAATGGGTAGCTGAAGTGGGGTGGATGGAAGACCATTGGCAAACTGGATACTCTTACCAACCCTCCTATTGAGAATAATTAAAAACAATGAATAAAATATAGAAATATATTTTAAAATGCATCAATGAACTGGTAATAAAGTAAGGCCAAAACAATTCAAAGCAAGGCCCTAGCAAGATGACAGAGGCTCTAATGCTGGCTTCTGTACGGAGCAGTTTTGACAGATCCAGGGGATCTTGAGCTCCAGTTTTCACAACCTTGTGAGATGTGGACAATAGGTCACAAAGCCTAGGTCCAGCCCAAAGAAGGTAGTCTAAAAGACAACATCCTACATAAAGCTCGAAAGGGTATACCAGAAACAAAATTGCCCCCACAGCAGACAACAAGAAAATTTGCTTATCTTAAAACTTGGCACTGGGTAAAGGAGAAGGAAAATCTCCCCGAAAGTTTATAAGTACAAGCCACCCCTTATGTGTGAGTTTTGCTGCCTGAGTTTTACTACCTGGGTGGTCTGGAAAAACTTCAAGCTGAGAATTTAGTTTAAAGTGGCCCTCCTTCAGTAGTACCCGTGGGCATCTGGCAGAAACAAATGCAAATCCTCTTTAATGAACTCCCTTCAATCTAGGCTTCAAAGAATTCCCATAGAAATATGAATCCACAGTCAAGAAACAAAAGCACCGTGAATGATACCCAATACAAATAATAAGCTTCTGAATATCACCCACAAAAAACTTTAGTCAGGTACTAGAAAGATGATACAAAATTTATATACAATTTGTAAGGATTAGGTAGGCAGAAAAGTTACATAGTCATCATTTGCAGATGATGATTTTTTTTGCATAGAAAATACAAAAGAATCTGCATACAAATTAGAATTAAGCCTTTTTAGCAAAATTGCTACTTATAAGGTTAATAATTTAAAAATGAATTTATTTATAGCCACAAATAAAAACAGGTAACATTTACAATACTATAAACATATTAAATACCTAGGGATAAATTTAACAAAATATGTATAAGATCTGTACACAAAAAAATCATAAAATTATTGACAGAAATTAAAGGACGTTTAAATAAGTAGAAAGAAATACTATGTTTATAGATAGGAAGATTCAATATTGTAAAGTTTTCACTTTTGTTGTAATTGGCCCATATATTTAATTCAATTACACTCAAATCCCAACAAAGTGGGGTTTTTTGTTTTGTTTTGTTTTGTTTTTCTTTTCGAGGCTTTTTTTTTTTTTTTTTTTTGAAGGAGGACGGGTTGAAGAGTGGATAGTGGAACTTGGCAGGTTGCTTGTCAAATGTATCAGAGCTGGCTGATCAGAGCTGAAAATCAGCTGGGAAAGCATAGGCTTTAAATACGTGATGCTGAAACAACTGGTTATTCCTATAGGAAAACTCAATTTGAACCCCTATCTCACACCACATGCCAAAAAATCTATTCTAGATGGATTAAAGACTTAACTTTAGGTAGAGCTTTAAAGTTTTTGAAGGATAATGTAAGAGAATGCCCTTTTCAATTAAAGGAAGGGAAGGGTTTCTGAAGCTATATTGAAAAGCACAGATAGTAAAGGAAATTATTAAAGTCAACCACATTAAAGTTAAGAACTTCTGTACATCAAGAGATACCTAAAGAGAGAAAAAGATGAGCCACAAACTGGGAGAGGGGATTTGCTATACCTTTGTGACAAAGAATTAGCATCCAGACTACATAAAAACTGTAAGCCCATAAAAAAAATACAGCCTAATTTATTTTAAATGGGAAAGGATTTAAATGGGCATGTCACTGAAGAGAGAACACAAATGGTGAACAAACATACGAAAATATGCTCAACTTCATTTGTAATCAGGGAAATGCAAATTAAAACCACAATGGCATATTATTTCAATCCCATTAGTTTGACAAAAGTTTTAAAATGTCAAATAACAAGAATGAGAAAAGATGTGGAACCAATGAGTTCTTATACACCGCTAATGAGACTATAAATTTTTTCAACCATTTTGGAAGAAAATTTGCCATTATCTAAAAGGTTGAAAATGTGCATGCCTTTGATCCAGTAATTTCGCTTTTGATATTTGGCCAAGAGAAATTCTTATACGCATGTACTGTGATACAGGTACAAGGATGTTCATAGTAGCATTACTTGTAATAGCAAAATCTATTCATTAACAGGAGAATAGATTTAAAATATGGTATATTCATGTAATTGAATACTATATAACCGTAAAAATGGATACACTGTAGCTATGTGCAACAACATGGATGCATCTCAGGAATACATTGAGGGGAAAAAGCAAGTCACCGAAAGATCTATGCAGTAAAATTTCAATTTATATAGTTTGAAACCATGCAAAATCACATATTATATATGTTCAGGCATATGTGCGTATGGAGACAAAAGTGACTCCATCTTGGATGCTAATCAACCATGTTGACTTCTGATTAGCCCCAGTCCCATGAATGCCTCCTGATTTCTGTTTTAGTTACTGTCCTTAGTGTAAAAACATGTACTCCTACTTTTAGATCAAAGCAACCTTCATGTTATCGCACAAATTATAGGCTGTGACGCACATAGCATTCTCACCTGCTCTGGAGGGTTGCCTTTCATTGTCTTGCTGGAGCACGTATACCTTTTCCCTGTGGTATAAAGCTGTGGTTCTGAGGATTAACAATGCGGAGATCTGCTTGTCTTGTGGCCACCCAAGACCACGCTTCTGTTTGTAAGTTCTCTTAATAAATCAGCCAATACTGACAAGCTGGATTTATTTGCCTCCTTCTTTGGTTTCTCGGCTCCTTTGGCATTTGGGGGCCACTTGGCATATATGGCCCTTTCATGGAAAAATATGCATGTGGTAAAATACAAACAAAATAAAGGGAATGATGAGTAAAGAAGGATGAGATTGGAGAGGGACACATAGAGGATTAGATGTGGTGTTTCTTAGGATAGTGGCTACAAAAGTGATCACTGTATAGTTTTTAAAAACACTTAAACATTCATTTTATAAATATTTTTGTATATATTTAATATTTAATAAAAATAAAATTCCAAAGATCTTTGGAGTTGAGGAGATAAGAGAGGTTTATCACAGCATTATTTCACGCTGGAAATTGGAAAAACAGCAAAGTCGCATAAGAGACTGTTTAAATAAATTAAGGTACGTCTATACAATGGAAGAGCATGCAGCAATGACAGATGATGTGTTAGAAATGTACGTACTGATAGGAAAGATATTCCTGGTAGAGCAGGTGAAAGAAGAAGATTATAGAACAACATTGTATCTCATTTGTATAAGGAACATGTAAAAATACACATAGATAAGAGAATAAAAAGTGACGCCTATAATCCCAGCATCTTGGGAGGTCAAGGTGGGAGGATTGCTTGAGGCTGGGAGGTCAAGGCTGCAGTTAACTATGATTGTGCCACTGCACTGCAGCCTGGGCAACAGACTGAGACTCTGTCTCAGGAAAAAAAAAAAAGTGTTTAGTAGGTACAACAGAAAGTTAACAATGTTGGGATCTGGGAGTTGATGTTAGGATTTATTTAATGTATTTTCTTAATTTCTCTTAGTTTTCCACCACACACATTATTACTGTTATATCAAAACCATGTCAGAGAAAGAATAACAAAGAATGTCTAAGAAAAATCAGACAGAAGAATGTAAATATAAAATATTTGGAAATGACCTTCACAAAATATGCTTCTTATTCTCTTCTTAGAGCTAAAAAAAAGACTTGATGATAAGTAGATGTGTGTGTGTGTGTGTGTGTGTGTGTGTGTGTGTGTGTGTGTGTGAAGTTTCTGGCTAAATATAATGAAGTTAAACTCTTCCCAATTTAATTTGTAGGATTAAAACAATCCCAAACAAAATCCCAGTGGATTTTTTTAATTGATAAAATGTTTCTAAGGTTCATCTGGAAGAATAAATAGACTATTAATAATATAATTCTGAAAATTAAGAAATAAGAAGTTAGACTTGCTCAAAACGATATTGAAATGTATGAAAGTGACAACCCTTTCCACAATGATAGTTAAATAGGAAGCTCTTAAACATCGAATAGAAAGTGCTTAGGCATCTCTCTGTACTTTTAAAAACAGTATATGATGAAGTAATTGTAACAGAGAAAGTGATGAATTATTTAGTAAATGATGTTGGAATAATGGCTAAAGAAGGATAAATTTTCACCTTAAACTGTATTCTGAAATAAATTCTAGATAAGTTAAAGAAATATAAAAAATTAAAAGCATTATAAACTACAAGGGAACACAGAAAATATGTAACAGATTCCGGATGTCATTTAAGTCACTAAATCCAATGACTGTAGCACCAGTTGATAGTCTTGACTGCAAACGCTTTTTTTATTCCCTTTGCTTCCTTTGGCTTTCATAACACTTCCCTAATTTTTCTCTTACCACTTTGGCCACTACTTTTCCAGTGACTTTGCAGGATTATCCTCCTCTGGGGACCATTATATGTTTGAGTTTCTCTGGGCCCATTCCTTCTCTACACTGTCTTCCAAGGATTCTCATCGTGCCTATGGCTGTAGTTACCACCTCCTGTCAGGTGACTCTCAAACCCCAGCCTAACCGTTTCCAACTTTTCAGTATTAGTCAGGATCCATGCAGGAAATATATGGCACATTCAAAATGGGTAATTAAGAAGACTTTAGTTAAGAGATCATTTACAAAGGGTTTAGGGAAGGCAACAAAGGATAATGGTACAGTATCTCAGGGAACATTACTGCTTTAGGCCTAAATAAGGAAGGAGGTGGAAATGATTACTGAATGAGAGTGAGAGAGAGGAGGAGGTGGCAAAGGAGTGGTAGACGTAGGAAAAGGTGGGGAAGAGGGGCAGGAGAAGGAAGGGGAAGAGAGAATGCAGTATGGAGATAATATGGAATAAATAATCAGCCTCCACGCTCTGCCTTCAGTCTTCTGCTTCTACCTCCCATTGGCTGAACCTAACTAGAAGACAGAGAACATGGGAACCAGGTGCTAAGGATACATGGGATGTTGATTCATTTCATACAGGTCAGTCTCTCTGGATACAGCAGAATAGAGAAGGGTGGAGAGTGGCTCTATGTGGGAAAGCAGAAGATATCCACCTAGCATTCACCTCCTACCTGACTTCTTCTCCAGGACATCCCAAGAGCATTTCAAACTCAACGGGTCCAAAATTGAACTCATAAACTGCCCACTGCATACCCTCTCCTCTCAAAAAACAAACTAACAAAAATCCAAACTGGTTCTTTGTCAGTGTTTTCCTTCTTTTTTGTTAACAAGTTTATTTTCTTGCATTTCTTATGTAAAAAATTTTACTGTATATATTTAAGGTGTACAACATGATATTTCGATATACATATAGAAAGTAAAAAGGTTACTATAATCAAGCAAATTAACATCCATTATCTCACATAATTACTTGTTTTTTGTGTGTGGCACCTGAAATCTACTCTTTTAGGGAAAATCTCAAGTACAATACAATATTATGTCGTGGAGCCCTCCTGTTGCACATTAGATCTTCTAATGTTATCTTATGTCATCAAATGCTATCAATGTCAGGTCTGAATTCTCATTACCATGGAATGGATTAAACTGGGGCAAGAGTAGGAGCAAATAGATCAATGAGGAGGCTGTTCCATTAGTGCAAGCAGAAATGATGATAGAATGGACTGAAGCAGTGTTGGTAAATATGAAGAGAAATGGACAGATTAAAGTGGATAGATTAAAGAGATATGTAGAAAGCAAAAGTGATAGGATTTGGGGGTTTGATAGAATTGGATGTTGGGGGTAAAGGTAATATGGTTGTCAAAGATGACACCATAGATTTTAGGAAGGAGGCAGAACTCTTTAACACGGACTTATTAACCCTGCATAGTCAGCTTCTCCCAGCTCCATCCCCCAACCTCTCAACCTTTCCAGCTTCATCTTATACCAAGACCCTCTCAGGATCTGGTGACATTTACTTTCTTTTATCCCTCATATTTCCTGTGCTTGTTCCTGAGCAGGACCTTTGCACCTATGGTTCCCACTACCTGTAATGCCCTTACCCAGCTACCTAACTCCTTTTCATCATTCATAGTTCAATCACCATTTCCCCAGGGAAGCTTCCCCTGATTTCCTTAGTTAGTCCTAATTTTCCTATTAGAGCTCTCATATATTGTGTACCTTCTCTTTGTAGGATCTATCCACTGGCAGCTCACACTTATTTGTGTGGCTTTTGAGTTTAATGTTTGCCTTACCCTCAATCCCCCCACTAGGATATAAACTAGGATATAAGACAGGGACTGTATCTTTTTTGGCTCACTTGTGTATTATAGCCTGGAACCCTGTGGTTGCTACACACAGACACACACACACACACCTATTAGTGAATGAATAACAGTAAAAGCAATGGAATATATCACAAAGAAAAATACTGGTATATTTAATTACATTAAGACTATATTCTTCTCTGCATTAAATAAGACTACATAGCAAATAATGAACAAGTGATAAACTTGGAGACATAGTCATAATAAATAGACAACAAGATTACACCCTCAATAGAGTTCTTACCACATCAACAATAAAAATACTGATAATGCCTAATAGGAATTGGCAAAAACAAAATAAAAAACTCCAAAAATCCCATAAAGAAAAAGGGTTCTGACAGCTTCTCACTGTAAAAATTGGAAGCCCAAATCAAACTAACCTAAACACTAAGGAAATAATATATTTTTGCATGTAACCAGAAAGTCAGGTTGACTTCTCTGAGGTTCACAAGATAACACCCAGCAGCACGTGGGGACAATATGCTTTCCTGTTCACATTCATCAGAGGAGAAGTGGAACCTCTCTCTCTCTTTTTTTTTTTCTTGGCTCACTGCAACCTCTGCCTCCTGGGTTCAAGTGATTCTCCTGCCTCAGCCTCCCGAGTAGCTGGAACTACAGGCACCCGCGACCACGCTCGGCTAATTTTTGTGTTTTTGGTAGAGGCAGGCTGGTCTCAAACTCCTGACCTCAAATGATCCACCCACCTCGGCCTCCCAAAGTGCTGGGATTACAGGTGTGAACCACCACACCAGGCCGTAGAATCTCTTTTCTAGCAACAAAATACAAGTGCTTCTTCTCAGCCTTATTGACTCAGATTAGGACCAACCTGGATTAAATCTCCTGTCACAGGAATGCTATGTTTTGATTTTGAACCTTTCACTAGTCAAAGAGATTAGATTACTATGCTTGGTTCAATAGTAATCAGGACTCATTCCTAGAGCTGGGGTCAATTCCAGAAACTACATTGTTGTTGAGGAGTGAAACACAATGTCCACTGTAATTGGCCATAACCATAGGAAAGAAATGGTCAACTTTAGGATTGAGGGAGATAGAAGAAAATAAAGACAGCTGTGAGGCATCATTTTTCAACTCAAATTTAAAGCTGGCTTTTAAAATTATACCATTCACTGAAAATGGATTATAAATGGATTTAACTTTTCTGGAGGGCAATTTGGCAATATATGAAGCACCTTTAAAACATTTATGACAAATTTTGGAAAGTATACATATGTGTAGAAATAAGGAAACACAAAAATGTTCATGTGGCTGCCACTAAGTGGTAAGTTTATAGATGATTTTTATTTTCTTTTTAATATTTTCCATAGTTTTTAAAAACAGGCCTAATTACATTTATTTAAACACAAAGAAAGTGAAGTAACCTGTTATTTCAGAACATGGACAAATTCCAGTCAAGAATATCCTCTAGAAGCTTGAGAGGTGGGAAAAGTAGTTTGGGGGATTTATTTGCTCTCTCAAGGTGATGAAAAGAAAAATATCTGAATCAAAGAGTCTGAGTTATGGAATTCTCTGCTTCTGGGGTTCTAGTGCAGCCCCGTTGGTCTGGAATTCAGGAAAAAAGATACAAGGCATAAAATCCCACAGAAAGTTACACAGTTGCAACAGAACATTTAGTATTTATTGCTTGTTCTTCTAATTAAACCTCTAATTCAACTCACTAGGCCCTTGCCTGCTAGCTTTAGTGAGTAAAGTTGAGACCATGTGACTGGACTTAGCTTGATTTAATGTCATGTTCATTGAGGAGAATGGTTGGACTTTTTTTAAAAAAAACATGAGCATAGGAAATATCTGAAGTCACTTTTAACACTAGTCTGAACATGTAGGATAAAGGAATGTGTGTTACTGAATTGGGATTTCCAATAGATATTTAACCCAATGTGATTTGGTGATGACGTTCTTTCTTCAGATTTAATTTCATAATTTCCTCACTTGTCTCAGACCACTCCCTCAGTTCGCTTTCTGCCTTAACTATCACCTCTAAGTAACATGGGATAAGTCACTTAACCTTTGCTGTATCCTTTCAAAAATAGGCCTCTGTCACGGAATTTCCTCTCTCTAAACATCTCTAAAGTTCTGTTGGTGTGAAGAATTAGTAAGTCTCTTCTGGTTATATGAATTTAAGAAAGCATTTAGGTTAATGAGGGAAAATTGAATTTTAATGGTCCTCCCTTAAAAGGCTTGACAAAAGATTTTTTAGCTAGATGAGGTGGGAATATATATGCTAGCACCAGATTCCACTTATCAGTCTTCCAGCAGTTACAGCAAGCCAGCAGCTCTGCCTGCGCCTGAGTTGGCCGTGTATAGACAAGTGAGGACTGCAGAGGCAGGAAATATGGGGTTACGTTGGTTTCCCTCTATTAGCAGCAGCTTAAACCGGCATGCTGGGCAGCACTGTCTCCTATTGGCTACAGCTGCTGAGAGCAGCAGGATGAGGGTTGACCTATATCTGTCAGGTGTAGGTCAAACCCTGAATTTGTTTGTTGCAAACTTCAGTCTTCTAGAACGCCAAGTTTCACTTGTGCTCAACCACATACAATATTTTTATCAGGATCTGTCATATACTCCACCTGCAAAGAGCTTGCATCTGTGGGTTTCCCTCTCTGGATTCTTTTGCTTTCTTTCTTGCTGCCTCTCCCTCCTGTCACCCTCTTACCATTTTTGTCCCCTGCTTCCGTGTCATCCTCTGGGTGAGAAGGGTTGAGATGGTCACAGCTGTGCTCCTTCTAGTAATCACAGTAACACCAGCCCTTCTCTGCCTGCCCCAGTTTCCATCTGACCAAGCTGTGCCCGTTCCTTTCAGTTGCAGTTATTGCCCCAGGTTGGCACAGCCTGTGCACATATGTGCTCCTCTGGGCCACCATGGTTTCGGAATGTGTCAGTTGCTAATTACAACTGCAGCTGTGGACAGAAATACAGCACACATTCAAAATATGGGTCCTAAAGTTCCTACACAGTAAATATTTCTTGATAGTTTTAAGGCCATTTTTTTTCTTATTTTTTTTTGTAAAGATAGACTTTTAAGTATTTAGACATGTATTTTTCTAGATGAGAGAATAAACTACTTGAATTTTCATTTATTCAGCCACCATCTAACTGTGACAAAGGTCCTTTCCCTCTGCCTTTGGTCTCAGTCAATATATGTATGTTGTTTTGGGACTTAATTGGTATTGTGTTTGTATTTATTTACACTGACATCACAATGTGAAACTTAATCATAGTCAGTCCTGCCTTCATACTAAAGCATCAGTACACTGTGGGCTTCCACTTACAATGCAGAAACTGCATTCCATGACCCATTATCATTTCTTCACTGAGGGCTTGTAGTAATAGTAAAGAAGCCCAAATGCTGGAAAAATTATTCTAGCACCTCAGGTCCCCAAGCATACAAACTACATCACAGTAATTTGAGATGGAAAAGACCTATTAAGTCATCCCACTGATTCTCTGAGGACCTGCGGTGTTTTTTCCCTCTCCAACAGGCTGATCTACTTTTTAATGCCTTTTCCAACTGTAAATGGCGCAAGTGATGGGGTTTCCACCCTTCCCAAGGGATGATGCTGTACAGCCTATAATAGATCTCTCCATTAGGGCATGTGACTCGTTCAGCTGCCTAAATCATCTTTGTTTTGACTTTCATTTACCATCACTCCTCCTGCTGTCCCCTTGGACACTAAATAATTTCTCTCTGTCCCCACTATTTACACCCTTCAAGTACTTGTTGCCCATGAGCCAGTCCCGTTAGAGCCACATGGTCATGCTGAGAGACTTGTCTCTTTCATCTTCCCTCTGAAGGCTGTCCCTTCAGACTTATGAATCATATTTGTTGCTCTTCAATGAATGCCCATCAGTTTCTTAATAATTTGCCTCATTTCTTTGTTACTGACACTGCTCAGGAAAATCTTCTTTGTCTCCGTTGCTGCAAAACAAGAAGATGATGGTAGTAGAATCTCTGCTAACAGAAAATAGAGCGGAGCTTTTCAGCTACCAGGTATCTTCCTACCCAGGACAATGGAATCATTTAATCAGTTATCTTTAACTCTCTTACTTGGGGTGCACAATTGCTATGTTAACAGGTGTTAGGTGTGCATGTGGAGACAGGGATAGTTCATCTATATTTTATCTGGCAAGCCTTTGTTGTGGTGTATTTAGTTAATGCCCATTAGCTGTTTACGTCATATTTCCCCACCAACCTCAATTCCCAGTTGGAAAAGCTTCCTTGAACTCCCTCAAGAGAATGCTAACCTCCTCCTTTCCATTACTATGCCCATGTTTACTGATACTAAATTGTGTGACATCAGTGACATCAGCATCTTTGCCAGAGGAGGAATTCCTTTGCTATGAGAGAGGCAGAGTGTGCCCTTTACCTTGAATGAACATGAATGGTGCGGCACACCAGGAAATTCTGGCAGTGGGTTTTGTAATTCCGGGGTTAATAGTGTTCAGCGTGTCCCGTCTGTACCCCTCTCCAGAGCCTACTCCCTGGCTACTGTGTGTGCTTATACACCATCTAAAGTACTGAATTTAATAAGGTCTGGCCTACTGTGCTCATTGTTCATATTTATGCAATAATAATCATACCAACATAGTGCTTCACAAACTGTTTTTGTCTAACTGCATCATCCCATTTAGTAGTTCCAACCATCCCGTGAGGAAGGAATTACCATCTTTCTTTCACCAGAGAGGAAACTGAGACTTAGAGATGCTCTATCGCCACAAATTTCACAAACATCCCATAAATTCTCCTTTGGAGTCCCTCTTGTCCTCCCTCTGAAATCACTGGAGAACATGCTTTCTGAGCAGTATGTGAAGAGGCACTAACTGCATATAAGTTCCTAAAGTCACTGAAATGCTGGCCATGGCATAATGTTTATCTGTGTTCTCCTTTTGGCAAAAATAGAGTAGCTAGACATCATCCACAGCTTTATATGAATCCTATTATCAGTAGGATAATTCAGTTGTTACTCGATGACAGAAAGAGTATATACAAATTTTAAGCAATAGCTTGCTATCTCTTCCTAAACAATAAGGTAATATTATTAGGCATGGACTAAAAGTGAGCTTATCTATTCAAACACCAATTCAGACCCTAAGGGTATCTGTTTTTCCTGCAAAGTTGATGAGATTATACACCTAAGATAAAAGAAGAAAGAGCTATATTTCATTAAATGTTAATAACATGATTTGAAGAAGCAAAGAACCGAAAAATACTGACTTTTATTTATGAATAATATAAAAAGCAGAAATATAATTTTCTACCAAATATATGGTGTTAAAGGAGGCACAGCAGCCTAAAATTATGTTAATAGCTAAGCAAAAGAGGACATTTTATTTATTCTACAACTGATTTTCAAATAGGCTTACCAATATTTTAAATTTGGCATAAATGTGGTTATGGTAGGAGAAAAGCCTGTACTAAAAGGGTTTTATCCTTTAACAAACTGAAGTGACATCAAATGAATAAAAGACTCTTCAGCTCCAGCAATCTGAAGAAAACCCAGGTCAAGAAAATTATGCATTTTGTTGTTACCTGTACAAGTAGTCCATTCCTTTTTATTGCTGAGTAGTATTTTATTATATGGATAGTACACAATTTGTTTATACATTCACATATTGATGGACATTTGGCTTCTGTCCAGTTCAGGGGTATTATAAATAAAACTGTTATGTATATTTGTATGCAAAACAAAGAAGAAAAATAAAATTATGCATTTAAGTGAATTGCCCTCTTCTGTGGCCTGGCCAGAGAAGGCAAATTGCAAGTGTATGCATATATTGTCCACACACAGAAATGTGTAGAAGTCACCATGTCTATCAATAGGGAGGGAAGAATTATTTCTTATACATTAGCTTGTGGGCCCCCACTGTCTCATGTACGGCTAACTCTAAATTCAGCTTTGTGGCTGGACTGCATGGTGCCTGTGACTTTGTAGGAAAAAAACTAAGCCAATGCATCTTTGAAGATACATCCTTAACTATGCCAGCTGTACCTTACAGTACCCACTGTTTAACTGTAAAAATCGGGGGGAGGGGGAAATGCTATCATACTTACTGCTTTTTAAAATTACTGCAAATGCAATACATGCTTACTACGGCAAAATTTAGAAACACAGAAGAGGAAAAAACAAACTCAGATACTTTTCATTCCAAAGTAACAACTTTTGACACACCCTTCCAAGCCTTATCTACATACCTATATATGATATGTGTGTGTATATATATTCATCTTTTTAAAACAATAAGTTTTGGGTTTAAATCTTCCATAGTACTAACTAATTGACTACTCTGTCCTTTAACTTAAGATCTCTGAAGCCCTTATTGAAGAACTGATGCTGTTTTGGGCTGATATAAATAGAGTGACAAAAATGCTTTAGTTATGTTTTAAAAAATGCATTTACTTTAGATGAATCTTATGAGGCTATAGGTCTTTTAAAAGTACAAGACCTTTTATAGTCAAACCTTGGATAAATATAATGCCAAGAAAATGTATTATATCTGTTATTATGGACATTACTAAGGTAAATGAATCTTTTCCAGGGGTTGCAGTGTGTCATTGAATTCTACAATACAAAGGGACTGAAACTGACTAGACCCAGCTTTATGAGGTTTGGGAGTGAGGCAGGAAAGACATAGCTGAGTTAGATGCCAGACCTAAGTCACTATGGATGTCATTAAACTCACTGTCTTTACCCAAGAACTTCCTCCTGACAATGCTTTTCCTTTTTGCTCTCAAGACCAGACGTTCTAATGAATGTTTCTTTAGCATTTTCCAGTTTATCCTAAGATAATTCACAAATATTAAAACATCTATGATGTCCCTATTGAAGACAGTTCATCAAATACCTCATGATTTGATTAAATACTTCATCAAATCTAAGACACCATCATAAATTGTGCCATTATTTTAAGTGATGCCAAGAAAAAAGTTGCTGCCAATTAAACAACAACAAGCCATTCATTTAAAATTTTATCCACATTTCAGGGCCAGGCGCAATGGCTCACACTTGTAATTCCAGCACTTTGGGAGGCTGAGGCAGGTGGATCACCTGAGGTCAGGAGTTCGAGACCAGCCTGGCCAACATGGTAAAACCCCATCTCTACTAAAAATACAAAAATTAGCCAGGCGTGGTGGCAGGGGCCTGTAATCCCAGCTACTGGAGAGGCTGAGGCAGGAGAATCGCTTGAATCGGGGAGGCGGAGGTTGCAGTGAGCCAAGATCTTGCCGTTGCACTCCAGCCTGGGCAACAAGAGCGGAACTCCATCTCAAAAATAAATAAAGTAAAATAAAATAAAGTTTTATCCACATTTCAGAGATGTTAAAATGTAAAAAAGTTTCTTATAATAAATAAACCGTGGCATTTATTTAACACCTACACATTTCATAGACAATATTCAGTCATATACCATGAACAGATTTTTAGCGCCCACTGCATAATAGGTTATGCACAGAGAAGTTCCAAATTAGAATCGATATCTTTAACATTTAATTCATTTATTTATTTTTGGATTGAAATAAGAACAAAAATACTCATATTTTAACATGTATGTTTCTATAGAGAATATTCTGTTTCCATACCTTACATTGCAGTCTCTAAGTGGGAGCAGAAGCCTTCCATGTGATCTCGAGTGTCTTTATCTCCTTGTAATTTGTCCTCAGAGATAACAAAATTCTCAGTTAGACTGCCCTTTTACCTTAAGAAGCATGACTGAGTTCTTTCCTTTCATCTTCAGGCTGCCAGTTAGTGACTTAATTCAGTTTTAATAAAGTCATCAGGCTTGGAAAATGCAGATTCATTCCAATTTATGTGTATTATATCTTTTGCCCATTATATCTTTTGCTGGGCCAGTCTAATCACCAGATTTTACAGATGAAGGATGTGAAACTCAAGCCAGTTAACTGATTCATCCCTAATCATTCAGAAGGGGTTTTTTCCCTGTCACAGACAGCCTGTCCAACACAAAGTCCAGTTCTCTTGAAGTCTCCTTTCATCTTAACATATCCAAATATGTTCTTTCAGTTGCCTGAGAAATCCATTTTCTTCTAAATTTTCTGAAATCAAAATTCATCCTCTTTTTAACATTCTGCCCCGTATTGGCAGATCCTGTCTGGTTTCCAAATTTAGAGTCATACATTTTTCCCTAGGGAAGAGAAAGAGATATCCCCTATTTATCCACAAGAGTAATCTGCTACCTGGAATATATACATGGAACCGCTACTTGGTCAAATATAAATTAGCTCTAAGTGGGAGAAGGTAAGGGAACAACTTTTCATAGACTCCCATCCTTTCCCCTTTGAATTTTTACCTTGAATTATCTTGTTTTCTTGCTTTAAAATGGATTATCTGTAAAGCATGTGATAGAAACAGAAAGAAACATAAAATAAATGTTTAAAATGTGAAATTTTGATTAAGTTAAAGAATCACACTGAGCTTATGCAAGAAAGTATGGGACCCTATCATCATTGGTGGAATCAGTTTACCCAGCTATGTACTAAATGATTATGGTTTATTGAGCCACCTCTGAGCTCCTCCCCGTCTTCCCCAGTGTCCTGCTTCCTTGGGCCAAAAATAAACCTGTTAGCTGGAAAGCAAGCTAGATGAGTGTATTAGTCCATTCTTGCATTGCTATAAAGAACTGAAGACCGGGTAATTTATAAAGAAAAGAGGTTTAATTGGCTCAGTTTCACAGGCTGTACAGGAAGCATGATGCTGGCATCTGCTCAGCTTCTGGAGAGGCCTCAGGAAACTTACAATCATGGCAGAAAGCAAAGGGCAAGCAAGCACTTCACATGGCCAGAGCAGAAGGAAGAGAGAGATAGCGGGGAGGCGCCACACACTTTTTTTTTTTTTTTTTTGAGATAGAGTTTTGCTCTTGTTGCCCAGGCTGGAGTGCAATGGTACAATCTTGGCTCACTGCAACCTCTGCCTCCCAGATTTAAGAGATTCTCCTGTCTCAGCCTTCCAAGTAGCTGGGATTACAGGCACTCACCACTACGCCCAGCTAATTTTTAGTAGAGATAGGGTTTCACCATGTTGGCCAGGCTGGTCTTGATTTCCTGACCTCAGGTGATCCGCCCACCTTGGTCTCCCAAAGTCCTGGGATTACAGGCGTGAGCCACTGTGCCCAGCTGCCACACACTTCTAAACAACCAAATATTATGAGACTTCGCTATCACAATGACAGCACCAAGGGGAATGGTGTTAAACCATGAGAAATTGCCCCCTTATCCAATCACCTCCCAGCAGGCCTCACCTCTGACATTTACAGTTTGACATGAGATTTGGTGGGGACACAGATCCAAACCATATCAATGAGGCTGGGCAAGGCTTGACATAACCCAGAACAAACTTTTTCCTGAAAAAGCAGAAAAAGCTTGACTAGCCTTAAAGGAGGTGGAATACAGAAGGCATTAATTAGGAATGGTCCTAGAGGGAAACATACAAGGGCTTCTGAGAAGATGGTCTAAGAATGAGATAGAAAGGAGCAGAGTTGATATGTGAGGTATAGTCCCTAACGGCATTTCTGAAATGACTACTTTTGGCAGAAGACACCCTTATTCTGCAGTTTAGGAAAACATTTGCCATTAAGTCATCTGGGTTTTTTTGCTCCCCCCATAAAAATAGTTCTTTTCTTAGAGTGGGAGACAAGTCCAAGTTTAAACGTTTAAAATCCTACTCATATTTCTGAACCACTTTCTTATCAGTTATAATTGTAGATCTTTCACTTACTAGGTAACTGAGGTTTGTATTTTTGATCTTGAAATGTGATGCCAGACCCAAACCATATTCTTTGAAATCATCAGGTTAATGTGTCCTTAGCAAGAAATGTGACCCCCTACTAAGATGATTTCCCTTAAAAAACGTGGGACATTTAGCCATTCCAATTTCACCAAACGTAGATTTAGTATGTTGAGGTCAGGTGCTGTGGCTCATGCCTATAATCCTAACACTTTGGAAGGCCAAGGCAGACAGATCACTTGAGCTAAGGAGTTTGAGATCAGCCTGGGCGACATAGTAAAACCCCATCTCTACCAAAAATACAAAAAATTAGCCAAGTATGGTGGTGTGCATCTGTGGTCCCAGCTACTAGGGAGGCTGAGATGGGAGGATCACCTGAGCCTGGGAGGCGGAAATGGCAATGAGCAAAGATCATGCCAACGCATTTCAGCCTAGGTGACAGAGTGAGACTCTGTCTCAAAAAAAATAGAAAATAAAATATATTGAGACAAGTCTGTGGTGTGTGTGTGCGTGTGTGTGTGTGTGTGTGTGTGTGCATGTCCATATGGACAATGATATTTGCAAAGAACGTAGATGTGCTTTTTCTTTGCATTATAGTAAAGGACATAGCTAAATTCAAAGCTGCTTTTAATCACAAATAAAAATAAAAAATTATCTTCAGAGAGACAAATCCAATAAATAAATAATTACATAAAAATAAAAATTCAAATAACATTGTAATTACAAAGTTCTAACATTTTATTGATATTGCAAACATTTTTGGTAATATAAACAAAGGAAAAATGATTTTAAAACATTGAATTATATTATGGCTTCATTTGCTGTTTTCATTACTCATTAAAACCTTGAAAATAAATAAATAAATAAATAAAACCTTGATAAGTATGGAGAATGAAATGAGCTATATAATTACAATGTGTCAAAGATTCCTTTAGATGCCATCTACATTAACTACAAGACTATTTTAAAATGAAGTATGTGTGCCAGGTGGCTGATAGGAAATTCTTAGATCAACAACCATTTTTTTTGCAGAATTTTTCTGTTCTTTAGCTAACAATAAGAACATAACTACCAAGATAACATTTACTGAGTGCTTACTATGTTCCAGGCACTGAACTAGGCCTAGCTTTAAAAGTAATATTTTATTTACATCTTAAGATTTAAGAACCCCATGAGCCAGGTATGATTATTATCTTCATTTTATACACATAGTAGTATCATGTGCTTAGCTGTGTGTCTTCTGTGTGCCTTCTGAGTAGAGGGTTTTAGGCAAGGGCTAAAAGAATTCTGGTAGTTGTATATGATAGTTTAGCATAATAAGAAATTATGGCCAGATGTGGTGGCTCACACCTGTAATCCTAGCACTTTGGGAGGCTGAGGTGGGAGGATTGCTTGAGGTCGGGAGTTCAAGGCCAGCTTGGGCAACATGGCAAAATTCCATCTCTACAAAAAATACAAAAGTTGGCCAGGTGTGTGGTGGTGCATGCCTGTTGTCCCAGCTACTCGGGTGGCTGGGGTGGGAGGGTCACCTGAGCCTGAGAGAGAGAGGTTGAAATGAGCCATGATTGTGACACTGCACTCCAGCCTGGGCAACAGAGTGAGACCCTATCTCAAAAAAAAGAAAGAAATTATAAGAAAAGCTAATTTTATTTCCAGTGTTGGACAGAGTGACAGTTTGCTGCTAACAATGGGCTCTATGCTATTTAATAAATTTTTCCTCACTCTATACAAAATTCCATTCCTAATACAATGTTATTCTATTCTAAATTTTAAAACCTTTGCAGAAAATTATTTTACATGTGTGGTATGTGCAAAGCATTCTTTCTAGTAATATATGTAGACATGTTCAGTTTAGAAAAATGTAAAGAAGCCCAGAGATGAAAATAAAAGTCACGCTTTATCCCAGTAACCACAGGAAACCACTATTAATGTTTTGGCATGTGTTCTCTCGGTTGTTTTTATATATGCATATGTAAATATATATTTATATTCAGTTAGAAACATACTTTACAGTTGAGTTTGGTTTTTCTGATTTTTCAAATTCACTTGATAATATATCATTGGCATTTTCTTATTTCATTAAAATTTCTTCCACATAATTCTAACAATAACACAAAATTCCATTATATGGATATACTCTACTAGACTAATTTCTTAATGTTGGATATTTAAGTAGGTGGAGGAAACTTTAAATATAAATAGCTGAAGTCTTACTCATGCTATAGGCCTCAGATCTTTAATGATTAAAAAAATGTGCCCCGTAAAAGCCTTGGACTAAAGCCCTATTGATCTCAATTTTAATCTAAAATTGCAGGGCTGAAGGTGGCCTCAGAGGAATATAGTCCATTTTTCTATTTTTCAGATAGGACTATATCACTATCCTAGATATATGTCTCTAGAAACTATTCTTGAATTTAATGAGAGCAGAAGATTTCATAACACTGCCCAATGTAGCATTACAGTGACTTGGTCCTGTAGCACAAACTCTGGAAGTAAACAGACCCTAAGACCAAATACCAGGTAAAGGACTTTGACCTTTGACTTTGACCTTGACTTTTCTACCTCCTCATTCTTGGTTTCTATCAGTCTTGCAGGGTATCTGTGAAGATTCCATGAGATAAAATACATAGAGTGCATAGCAGTGTGAATGCTGAACATATGCTTTTATTTACCCTGTTCCTCTTAAATCTTTAACTAATTTCCTTACATTCTTTCTATGACGAAAAATCCCCAAACACCAATATCTATGGCACTAAATATACCTGAAGGCCATGACTAACCCCTTCTTGAACTTCTTCTGCAAACTAAATAAAGCTAAATCATTTGACTTTTTCTAGCGTCTACATTCATAATTCTTTATTAAATGTAAGACCATCCTAAATTGTGGGACCCCAAATTAGGCAGGATTTATTATAATTGCTCTGGGTGGTGATAGAGATTGTGGTGTAAGTTGTAAGAGTACACCTTATTTATTGTTATGTTGATGCCACTATAGCAAGAACTTGCTGGATTCTTATTTTAATTTCTTTCTTTCTCTCTCTCTTAACTTCTCTTTTTCTTTCTTTCCTTTCTTTCTTTCTTTCTTTCTCTTTCTTTCTTTCTTTCTTTCTTTCTTTCTTTCTTTCTTTCTTTTTCTTTTTGTTTTTGTACAGACATGGGATCTCACTCAGGCTGGAGTGCAGTGGCGCTATCATAGCTCATTGCAGCCTCAAACTCCTGGACTCAAGTGATCATTCTGCCTCAGGCTCCCAAATAGCTGGGACTATAGCCATGCACCACCACGCTTGGCAAATTTTTAAATTATTTTTTTAGACACAGGATCTTAATATGTTGCCCAGGCTGGTCTCAAACTTCTTGTCTCAAGCGATCCCTCCTGCCGCAGCCTCCCAAGTTGTTGGGATTACACGTGTGAGCCACAATGCTTGGCTTGAATTCTTAAAAAGAACTTATGATGTAAGTTCTATAATATAAGTAAATAACTCGGGTTGTACTTGTAGGCCATCATGACAAGGATGACTGCTTTTCTGTGCTGTACTTATTTCTTGGTTCTGATTCTTTATCTTACTTAGAAGCAGCTCCTTCATTGTTTCAAGTTGCTTTCATTAATTTGAGTCAGTTTTACTTCTATGGTGTTATCCATACACTCTTTCTTTTTTGTTACTTGTTTTGTTAATTTTGATTACATTTAGAGGCAAATGAATTTATGTGCACTTCCTTAGATCAAGGTGAAACCATGACACATCTGTGTGATAAAGTATAGCTATGACATAGAAATAAAGGGTACCTCTTTTTAAGCAGTTTTCTCTTAATGTAAGTCCAATAGTGCTGAAATTGTCTTCAGACTTACAAGTCTGAGTAGATTTTAGTATGTCATCTGTGTGGATTATGAATTTGTAGGCTTTGGGTCTGAAAGGTGTAATTATCAATGTTTGAAAGACATCTGTGAAGGTGAGGATATGGAGACAATTAGCCAAAAGTTAGATATATAATTACCACACCCTGCCTTCCTATCAGGAACTCTGGATATTTAAAACAAATTAGGACCTTTAGACAGGCCCTTCTCTTATCAGGGTGCATCATCGGGTTGCCTTGAATGTAGGTAATCAATCTCTTAGCCAGTAAGTGTCCTCTCTTGCATATACTATTAGCTCACAGGTCTTTCAGAGACCAACGTGGAAAAGATCCATGCCTCTCAATTACATCCCTGGCTCTTGCTACAGAGGGAATTTTTATAGTGAAGAAAAAACACTGGGGAAAAAAGTCACCCAATTTTTATAGTGAAGGAATCAGAAGACCTGGCTTCTACTTCTAGTCTCTCATGTGCTATCTGTGACCCCAGCCAAGGTTGTGGGCCTCCATTTCCCCATCTGTCAAATGGAGACAGCATACATGTTCTAACGTCACAGAATTGTTGTGGTGATACAAAAAAGTCATAGATCTGAAAGCGCTTTTAAAAGTTCTGTGAAGTTTCTATAAAACCCAGGAAACTGGGAAAAAATCATGCAGAGTCACATCATTTCCTTGGAATTTGGAACATTTGTTTCTCTTCCCATCTATGGCTAAGTACTACACATATATGTTTTGATATTTATGAAACCATTGAGTACATAGTTACACTATGAATAGTTACAACTGGAAAGTATTGAGAAAAATGACAAAATTCCCTGTTATTGATAATTAACAAAGGAACTAATCCTTTCAAGGGTAAAGCTACTTAGACCTGGCTCACAGCACTTATGCTCTAACTGATTTTCTTTAAAGAAAACTCCTGAAGAGTTTTCTAAGAACAAGTGAAGCAAGATTGGACCCTGAGTACGGAAAGTGGGCAGCTAAAGCTTCTTTCCTCAATAACAAGTTTAAGTGCCTTATTTATTTTTGTATTATTAAGTGACACTTGTAAAAATACTTTGTTGAGTAATGATGCTGTGGCAAAACTAAAGTTTATTTAGGACACTGCTCCGCCCAAGGTGAGCAATTAAAGCAGGTATGTAAACCTGCTTCCCTGGGCTCCTCCACTCAACCACTTCAGTAAGTAGTGCTGGAAATGAAAAAGGGTGTGGGGCAAGACACATGGCATGGCTGGGGGTGAGAAGAAGTTGGAGGGGGAAGAGGAGGCCCCATGAAAGAATGAAAAAAAAGTGTGAAGGTTGATAGGGAATCTATAACTAAAAATGGATTCTAACTGATGACTGATATCACTATATCAAGTTAATACAAATTGAGATGGCATAAGATTGATTAAAAAACAAACAACAAAAAAATTCTTTTTCCCGCATGGTATAATAATAACCACCTTATTTTAAATGTAGCCAGGAAGGGTTGTGTTTGTTCATGTGATCAGGTTTCCTCACTTCCCACACCTGGGGAAGTATCGGCTAATATTGATTTAGCACTAATTTATACCTGATGGTCAGGATCAACTAGAATGGAGAAAAACTGGTACAAATTAGAGGGGCTTTGTGGTCCCAGAAAGCAGTTTGGGCTGCGACTATTGTGTATCAATACAAATCACTTTTTCTAGGAGGAAATGGAAATAAATTTTTCAAGGACCCATATCTATTCTCAGCTGCTGTACTGCTAGTGTGCTCAAGATTTTGTTTAAAAATGTTAGGAATGGATAAGATCAAGTTGCATTCTTATATTTTACTATGTTAGTTTATTAATCTGGGAGCTAAGCAAACTAGAAGCAGAACAGGCTTTAAAATATCTGACTCATTATTATATTATAAATAATAACTGTTAGCTACTCAGGTCCATTTCCCTTTTCCTCAATGAAATTTGCTATAATAAAAAAAATCTATAACCTAGTCTTATATTTTTAAACACCACTGTAGATTATTTGGAACCATAGAATTAGATACCAATCATGTAAAATGAGTAGACCTCTTAGATTTTTTTAAAAAAATTCTACAGGTAGAATTTTAAAAGCTGTTTTCTTTTGGTAATTTCCATTAATTGATGTCAGGTATCAATGTTTCTATGTATTTGGCTGAAAATGGAGATAATATTTTGGGCCTGAAATTATACTTGGTAAACTTTCATTTATTTCATATCTACTGTTTCGCAAATTTGCCGGATCATAAAGATCACCTGAGGAACTTGTTAAAAATTATACAATCCTAACCCTCCCACCAGCAGACCAGCTGAATTAGACTCTCCAGGAAAGGGGACTGAAATCTGTGTTTTTAGCAAGGGACCCAGATATGCCTGATGATCTGACACATTTGGAAAACACAGTTTTGTTTCCTTTTCATATTCCTCATGATGCCAGAGCTCTTCAACCCTATATTCACTTCTGACTATCTTACTCTCCACTGATTGCACTGTTTTCTACTCCACCCTACCTGTATTAATTTGTTTTGTGCTGCCGTAACAGAATACCATGGGCTGGGTAATTTATAATACCACAGACTGGGTAATTTATAATGAACAGAAACTTACTGGCTCACAATTCTGGAGGCTGTGAAGTCCAGTATCAAGGTGCCAGCAGTCGGTGAGGTTCTTCTTGTAGCATCATCTCATGGCAGAAGGTGTCACATGCTGGGAGAGCAAAAAGAGAGAGAGAGAGAATGAATAAGGGGGGTGAACCCCCACCTGCAATAGTGAACCCACTCCCATGATAATGGCAATAATCCATTCATAAGGGCAGAGTCCTCATTACCTAATCACCACTTAAAGGTGCCACCTCTTAATACTATTACAATGACAATTAAATTTCAACATGAGGGGGTGGGGGCAGAAAGAAAGAAAAAAAAAGTTCAACGTGAGTTTTGGAAAGGACAAACATTCAAACCATAGCACCATCTAAGAAGTAAGGCACACTTAATCAGCCACTGTGGCCTTTTGTAGCAGTGAGTGTCTGCTATGGTGGTAGTGGAAAACAAGTCTTGGGCAGGGAGGTAAGGGATGGAATGAAGGGTTGGAAGTATGGTTCAGAAAAGTCTTTCAAGAGATTCTGATCTTCTCCTTGACAATTGGTTTGTAGATGACTTTGCTACCTTCTGAAGTGGCCACACTCAACCTCCCTTTGCTCGATCCAAAACTCTGTCTTACTTTTGACCTCTTATCCTCCTTCCTTCCTGTAGTAGAAGGGGAAACATTGTGCCTTTTTGTCAATGTTGTGCTCTTGATCAAATCCTTTAATGCTAATGGAAACTAAATCTATTAATCTTCCTCCCCATTCAAACGCTTCTTGATTTTTTTCTCCTTCGGCTTCTTTGGCTTATGGGTATATCAATAGGAATATTTTCTCTTTTCTTTTTTCTTTTTTTTTTTTTGAGACAGAGTGCAATGGTGTGATCTTGGCTAACCACAATCTCCGCCTCCCAGGTTCAAGTGATTCTCCTGACTCAGCCTCCCAAGTAGCTGGGATTACAGCATGGGCCACCACGCCCGGCTACTTTTGTATTTTTAGTAGAGATCGG
This sequence comes from Gorilla gorilla gorilla, assembly GCF_029281585.2. NCBI lineage: Eukaryota > Metazoa > Chordata > Mammalia > Primates > Hominidae > Gorilla > Gorilla gorilla. The sequence goes on from NC_073230.2 coordinate 15,401,654, forward strand.
GTTTCTCCATGTTGGTCAGGCTGGTCTCCAACTCCCGACCTCAGATGATCTGCCCGCCTTGCCCCCGCAAAGTGTTGGGATTACAGGCGTGAGCCACCGCACCTGGCCTGTCTTTTCTTTTAAACTAGACTAACATGTACTTTCTTTGGCTCTGCTCAACCCCAAGATCCCATTTTATATCATGCCTTATTTTAACTGTTAAACTCTTAAAAGGAATATTCTGCATTGATGCATCTACCTTCGTACCCATCTTGTTAACTTAGTTGTAATCTGGCTTCGATTGGGCCATATTTTATGGACACTATTGGCTTGAAGATGATCAGTGATGAGATCCAGTGCTTTTTGCTTAGCTCTTAACCTGCTTTCCCATTCAGCAGCATGTGACATGGCTGATCACCTTGTCCTTTTAAAAGCTGCATCAATTAGTGGTCATTTGATATAACAGCAGAAACCTACTCAAATTATTGACATGACAAAAGGGATCTGAGTATAAGACTGTAGGAAACTCTCCCACAGAAAGTATAGCAGGACTGTACAAGGACTGGAATAATGAACGATGAAGCCATCAGCAACAAGTAAAGTTATAACAAGTAATTATTGAACACGTGGTATATCCTAGGAACTACATAGGTGTTAAGTGATCAAGTAGTGAACAGAAGAGACAAACAAGGTCGCTGCCTCTAGAGACTTTACAATCTAGTAGGAAAGACTTGCCATTAGGAGGTAAACAAATGTGTATTGACAACTTTTAATGAGCAAAATAGATGGAAAAAACTGACTTAATGATAGATTATTATAGGTTATTAGTGATGGGTGAGGACTCAGGAAGGACATTCTAAGACATGGCATTTCAAGGGAATTGAGGAGCAGGGAGGTAGAAGTGATTTAGGCTGAGGATACACCTGTATGCAGGCCATGCAGGAGTGTTTCAGGGGAAGTGAAAGGAGGCATTGTGGCTGGAACTGAAAAGGGGAGGAGAAGAGTAGAGCAAAAGTAGTCAGGCCAGGTCAGGCCTTTTAAGCTATTTTAAGGAATTTGGATTTCATTGCAAAGTTATTGGAAGACACCAAACCTTTTTTTTTTTTTTTTTTGAGATGAAGTCTCACTCTGTTGCCAGGCTGGAGGGCAGTGGCATGATCTCGGCTCACTGCAACCTCCACCTCCCTGGTTCAAGCGATTCTCCTGCCTCAGCCTCCCGAGTAGCTGGACTATAGGCACGTGCCATCATGCCCAGCTAATTTTTGTATTTTTAGTAGAGACGGGGTTTCACCATGTTGGCCAGGATGGTCTCGATCTCCTGACCTCGTGATCCACCTGCCTTGGCCTCCCAAAATGCTGGGATTACAGGCGTGAGCCACCGCGCCCGCCCAACACTGAACATTTTTAAGCAGGAAACGTGGCTCAACATATTTCCAAGTTTACCCTGACTAATAAGTAGAAACTAAATTAAAGAAGGCAAGAGTAGAAGCTGGGAGACAAGTTGAGTAGCTGCAGCAATAGATTAGGTAAGAGATGACAGTAGTTTGACTTAATGTAATAGCAGAAGAGATAGAAGTGGATGGATTAGACACCCATTTATTAGGAACAAATGAGAGGACTAGCTGATGGGTTGGAGGGGGCGATGGTGGGGAGAAAAATGAGAAATCAAAAATATTGTCTAGGTTTATTGTTTGGAATAACTGGATAGATGGTGAAACCATTTGCTGAAATGGGGAAAAAATGGGGACAATTTTCTCAGAGGTTAAGAGAAAGCAGGAATATGGAAATTAAGATTTTAGGCCCATTTTAGACACATTCACTTCAAGTATTCATGGGGACTTGACGTATCAAGCAGGCAACTGGATATACAAATATGAATCTTGGAGGAAATGTCTGGGCTGGAGAGTTTCATTTAGGAGTTGCCAGCATTTTGTAGTATTTAAAGCCATGGGAATGTCTAAGATTACCAAGAAGGTGAGTTTATAGAGAAGCAAGCAGAGAATAGAGCCCAATTTTTAGAGGGAACTAGAGGAGAAAGAACCTGAAGAGCACTGAGCAGTAGTGGTTAGAGAAGTAGGAAACAGAACAGGTGAGTACAGTGTCCCAGACTCCTATAGAAGAGATTTTTTTAAAGAACTGAGCCTGACCAGCAATGTGGAAAACTGCTAAAAGCTGGAATAGGAAGAGGTCCCAGAAATATCCACTGGGTCTGGCAATATGGAGGCAGTTGATATTGATTAGCAGTTTTCAGTGGCATGAAGCCAGATTGGAATAGACTAAATAGGAAAATAGTAGATTAATAGGATTAAATAGGATATCAGAAGTAACATGTAGACATCTCTGTCAAGAACTGTCGCTGTGACAATATCAAAGAATTTGGACCATAGATGGAAAGGGATGGCAGAAGAATCTTTGTTTTGCCTTTTAAAGTAAATGTTGGCATAACAGCATGTTCAAACATTACCGGGAAAAATCAATAATTTGATGATGAAGAAGATGGAGATAATAACTGCAGAAATGAAGTCCCTGAGAGACAAGAGGGTCAGAATTTAAATCAGAAGTGGAGGAGATGGCTTTCGATAGGAAAGGAGAACATGTATTACCTGTACAGAAAGGAAAAAGAAACTGATCCAAATGTTGAAAAAATCATAGATTTGATGGTGGGAGTGTAGTGGAGATGTGTCAGCAGGAATGGGTCTGGAGTTGGGGTGGTTTTGGAGGATTGAATAAAATGCATAAGAAACAAAATAATCATCATGGGAAAGTGAACTTCCTCTCAGACTCTCTCCCTCTTTCTGGTCACCTGGTGTGATTTCTCCTTCTTTCTGTAAGTCACTTCATTCTTTTCTCTCAGAAGGCAGGTTTCCTCTGCTTCTCTGTGCCCATGACAGAAAATGGCCACTCTATGCACAATTCTTTATAGAAAAATATTTTATTTCTTAATTTCAGATTCCCAAAGGAGAAAATTTAATTGGCCCAGCTTTAGTCAGTTGTTGAACTCAGCTGAAATCAACCATGGCCAGAGGGGCAAGGTTATTTGGTACATACATAGCTGTCAGGCCCAAACCCTCTATGTGTTGGGGGAGGATTGGTTCTCAGAGAAGAGGGATATTAGTTTGTCAGATGACCCACGAAGCAGCTACCAAACTTATTTTCTGAGACCCTGAACTCTATTTTAAGGAGTACTTCTGCCCTGCCTTCTTTTCTAGTATTGTTTTCTTTCATTTGTTGTTGTTGTTGTTTTGTTTTGTTTTTTACTTATCCCTCCATGACTCATGTATAAATTTTCACAATTTTGTTTTTCACCTTCTTTTCATTTCTATGCTTTTCTCCTTTGTAACCATGGCTTCAACTACCATATGGACATGGATAGCCCCCAAATCTATATCTCTTGTCTTCTCAACTTCACTGTCGTTTAAAAGCTGTCTCTATTTGGATATTCTCTGATTATTTTATTTATAGCTGAACTCATTATCTTTTCATGAAACCTCCTCCTTCCCTTAGCTGCCTTATTTGTGTTAAAGCCATGACTATCTTCTCAGGCATCCAAGCTTGAATCTTCAGAACTGTCTGGCGTTCTCTTTTCAAAGTCCACATGATCATCAGCTGAGAAGGAGCAAGACTTTCACCTTATTTCACTCTCCATGTCCTTTGTCATTCCCCTAACTCATGCCACCTAAACTAATGTGGAGTATCCTCTAAACCTTCTACATCATCTTCCAACCATCAGTCTCTAATTCATGCTTTAAGCTATTCTTGCATTAATCTTCATAAAGCACAGCTCCACTCATGTTCTCTCCACCCATTCAAGAATCTTCAACAGCTCCTCACTGCATATCCAATAAAGTACAAACCTTACCTGGAAACCAAGGGCCTTCATGACCTGTCATCAACAGGCTAAGACTTATCTTCCATTAACCATCAGCCAAAGGCAAACTGTTCAATCATCTTCTGTCTGGTTTTGTGCATTCCTACCTACGTGACTTCTTCATACTCTTCTTCCTGAAGCCTTTTCTCAAGTGAGCTTTCCTTTCCCTCACTTCAGTAATACTCTATTTACATCTTTTTTATGTAAGGCAAATCTGTAGATATGGCTTTAGCTTTGTCGGCATATCTTTTTACTCCTATTTACCAAAGTGTGAGAACAGGTAAACCCTACTGAGTGTAAAACAGTGTCTGACACTTCAAAAACATTCAATAAGTAACCTGATAAGGAGTTGCTATGGCTTGATGCTAGTATTGTTGCTACTAAGCCCGCATTTAGCCTTATTAGGGGCATTAATATGGACCTTTTCAATAAGATGCTGAGTAGGGCACTCTGAAAATTGTGTTTCAAAAAGTTTAAAATAATAAAAAGAAACTTCTCTAGTCCAGCACTGCTGATGAATTGATGGCACCCTAACAACAGTCCCTCAACACACTTACTCACCTGGCAAAAAATAAGATTTGGCCACATAGGAAGAAACTTATGACATACTTTAATGACTTTAAACTCTCAATAAAAAAAATAACATTATGATAATCAAACATATTCCCTTCATAGGACTACTATTGCTTTCAGCTATTATGAACAATCTATTTGGGACTAAAACAAATAGAATGTCACAGCATGGAAAGAGAATATTTATAGTCCTTTGGCCCCCAAGTTTTACCTGTGATTGTGCTGACTTTATACAATATAGTCTTTTAGTTACATGGTGAGAGTATTATGCATCAGCTTAAGATGCATTGGAGGTGCCACTGGCATCATAGTTGGCAATTGGAGCTGCTATGGAGATGAAAATCTGAAAAACCAGTGGTTTTCATTACTGTTTTCTATTTTTGAGAAATAACTGTACACTTATTCTGGATGACCTTACCAGTTAAAAATAAAATATCTATTACTATTGCTTCTTCTGAACTTCTTTTAGAAACAAAGTTTTCATTATTTACATATAATAGTCTTGTCTACTTAATTATCATTTATTTTCAGTTCCTTTACACAGGCCTCTTGAGAATAGCTCTTCTTAATAGTGAGATAGAACTAAATACCAATCAGCAGATGTCACTCCTTAAGTGATCCTCTTCAGTTTTCTCTGTTTATTTCAGTTGTCCTTTTTCTTTTCAATGCCTTTTCTCCATTGCCAATTCTATTTTCCTTCTTTTGGAGATAGGTTCCCACTCTGTCACCCAGGCTGTAGTGCAGTGGCACAATCATAGCTCACTGTAACCTCAAACTACTGGGCTCAAGCGGTCCTCTGCCTCAGCCTTGCCAGTAGTTGGGAATATGCCTGGCCCCCATTTTCCATTTTCATCCTCTGATGAGCCTCCAGGAGCCAGTAGGTCTAACAACCATAATGCAAGGTATTCTATCTTTTTGAATGGCAGCTTCAATACAAATATCTGTGTGGTTTACAGTAGCCACATCAGATATTTTTCTACTCTGCGACTATGCTTTTGTAGCAGAGATACATCTGTTAGATTTTTTTTCCTGAGGAAAAGCACAAGTTTTAGTTCATAAGATAAACACTGGCTAAAATTTGCCACTCTTAACAACATTAAACAAATATTTATTGATCATCTACCATATACTAAGCACTGTTGTAGAGATTCAGCAGTTATAAAACTGATAAAAAGTCTTCATTTCATGGCTGTTCTATTCTAGACAGACAAAACAAAAAATAATTATAATATATTATGGTTTGGATGCTGATAAGTACTCTGGAAAAAGAGTAGGATAAAGAGCAGGAAAAGCCGAGGGGTGCTTACAATTTTTAAAAAAGTGTTCAGGAAAGCTCTCATCACAAAGGTGGTGACATTTGAGTAAAGACCTGATGGAAATGAGTGAGCAAGCCATGTGGATATCTGGGCAAGAACCTTTCAGGCAGAGGGAACACCTAGTGCAAAGGTGCACGTAGGCTGTCACAAGCAGTAAGGAGTTTAATTTAAGCATCTGCCAGGGACAAAAATTCAGTCAAGGCTTTTTTGTTGTTGTTGCTATTAGGAATCAATCTACAAGAGAGTTTAATCAGCTTAAGATGAACATCAGTGCAGATCTGTTTAGTGTTCTCTCCTAGCCATGACCTCATTGCAAATACTGACAGCCTGGACTGCCTCTCAGATTTGGATGGGCCTTGGATGCTCAGCCAGGCAAACCCAGATGGAGCTAGAAGAGGAAGGTTTTGGTAGCTCTGTGGGCTCTGTGGCTTCTTCATCTTATGATCTCTCCACATGGGGCTGCATATAAATCGCATGTAACCAATGATTCCAAGTTTTAATTTAACCTAAAATGTAGTCTAGTACCATATTTGCACTAATAAGTAAGTAGAACAGAATTCTACCTCAGATTAGCTAATGGCAGATCCTTGTCCCACAGATAGCCACGGTATGGGGCTACTGAAACAGAAGTATTTCTCATGCCACCAAATTGTGCCTTCAATTTTGTCTTCTTTACACAGGACAACATAGTAAGAGGTCATTGTTAACATTAAGTCTTATATAAGATTTTCAGAGATTGTTACACTTACATTCAACCAGTATGGAAAATTGGCACTAGGCCTAACTACCCCATAGCTAGCATAGTAGCATAACAATGCTCTTCTAGCCTAGCAATCCACATCTCATTCTAGGGGGTTTCCAATTTACTAAGAACATTTTCTTAAAGCTTCTATATATCCTTGGAGCTTACTTTATCCTCAATAAGAATAAAATATTATCAAGAACTCAACAAATGGACATTTGAAAGCAGGCACTGAGTTTAATTTATTTTAGGCCACCTTTGATTTTTTTGAAGCCTGTATTCCTTAAATATGAAGATCAGTACTTACTTCGTGAGAATAAAGGTTTAAGAGACAACCAAGGTTTCTATAGCAAAGAGAAATGACTGAGCTTCTAGATTGGTCATAATGACTTACTAGTAACTGAAAATAGTATTTTAAGATCATACTAATTCTCTGTTTCTCTGTGTGAGTTATTTAGATTTGCTTTAGATGTCTAAGTCAGCTGTGGTAGATTTGAACAAACACAGAAAGTCCTTAAAATATGACTAGGTATGTTGTTTTAGATCCAGATTAGGTATTGATCATTGTGATTGTGACCTAGTATAAATTTAGAATGATTGTAACCTAATGTGTTGAGGTTGTTCCATAAATATATTTAGGAGTAGCTAGAGATGACATTTCTATAATGCAACTATGCTGTAATCAAAGCAACAACTCAGAAATTTACCAGCATGTAAAAGAAAAACCTTAACTTTTTTTTTCTTCTTCTTCTTTTTTTTTTTTTTTTTTTGAGACAGGGTGTCATTCTGTCACCCAAGCTGGAGTGCAGTGGTGTGATCAAGGCTCACTGCAGCCTTGATCTCCTGGCCTTTTGGGCTCAGGTGATCTTCCCACCTCAGCCTCCCTAACCGCGCCCAGCTAGTATTTTTATATTTTTAGTAGAGATGGGGTTTTGCCATGTTGCCCAGACTGGTTTCAAAATCCTGAGCTCAAGTGATCCGTCTGCCTTGGCCTCCCAAGGAGCTGGGATTACAGGCGTGAGCCACCGCACCTAGCCAGCTTTACATATTTTTAATCTGTCAGATTTTTTGTTCTTGCTATTCTTAAAAGAGTCACTGAAAAGAAATCATTTATCATTCTTTTTACACACAAAATAATGCAGTTTTTAAATTAATGAGATAGGCTAATTATATAAAATTTGAAAGAGTAAAGTTTTTATTCATAATTAAAATATATGTTATTCTGGAAAACAAAAAAAAAGTAGTGGTCTGTCTTCATTTGTAAAATTTCCTTTGAACTGATGGGAACTTATCTCACAGATGAGATTTGTGGGCCATTGTAAATACTCTACAAATTATATACCCCACAGCTTTGAGCTGCCAGGTACTATAGCAGAGGGCTTCCTCAGACTCTTGAGCCAGTCTGTCTGGGTGAAATTTTTAGCTCCCCATATACTAACTATGTGATCTCAGGCAAGACAGCTTATTTATGCCACAACTGAGACCACAGTAAGGATAATAATAGTATCTACCTTGTGGATTATATGAGGACTGAATGAATTAACACACATAATGTTCTTAGAATAGCGGCTGGCACATGGTGAATAAATGTTAGCTATTATTATAATATGTGGTAAAGTGAGGAACTATCACTAGTTTTACTTGGATGAAGTACTGCTTGAAATTTTTGTATTTTTATTGAGTTTCATCAATTTTTTTACTGAACCTAGTATGCTTTCTCATCTGAACACACAAGGAAGAAAAGAAGGATGGCTCCTGTACGTGAAAGTGACCCCTGCATATAGTGCCTGAAATCAGAGGAAGCTTGTCAGTGTGGGCAGACACGACGAGCAGACCAATTTGACATTCTGCTTCTCTTTTAACCTCTTGAAAATTAATTAAAGTTATCCGATGAAGATCCTTACATTAATTGCTCCTGATTAAGGTTTAAAACCTTGGTTTACTGTGGGGTAAATTTATGTTTTTGATAGTCATCCAGAATCTTTGTACCCTTTCAGTTTCATTACAGAATAAAAAACAAATTTACCACAATGGATTATTACATTACATCTGGTATTTATTCCTCCCAAGAAGCTATCTGCTTCGGAAAAGGCAGGGGCGCCCTTCATTAATATATCTAACTGATGGTGTAATGACATAAAATTCCTTGTTGACCCCTGCTATTCAGTGTTATTGTCTTGGAACATAGAATTTGATAATCTCTTTTCACTGCATAACTACAAATGTTAGGCTGTAGAAGTATTTTACTTTGTTCAATCCAGGTTCCAGACATTTCTCCTGATCACCAGAAGTTCTTTTGATTAATAAGGCTACTGGTCACGAAAACTCAGCTTACTAAAATTAGAGGGGAAGAGATCCAGTCTTCTGGTTCTAACTAAAACATCCCACCGGATGCAGGTGTACTTGCAAATTAAAGTTTGCCTCATGTGTCCTCTGTCTCAAGTCATACAGACGGCCCAGGAGGGTGGAGCCCCTGCAACCTGCCTAGCGGGGCGTTTGCGTGTCTGGGGGTGTCGGGACTCGCGCAGGACACACACAGTCCCACTTTCCTAGTCTCGCACTTACCTCAAGGCTGTCAACTTTTACGCTCCTCCCTGCGCGCACAGCCCCCACCTCACGCTGCCACACCTCACGCCCCGCCTTCAAAGTAGGAGGCACCATTGTCATTGGACACTGCTTCTCTCACTCCTATTCCAGAACCAATCACTCGAGTTCTGGTGGGGAGCGCCTAAGCCAATGGAAATGCTCGCTGCGGCAGCTGCCGGGTCCTGGGCGCTGGGAGGCGGTGCCGGGGGCGGGGTGCGGCTGGGGCGAATTAGTTGCCATTCGGAGTGAGGAGTGGGTAGAAGCGGCGGCGGCGGCGGCGGCGCGGACTGCGAGGAGCGCCAGCACCTCGAGGCCCTTTCTCTCTACCCTGGTCCCCAGAAGCAGGGGTCCCGGCCCTCCTTGCAGCTGCCGGGTTCTCCCGTGCGTGCAGCCCCGCGAGGGCTGAGGAGAAGGCTGCGAGCGGCCCTCGGGGCTGCGTGATCCGGACCGTTGCCCTGTCAGCGCGATGCCTGGAGCGGTGGCGGCGGCGGCTCCGGGCTCCTTGCGGCCCCGGCCGTGACCGCCACACCGAGCCCAGCCGGGCGGTTGCGGCCGTTGGACGTTTGTTTTCGCAGCCTTCCCCTCCCCCCTCGCCGAGGCGGCGGGGGTGTGCGTTGGGGAGGGGGAGCCCCGAGACTCCTCCCCCACAGCGATACCCCCGCCCCTCCCCCTTACACACTCGCACGCACTATCGCGCCGGCTCCCACACGCTCGCGCGCCTCCCGCCCCGCGCCTCCGTGTCGGCCGGCGGCGTCCAGGGCCCGCAGAGCCACCATGTCCACTGCCTCCTCCTCCTCCTCCTCCAGTTCCTCTCAGACCCCTCATCCCCCGTCGCAGAGGATGAGGCGCAGCGCCGCGGGGTCCCCGCCCGCCGTCGCCGCCGCCGGGAGCGGGAACGGTGCGGGCGGCGGCGGCGGCGTGGGCTGCGCCCCGGCTGCGGGAGCCGGCCGGCTGCTGCAGCCCATCCGCGCCACGGTGCCCTACCAGCTCTTGCGGGGCAGCCAGCACAGTCCCACGCGCCCGCCCGTCGCCGCTGCCGCCGCCTCGCTGGGCAGCCTCCCGGGGCCCGGCGCGGCCCGCGGCCCCAGCCCGTCCAGCCCGACGCCAACGGCGGCTGCAGCCGCGGCCGAGCAGGCGCCGCGGGCCAAGGGCCGCCCGAGACGGTCCCCAGAGAGCCACCGGAGGAGCAGCTCACCTGAGAGACGGAGCCCCGGCTCGCCCGTGTGCAGAGGTAGCGAGCCCAACCCTCCCGTCCTCCCGGGCTGCGTCTCCCCGACGGTGCCCTCCGTGGAAACTTCAGCCTCTTCGGGCTTCTCTTTGCTAGTGCATTATCGAAGGTGTGAAAGTGGCTTTGGGAATCTCACCCCCCTGCGGTCGCTGTGGGGCTTGGAGGAGCGAACTGAAAAGCAACTTTTATTTGACCCTCATGCCGCCCCTCAGATTCTCTCTTCCATCACTCGCCTGCTTCGAGAGGTTTTTCAGTTTAAGAGCTGGCTAGCTCATTCGTGTGTTTGCTGTTTGTAGCCGGGGAAGGAGAAGCTGGGCGAAACACTTAACACGCACACAAACTCTTCAGCAGCGGATAAGGTGGTGGTTGTAATGTCTACAGTCTCTTTGTGCTTTTCTGCAAAGTTCCTAACGTGCCTGTAACTACCGGGATAATTTTTTATTTTTTAGAGGGTTGGTGGCATTAGTTTCGATGTAAGGATATCGGCTGGATGTAATGATATCTGCTAGAGGGGACAGTTTTGAATGTACAATTGAAGTGTATACGGTTTTTTCCCTCAGTCCTCCCTCTCTCCCTCTCTCACCCCCTCCCCCCCGCCACCCCGCCTCTCTCTCTCCCTCTCTTTCTCCCCCTCCCCTTTATATATTCATGCATCAGAGCACCCCTGCACTGGAAACAGTTTGTGCTCTACCGGAGATTTTCATGGTAAATTTCTGAAAACTTATTTGTGGAACGTGTTCGTTTTTTTCCTTCCATTTTTAAGTACACTTAACAGTTCAGTTGAGCTGTTCAAGGATCTCAAGTTTCTTTTTTTGTTAGGTGTCAAAGGTAATGGTGAGCTGGTGGATGCTGTGGGTTTCCCTTAGTGTTTTCTGTTTTGCTTTGGTTTTGTTTATGTCTAGGGACACAGTGCATGATTTAGTTGAGCCCTGGGGGAGAAAAGGAAGATTAGCCAAAACAGGGACTTAAAGCTCATAAGGGAGAGTGGAATAGCTAATATTGTTAGATACCAAACTAGAGCTACAGATGCTGCTGCTGCATTGTGGAGGGAACAGATCATACTGGATGGAAAAATCTCTGCTTGGAAGGGAAACACTGTCAAAGGCTGTACATTGTTTATGTGGTATGTGGATTTTTTTTTTTTTAATGGAGTTTTCTTGATGAAGGTGTTAGAGTTGGAGAAAGTGGTTGTCTGCATTATGATACATTGCAGTCTTGGTGTTTTTGTTTTAATATTTCAGACCCGTAATTAGCATGTTGCTAACGCACTTGTTTTCTGACCACTTGATGGTGAACCAGTGTAGGATGTAGTGCAGTGGGATGGGTACATGAGCACCAAGAAATACATCCTGTAATCTGTATGCATTGGGAGGAATATGCTCCTCCACTCCTCCCCCAGGTCAAGCCAGCTGCTGCAGAAACTGACATCCTCCAGCAAATCCTGAATGAATGAATGAAAACAACGTGATCGCCCTAATAATGACCACAACTGAACACACATCTTTGGCTGTATTTTATAGAAAAGGCCACCATTTTCTAACAGATTAATGCCATATGCAACTCCTTTGCACATTTTCTAGAACTGTATGAAATGAGAAGTAACAGAACGAACAGAAAACAGTTACATAAATTTTTTAGTGATTTCGCTTCAACAGTGCACAAATTGAGTTTTGGGATTTTCTTGTAGGGACTAAGAGGCATAAAATAAGCATTGCAGATTGTGTACAGAGGGTCTTGTGGGTGTGAGTAAGAGAAGTTTCGGCAATTGCTGCAACAACATAATGGCCATCTAGTACCTCCTCCCCTTTTGTATATAAACACTAACATCTTACAACGGATAATAGTACAACTTGTTTTTCTGCATCCTTCAAAAGGCTTAATTGCTTAGGAATTACATGCTCCATCATCAAGCAGTTTTAATAAAATTTGTGATCTGGCTTAAACTATTCTCTTTGTTGTAGTGTGGCACATCCGAGTTTAATGCGATTTTAATGCAATCATGATGAAAACACTTTTCTGAGTCTGGTTGTGCAGCAGACAGATTTGCAGCGTCAGAGAGCTTGTGTTGGGAATGCAAGGGCTTTCTTTGCTAAAGATGTTTTTCTGCTGTTTTAAACACCAGGTGGTTTTGTCAGTTTCTTACATTGCAGTGATTTTTGAATGCGGGCTTCTGTGCCCCCAGTTCCGTGATTATATTACTCCTATGTTACTTCTCCATGTCCCGCCTTTTACCCCCACTACCCAAATTAAAACTGTCCTACTAATCTGTTCTGTTTCCTTAGCCATTTAAAATCCATGATCTGAACAGTTGATTTAATTTTTCGAATGATTATCTTCTCAGTTTCTTTTGAATGCTGTAAGGTTCTGACTTGAGTGGATTTTAGCCTCCACTGGTCAAGGTTCCTGCCGCTGCCACTGCTGCTGCAGACACTGACATCACTATACTGCATGAATGAAAAACAACAACGTGCTCCATTTCTTCCTCTGCTCTCCACCTCCTCCTTTTTCTGCACACTTCAGTGTATGTGGGTGTGTGTGTGTGCGCAAGCGGGTGTTAAAACTGCGTTTGAAACTACACTTGAAAGCATTAAGTAGTTGATGGCTCAAGGGGTAGGTATATAGTATAAAGGCATATTGTTTATGAAAAGCTGCAAGGGCTATGGGCATTTCGACTAAAGGTGACATAACTGAGCATTCAGTATTTCATGCATTTCATCTGGAGTGATGATTATAGGAGAAAATATGGAAGCTTAAAAATTTTTGTATGATTCTTTTACCAAAAAATTATGAAACAACACAATTTCTAAATAAATTATATCATTATCTGCGTCTTAAGCATTCTTAATGTGAATATTTGTAGGGCTAAGGCTAGAGTAATAGAGAATTGATATTCAGATTGTTTCACAAGGCTGAGGAAAAGCTGAATTCTATAAATAGGAATAGTCAATTTTAATATTATTATAATATTAATTTATACAACCCAGGAAAAAATGGTAATTTCCTTTATTTTTGTAGCATAGTTTTAAATAATTTAAATGGTTACCATAATAGAAATACATAAATTGCCAAATACCTTGCTGTGTATATAGCAGACATGGAGTTTTACAAATTGAAACTGTTTTGTTTGTGCTCATGGATCATCCTCTTTTTGCTTGTTTTTTTTCTTTTGTATTTTTAAAACTTCAAGGTTTGTTATTTACATTCATTCCTGTACTTTTGCCATTAGTAAAATGCCATCCTCCCTCTTGTTTGGTTCTGAAGGGTCTTGCAGTGGTGAATGGCAGGCTGCTGAATGAATCCTCGGGCTCCCTGTGATGTGTTTGTAATAGACGCAAAATCATAAAGTATTATGCAAATAGTTATTTTTTTGTAATGGTAATACATAAAGTCTACCTTTGAGATAAATAGAGCAACTCAAATGAGAAAAAGCAGGATGGTAGTGTTAAAATTAATGATCTTTAAGCTAAAATCATTAGTAACAACCAAAAGAAAATATAATAAAGTTGCTTCTTTTTGAAACCTCACAGAGCAGAACCCAAGGATTTAAACATAGAACAAATACAGTTTTACTGTCCAAGATAGTAAGTAGGAAATGCAAATCTTTGTGTGTGTGTGTGTGTGTGTTTTGTAAAGATAGAGCATTAGGATTAATTATAAGTTCTAAAAGATGTAAAAACAGTCATATTTAGAATACTCTGGATGGAGAATACAGCTTATTTTTAAGTGTATCAAATCTGATAACAAAAACATGGAAGAGCTTGTAATTTATATAGCGCCTGTTATGAAAAATAGCATATGTTAGTTCCTGATTTAACATATCAGGTTTATTTAGGCCTAATACTCTACCAGATTGCTAACTCTAGAGTGAAATTTGATTAGACTTTTTCATGAGTATCTTGAGAGCCTCACTGTTTTATACATAAATAAGTTATGATTCTATTCTAAAAGATAATGCAAATATAATGTTAACTGCATGTAATATATGTTTGCCTGTGTTAATTCATTTGCTTTCAGTTTTTCTCTTTTACTTAAATTTATCTTTTTAAGTCATTTTTATACTGTGCTCAATGGAATACAAAAAATTTTAATAACTTTTTCTCTTTTAAAAGAGATAAACAGATATTCTCTTTCTATAAAGTTTATTCTCAGGCTATTCTTGAAAATTAAGATCCTCCCTTTCCATTTTAAAATTAATTAATTTTCCTTGAGTGCTTATAGGTACTTGTTTCAAAGCTTTCTTCTACATTAACGTTTTAGCTTTTTCTTAAGAGACAGGTTTCACATACTGACTTTTGGGAAAGGTTTTCATTCTCAGAAAACTATGCTAGAGAGCAGCAGTGTTCATTATTTACAGAACTATTTTTTTCCATCAGTTATCTCACGGTGCCTAAAATTTCTAGATCAATCAGTGAATAGCAAAATAGATAAATGAATTTATAGTTATTTAATCAAAATCTATTGTCTTATGTTCAAAGATTATATTCCTCTCAAATAACTGTTATTGTAAGTGTATTGAATATTGAATACCTAGCATGTGTAAATCATCTTAATCAGTTTTTAACTGTATGTAAAGTTCTGTGTGTATATATTGAACTGGAAATCATTTTATTAATTACAGTACTTTTTACAGAAGGACTGCAGTGTACGTTTCTGTAAGGACTTAATGCAAATTAGGATTTGTACTTTGGGGAAATGTTGAAGGATAATGGCGTCCTTGTGATTTTTATTTTACTTGTGATAAGTCAGACTACATGTGAATAAGAAAATAAGGGAGTAACTGGGCTCCACAGCAGTGAATGGAATGGAAATAAATGACAGTGTTCAACAAATGGCTAGTCGGAGAGGGTTTTCCTTGGTCTGAAATTTTAAAAAATTCTAAAAGTCTGTTTTATTAAAATGTTCACAGGTAGTTAATAATCTGCCAAAGAGTATAGTCTAATGACTTAGTTCTTCTTAATTTTAGTTTGGTCTTTTCTCCAGAACTTAACATTTCCAGACACCACTAAGATAGACTTTTTGGCAGCCCCTGTCCTAGTCTGTGTCTGGCACTGCTTTTTGTCTTCAGTATATAATTTATTCTTTTATTAAGTGTCTAAGAAGCTAAGTCACTGACACTCTTTTTGTGCTACATACTGTTTAATTATTTTAACAAGAGGTTGAATTTATCTAACTTCTGGTTTCTGCCAAAAGTAAGTGGAGGAAAGAGAACACAAGTACTCATATATTGATATAGAAAACCTAGAGAACTGATGGAAGGCAGATACTACCTGTATTTCCCTCTACTCTTCATATGGACCCTTGAAAGTGACCATAAGTTGACTCATCATTTGGCTATTCTAGAAGAATTTTTGTGCTTATTCTGAAAAACAAATTATAATGGATTAGCAGTAATTCTGAAAAATCTAAGGATTTTACCTACGAACAAATTGTGGAAAAGTATTTCATTGTAGCATGAACAAACATGGCAGATACCTTTAAGCAGTGTTGTTTATTCCAAGTGAATGTTATTAAGGCACATACCAAGTTCATGAATACCTCAGTGACTTCCCCTATACTATGCTGTGTCTCTAGTTTTAGGTAGGAAGGAAGAAAACATATATTTGTGTGCTAACTATATACCAAGCAATGTATACTTTGATTCAGCAAGGATTTAGGATGTGGATCTTCTCATTCCAGATCCAGTGTTCATTCCATAAGACTATCCTGTTGCTCCTAACTCAAAAAGACTCTAATGTTGATGATCAGCTGTGATTTCTAAGCTAAAAGAATGACAAAGGAATTGGTTTTCTTTTGTTTCCATGGCACTATTACACTGTGCTGGGGTATGGTCTGACATTTTCAGAATGTCTAAAAATGTGAGACCTAGTTTGTTGAATGTAACTAAAATAAAATATAGATGGATTGGCCATTTTTCTCCATTTCTTTCTTGCATATAAGGAGAAAGAGACAGAGAGAATGTGTGTGTGAGAGAGAAATCCTAGTTTCTGAGATAGACAGAGAGAGAAATTCTTGTTTCTGAAGATAGGAACATGATTGTATCTGGGCTTTCTTGTGTGTATTCAGAATCGGTACTGTCCTCGAATCACTTTATAGTGAATATAAGTGCTTTTCTCCCCTTTTCTCTCTTCATAAATGTTAAAAGTTAATTACATATGGTGCTAAACTGATGGAAGCTTCAGGAATCACTAAACAGAGACTGGTCTCAAGTGATTGTCCCAGCAACTGGCACTAGGTTGATTCAGCCCTCCCAAAAGACAACAGGCTTCCAAGAGCCTGCAATTTGTGGGTTGAATAGTGTATGTATATAACTTAATGAAGTCCACCATCGTATACCTTAATGATGGCTCACCAAAAAGAATGATGATTTAAAGAAGCTAGTGGGTGGGCGCCGTGGCTCATGCCTGTAATCCCAGCACTTTGGGAGGCTGTGGTGGGCAGATTACTTGAGATCAGGAGTTCGAGACCAGCCTGGCCAACATGGTGAAACCCTGTCTCTACTAAAAATACAGAAATTAGCCGGGCATGGTGGTACGCCTCTATAATCCCAGTTACTCGGGAGGCTGAGACACGAAAGTCGCTTGAACCTGGGAGGTGGAGGTTGCAGTGAGCTGAGATCATGCCATTGCACTCCAGCTTGGGCAACAAGAGTGAAACTCCATCTCAAAAAAAAAAAAAAAAAAAAAAAAGAGAGAGAAAAGGAAAGGAAAAAGGAAAGGAGAAAGGAAAAAGGAAAGGAAATAAAAGAAAGGAAAGGAAAACTAGTAACCCATGGTTGTGTGGCAAGGTCAGTGTCCAAAATTGTCTACCAGGTTATTAGAATTGTTAAGAAATCCTGCTGGGCATGGTGGCTCACACCTGTAATCCCAGCACTTTGGGAAGCTGAGGCAGGCAGATGGCTTGAGTTCAGGATTTCAAGACCAACCTGAGCAACATAACAAGACCTTGCCTCTGCACAAAATATAAAAATTAGCCTGGGCATGGTGGGACACTCCTGTAGTCCAGCTACTCAGGATCCTCCTGAGTGATCCTCAAGGAGGATCACTCGAGCCCAGGCGGCAGAGGTTACAGTGAGCTGAAATCACCCTACTGCACTCCAGCCTGGGTGCTAGAGTGGGGTGCTGTCTCAAAAAAAAAAAAAAAAAAGTTAAGAAATCCACCAACCATCTAGATGTGTTTCATAATGAAAAGGTGAAAACTGCTACAACTTCCTGTCTAGTGTTACTGAAGATCAAATACTTATTAACTACTGACAGTAATAATTCCTTATTTATTCTGTGTAGCCATAAAGAAAACTTTTGTGAATAGTCCGTATAGCTAATTTTAACTTTTACATTACTAAAAAATTAACTTTCTGATGAAACATTTTCTAACGTTATTACACACTTGATTGTTAAGCACAGTGAACAAGACATAAACGAACTCCTTGTGGCTTGATTAGCTTTATTAATAACTATTATTGATAACTTATATACGTAAAAATGATTACTATAGATGATATTGAGAATAAGACTGAATGAGTATTGACTGACTAGACTTGTGCTATAACTGATTCTGTAAATTTGCTTTTGGGATTATTTCCTGTTTTTCTGATGAAGGTGGAGCAAAGCATGTTTGACTGAACTGGTCCTTGATAGTATAACCGGGCTGTTTTCTCTAGAACTAATTATCAAATGAAAGGCCAAAGCAATTATTTTCCAAATGGTTCCATAGACATGTCGTAGAGGCATAAATGTATCCTGGGAAATACTAGATTTGGAGTCAAGAAACTTGAGTTCTCTTTTCAGTTTTGACATTTGTCTTATGACAAGCCACTAACTCTGCATCTTATCTTCTGTGTCTTTAAAATGAAGGGGATAGACTTTTTAAGATTTTGGTTGGGTAGGGAAAAGATTCTGCTACTGAAAGGAAAAGAGAGTTTATTAGACTAGATGATTCTTAAAATTTTTATTTATTGAGCTTTTATGCCAACTAATAATCTTTGGTAGAATCCAATATAAGGTACTTTTATTAACCTCTTTTCACAGATGAGGAAATGAGGTCCTGGGAAGTTAAGTAATTTGCCCAAGGTCAGGCAGCATGCACAGGGCTCTTGTAATGCTCTAAGTCCTGACTTCAAGATAGCTGAAAGTTGTTGTTGGAACCCAGTTAGTTATGGGGCAGGAAAGTATGCACAATGCATTATCCCACTGCTTATACAGTTAAGTCATAGAAAGGCTAAATATAGCTTTGGGGCGGTGAGGGAAGAAGAGAAAGCTAAATGGGACTAGACGCTAGGGTGCATGGAACTTAAAATAGCTGTAAGTATCCCCAGTAATTATGCCATCATTGGGCCTTCCCTTTGGTCCCTAAAGGACCTATCACTTTGTTTAGACAGAATTTAGCATTTGATTTTTAAAAACTTCCTTTCACATGAAATTTCAAAATCTGGGTAGAATAAGGTCTCTTTTTTGTGTATTCATATTTGGCAATGTAAACTTTAAAAAATCTGCCCATTTGTAATGTATTATAAGACTACCTTCAGCCCCATAATTATGATTCTCTACATTTATCATCCTTTGATATTTTAGCAACATTTAACATAGTATCTTTTTATACAGCACTGTCATGGCAAAGCAATGCACACTACCTTAAAAAAATTATTTATATGTACTTGGCTCTTTCACTTCTTTTAGGTTTGTTGATGTAATATAGAAAATAAATTTTAATCTCTATTTTAATAATTTCTTCCGTGGTGTTTTGGCATTTTTTCAATGTCATTTGTGCTTACTATAAGTTCTGCATAGTAGTTAATGTGGAAATGATTTTCTTTTATAAGTAACATTAGAAATTGTGTTTATTGTTAGGAGAGCAAAAGTATTATATAGAGTCTTTGTGATGGATAAAGTTTCTCATAACATTTCTTCTGTAATTATATTTACTTTTCTAGTTAAATATATCAGTTGTACATTGAATTAGTGAAGTGTAATGCTGGTATCTTAGAAGATAATAAAAACAGTAGGACTCAGTGGCTCAGGGTTACATCAAGTCTAGCCATATGGAAACTTTACTATTCCTCATACAAACTTGTGAAGTGATCTTTCTATGAAGGTACAAAAATATCATAGTAAAATATAGATTGGTTTATATTAGCTAATTATAAACAAAATGTATTTATAATATCTTTCGAAGTTTTGTAAGTGTCATTTTATTTCTTCTAAAGTATTCTTGGAGTTACTCTGACACATTGACCATAAAAGAATCAATCAACAGTCCTCTTCCTGCTTTATGTCAGATCATTTAAGTGTCTAGGACTTAACTAAACTGGTGTTGGCAAACATTGCTAAATGCAGTTTCATTAGTATTGCAAAAGTGAGGATTTAGGCTGTGCTCAGAGATTAGATTTTTGAAAAAAGCTACAGTATTCTGCAATATTTCGATCATAGAGCTTAAAAAGTGTATTTCAAAGGTCTATTAATACTTTACATGCCAGAGTGACCTCTTAGTTTGTAAAAAAAACGCATTCAGGGAATTGCATTTGCTCACTTTTTATCTTTTTAGGTAACAAATAGTGGGTCAAATTCTTAGCAGATTTTAAATGAATTATCCTTGTTCAGAAATATGCTATTCTCACTGAGTTTTAGATTTTATATATGAATTATTTATTTCTAAGTTAGCTTGAGCTTTTTCTGGTGTTCTGTTTTGAAGTTGCCACTCTGTTTATGTGTATTTTTCTTTCATAGATGAAGCTTGAAATATTAATTGTTTCATCCTATGGTTTCTATAACATACTTACATCTAACGTGTCTTGCTGCCTTTACCTATTATAATATTATACTATAGTTTAGCCTAGGATGATGTCACTGGCCCTTTCTTTCTCTGCATACATATACATTAGTGCAGAAGTCTGAACTGTATTGTTGGATGTGGCTTCTTGTGTAGTAATGTAGTAATATGTAGTAATAATGCTGTGTAGTAATCTTGGGCAGTGATGCCTTGTGAGGCTGTTGAGATAAGGAGGAATTGGCTTTGTCTAAATATCTGCTATTGCTGAGCTAGAATGGGAAGTGACAAACTTTTCATGTGTTATGTCACCATTTACCTGAAATTTTGGTTGAATGCAGTGACCCATTTTTCTTTCTTTTCTTTTATTCTTTCTTTATCTTTCTGTCATTCTGTCTTTCTTTCTGGCAGTGTCTCGCTGTGTCACCCAGGCTGGAGCACAGTGGCACAATCTTGGCTCACTGCAACCTCTGCCTCCTGCCTCAGCCTCCCAAATAGCTGGGACCACGGGAGTGTGCCACCACACCTGGCTAATTTTTTGTATTTTTAGTAGAGATGGGGTTTCGAACTCCTGGCCTCAAGTGATCCACCTGCCTTGGCCTCCCAAAATGCTGGGATTATAGGTGTGAGCCACTGGACCTGGCCCTATTTTTCTTTCTTATAATCAGACTTTACCTATTTTCAGTTTCTATTGACTTTTAGTTTTTGCCTTAAAGAATATTAGTGACCTCACCAGGGCTTATAGCTGAGGAGGAGTGGGTGCCATGGCGGTTCTACTGGAGACTACTTTGGGCAATGTGGTTGTCAATTTGTACACTGAGCAGCAGCCTTGCAACTGTGAACTTTTTGAGAGCAGGTACCACAGTTTAATGGCATTTGTGATGGCAGTGCCAAACATCTAGAAGGTACTCGCCTGCTTTAATTTCTTGAGATATTACAAAATAAAATATTACAGTTATTGCCTTATTCACAGTATACAAAGGTATTTTATCATGCAAACTGTTGATCCTACAGGGACTGGTCATGGAGGAGAGTCTATTTTTGGCCTAGGATTGTATGGTGATCAAGCAAGCTTTTTTGAGACAGAAAACGTCCCAAGAATTAAGCACAAGAAGAAGGGCACAATGTCCATGGTGAATAATGACAGTGATCAACATGGATCTCAGTTTCTTATCACTACAGGAGAAAATCTAGATTACCTTGATGGTACCATACAGTATTTGGTGAGGTGACAGAAGGCATTGACATAATTAAGAAAATTAATGAGACCTTTGTTGACAAGGACTTTGTACCATATCAGGATATCAGGATAAATTATACAGTGATTTTAGATGGTCCATTTTGATGACATTCCTGATTTATTAATCCCTGATCAATCACCAGAACCTACAAGGGAACAATTAAAGAGTGGTAGAGTTGATGCAGATGAAGAAATTGATCATTTCAAACGAAGGTCAGCCGAAGAAGTAGAAGAAATAAAGGCAGAAAAAGAAGCTAAAACTCAGGCTGTACTTTCAGAGATGGTGGGAGACCTACCTGATGCAGATATTAAACCTCCAGAAAAATCTGTGTATGCAAATTGAATCCAGTGACCACAGATGAGGATCTGGATATAATACTCTCTAGATTTGGGCCAATAAGAAGTTGTGAAGTTATCTGGGACTGGAAGACAGGAGAAATCCTCTGTTATTTCTTTCTTTCTTTCTCTTTTTTCTTTCCTTCTCTCTCCCTCTTTCTCTCTTTCTTTCTGTCTCTCTCTCTCTCTCTTTCTTTCTTTCTTTCTTTTTTTGTTGAGATGGAGTCTCACTCTGTTGCTTAAGCTGGAGTGCAGTGGCACAATCTCGGCTCACTGCAGCCTCTGCCTCCTGGGTTCAAGTGATTCTCCTCCCTTAGCCTCCCAAGTAGCTGGGACTACAGGCGTGCGCCACCACACCCGGCTAATTTTTGTATTTTTAGTAGAGACAGGGTTTTGCCATATTGGCCAGGCTGGTCTCGAATTCCTGACCTCAGGTGATTCACTTGCCCTGGCCTCCCAAAGTGCTGGGATTACAGATGTATGCTTTTACTGAATTTGAAAAGGAAGAAGATTATGAGAAAGCCTTCTTCAAAATGGACAATATACTTATAGATGACAGAAGAAAACATGGATTTTAGCCAGTCTGTTACAAAGGTTAAATGGAAGGAAAAAGTGGGAAATACACCAAGAGTGATTTAAAGGAGTATAAAAAGGAACAGGATAAACCATCTAATTTGGTTCTGAAAGATAAAGTAAGCCCAAACAGGAGGCAAAATATAATGTTGTACTAGATGAGCAGGCAGAAGACTCCAAGTCAAGTCACTCACACACAAGTAAAAATCACAAGAAGAAAACCCATCACTGCTCTGAAGTAAAAGAAGATGAAGAGTACATACCAATCAAAAATACTAATCCAGATAAGTATGAGAAAGTTTGGAGTTTGGTCACTACGAAGAAGAAGAAAGCTGTTGGGAGAAACGAAAGAGTAAAAAGAGAGACCGAACTCAGAACTGAAGTCGTAGCTGATCTCTAGAGAGGAATGGCCATTATAGTAATAGTCACAAATCCAAATACCAGACATCTTTACGAAAGAGAAAGGAGTAAAAAGAAACTGAAGCAGAAGTCCAAAGATAAAGAAAAATCTAAGTACCGATGAAAGATGAAGAGGCAGAATTGAGTGGCTAACATATTCACCCTTGTCTAACTTAGAGTGCCAGGAAAGCAGGTGTTCAGATTTTGTGTCAGAGCTTGTTATTTTTTTCATACTAGGATTATCGCCCTTTAGATTATTAATACTGATTATATAGGGCACTGAAAGAACTCAGCATTTTCTTTGTATACTTTTTTACACTAATGTTATTATACATAAATGGTAGTCTTCATTTTTGAAGTCTTTCACATTTTTACTCTTCTTTTAAAATGAACTATTTATACTACAAAAATACATAAACGTGTTTATAAGGCAAAGGGATAATAAATATGAATATCTGTATACTCATCAGCCAGCTTAAGATCTAGAATATTGCCTATACTTTAGAAGTCCCCTAAGAACCCTCTCCCTCTCAAGTAATTGTTTGGAAATTTGTGTTTGTCATTTGCTTTGTACATAGGTATCTCTAAATGAAATGTTAATTTTGTATGTTTCTCAATTTTGTATAAATGGCATAATGTTTGTTTACTTTTGTGACTTTCATTTTTATTGCTGTATTGTATTATATGAATACTTATTCTTCTGTTGATGTACATTTGAGTTTTATTTACTTTTGTTTTTGCTGCTGAAACTGCTGCTGTGAACATTGTCTGTCTAGGAGTTATAGTGCTTGATCATGTGCTATGAGTATCTTCATTTGTATAAAATAATGCCAAATTATAAAAAATATTAGAATTATAGCCTTTAATATTACTATTCAGTTATGTTAGCTAGTCTTTAGGACACTTGCCCCGTTGTACTTTGTATTAAACATGTGGTCAAAAAATAATGTCTTTATGCAGATATTCCTGTTTAATGAAGTACGTGTTGTAGTTAACTTCTTGGTAAAGCAAACAATGTGAAATGAATCATATTTTGTGGCTTTTCTTTTTTATGGGCATATGGAACACTGAAGAAAATCTTACGGCCTCTGACTATAACCATGTAAGAAACTGTATAAAATTGTATGTAGGAATTTTAGGAAATAGGGAGGTATAGGGAAAGTAATGAAATGAATTATAATTAATATTTGTTTTGTTCATTTTAAAATATTATTCTATTATTGAATTAAGTGCCTCAAAATATAAAATAAATATATAGTGCAGTAGCTGAATCTTTGATTATTTGACCCACTGTATTATTCCATAATTAATGTAGTGATTCTAGAGGCTTTGATAGTTTAGTTATGATTTTTCATTTATCTTGATGTTTTTATAACTCTGTATTCAAGGTCATTTTGGTGGATATCTGTGCTTCACCAAATAATAGCATGTCATTTTTAGTATTCCAGCATCTACTATGGTTTCTGGTGTTTAGAAAGCCAGCCTTGCAGTAAGTATTTTTTAAATCCTTACATAGGGTTTATATAGAGATTTCTGTTTAGCTATATATGTTCAAATCTGTGATTTGAACCCAGCTACATGAACAATGATTGTTAGTGCATGCAAGTCCTGTGAATATCTGACAAAGGTTAAAACTAATAGATTATATTTGTGTTGCCCATTTTATAAAAATGCCTAATAGTTTAGGTAACTGATGGTTTTTATCTTCATTTAAGGCCTGTTATTCAGTGGTAGTGGTGGAAAAACACTGATTTAGACTTTCACACAAAGTAAAAGGAGCTGGGTGCTCTTGCTGGTAGAGATAGGTGGGATAAACATGGGTGATGTCAGCATAGTCCACATATTAAAAGATGGAAGATAGATTTCCACAGAATGAGTTTCTAAGTTACATTTAAAGTTCTATTAAGTGAATTTTGATTTAGTGAGGCTCCATGGACTCAGCTTCTGAATTTTTGTTTGTTTTTTTTGAGACAGGGTCTCACTCTGTCACCCAGGCTGATTGCAGTGGCGCAATCATGGCTCACTGCAGCCTCAGCTTCCTGGGCTCCAGCAGTCCTCCCATTTTAGCCTCCGGAGTATCCAGGACCACAGGCGTGTGCCACCACACCTGGCTAATTTTTTAATTTTTATAGAGACGTGGTCTCCCTATGTTACCCAGACTAGTCTTGAACTCCTGGGCTCAAGGAATCCTCTCACCTTGGGCTCCCAAACTGCTGGTATTACAGAGCCACCAGGGCTGACCCTGAATCTGTTATACTTAGAGAAACTAAACCATCCATGCCCAAAATTTGGTGGGCTCTTCAAATTAAAAATTCTGATGTTTTTATAGTCCCTCCTAAAGACTGTGGTAATACTGAGCTCCAAGTAAGGAGAATGTGAATTATATATTAATTTGGACTTCATCGTAATGTAAAAACTTTAAACTGTAAAGCAGATTTTGAGGTGGTTATTTGCTCTACACAATATCTAACTTATGTGCAAGTAAAATGATCCAATTTACAAAATGTTATTTATGCAAACTTTTTAGGAAGTCAGTTACACAAGGTTGAGGTTCATCTGAGGTTGTAAAAACATATTAACTGAATAGTGTAATTTCTCATTGCTGAATAAAATGTTCTACTGAGATTTAGCAAAATTAATATCCTAAGAAGCTATTATAAATGAACATGAATACATCTTTTCCATTCCCTTTCTGTCTGAGTTTTACAATTCTGAGGAATGTGGTATTCAAGTAACCCCTAAAAGGGAAAGAACTCGTATATGCTAATGATTTTCTCACATTTCTGTGAAAAGATATGCTTATATTGGATAAATATCCCTAGACTTTTTCTGGAATATTTTGTCCTTATTTAAAAAAGTATTACTTCAGTTATAATTCCCTAGGAAATTATTCCTAACCAGCCTCATATTTCTGTCCTTCTTCCAAGAAAAACTTTCACAAAACATTCTACTCTTGTCACTGTCAGGGGGACAGAGCAATAAGTAAGCATAATTAGACTACAAATATGGTTAGTGCTGTAGATTATGATTTTGTGTATAATTGTATATTTCTACAGGCTGATTTTAATTTATTGTTTTCGTATATACTTAAGGACCAAGGGAAATGTGTGTATGTATGTGTATGAGAGAGGGAGGGAAGGAAGGAGGGAGAGAGGGAGAAAGAGAAAGAGAGTAATAGCATGCGCACCCTAAAGTTCACATTCCTTTTTCAGCAATCACTGGATAATCCCTGGCTCCTGACATTTTCTCCATACAGAGTAGAGGTTCATGATCACTTTTTCATAATACTTTAGGTAATTTTAATATACTGAGGGATAGTGACTTAGGATTTGCTCACTTCGTATAAGATAAAACCAATGATGGGCACACATTTACCTGTGTAACAAACCTGCACGTCCTGCACATCTATCCTGGAACTTTAAGTTAAATTTAAAAAAACCAGTGAACACCCAACTAGACATATTCCTGAATGTCTTCCTTGTGATTCAGGGGAAGTTTACTATTTATAGTGTTATATTTCCTTCTCGGAAGCATTTATTCAATGCTGAACACCTTGACTGAACTGTTTACCTCAGAGTTATTTGGTAAGGTGTAAGTTTGTTGTGTGTGGGTTTGGAGAAAAATCAGTCCGTTTAGATATAAATCCTTTCTTCTGAATCATATAATATAGTTTTAGAATGGCAATCCTGTTATCTGCAGTTTAATTTTCTTAACAAATGTATGAATTTTCTCTGCTGGGGTTGGCTTTATAATTTTTGAGCGGAAGATTATGTTGGTATTTAAATCCAAACTTGAAACAAGCATTGAAAAGTGTAATTACTGCATTTCTATTGGCTGGAAATGAGTATTTTTATAGTTGGTACCTGTGTATGGCAAGTTAAAACAGACATGATCCTTACACATTCTACAAGTTTACAAATCTGAATTTTTTAAAGTATCATTATAACTGTCTTTGGATATTTTGCTCATGGTTTTTATCTTCTTCTTGATCCTGTTACTGTCTGTATAAAAAGTTTTAAAGTGTATTCAATCTATTTTTCACAAAATAGAATATATCATACTCTCTTAGTACAGGAATTCATATTCAATTTACATTCTTTGAAAAAGTGACCTAGTGTGGCCAGGCACAGTGGCTCCTGCCTGTAATCCCAGCACTTTGGGAGGCTGAGGCAGGCGGATCATGAGGTCAGGAGATGAAGACTATCCTGGCTAACACGGTGAAACCCTGTCTCTACTAAAAATACAAAAAATTAGCCGGGAGCAGGGGGAGGGGGGGTGGCAGGCACCTGTAGTCCCAGCTACTCAGGAGGCTGAGGCAGGAGAATGGCATGAACCTGCTAGGCGGAGCTTGCAGTGAGCCGAGATCACACCACTGCACTCCAGCCTGGGCGACAGAGCGAGACTCTGACACAAAGAAGAAAAAAAAAGAAAAAGTGACCTAGTGTATTTTTCTGTGTTACTGAGAATAAAACTAATAAAATTCAACAAATTTTACTCTATATAATTGCAAGTTTGAGTCATGTGTTTTAAAGATTCATGTGTAATATATGATTAGAATCATAGTTATGAAGGTAAGAGTATTGAATGATTTAAATTTACACTCATAGACTTGGTGCAGAAATGGAGTTGGTTTCTTCATTTATTGGCATGATGGTTCCGGCCTTTATGGTTAAGAGATATTCAGACCTAGAGTGTCATTGGATTGAGTTCTTACTTCCTACTAGCATAATCTTTGACTTTTTCTCCTCACTCATTTCTCCCAT